>NC_142472.1:35767146-36074855 GCF_049115385.1 Moschus berezovskii
GGTGTGTTAATGTAAGTTCATGAACTGGTGTGTGACATTGATGGTGGGGTTGTTGTATGCATGGAAGTCAGGGAGTATGTGGAAATTCTCTATACTTTTCACTCAACTGTGCTATGAACCTAAACCACTCTAAAAACTAAAGTCTAGGGACTTCCTTGGGGTGAATTGTCTGAGACTCCACACTCCCAATGTGGGAGGCCCTGGTTTGATCCCTGGTCAGGGAACTAGATCCCATGTGCTGCAACTAAGACTTCGAATGCTACAACTGAGACCGAGCACAGCCAAGCAAACTGAGGGGGAAAAAAGTAAATAAATAGAAAAAAATTTTTATTTATAAACAAACCATGATAGATCCATGATTGTATATGAATCTGTGCATCTTTGATAATCAGTTTAATATATACTTCTAGATGGAAAAGTTCCAGGTCAATGATCATGTTCATGTTTAAACTAATTGTCTTTTTTTTTTTTTATTGGAGGCAAGTTACCTTACATTAATATATTGGTTGGTTTTCCATACATTGACACGAATCCGCCCCGGGTGTACATGTGTTCCCTTTCTTGAACCCCCCTCCCACCTCCCTCTTCCCCATATCCTCCCTCCAGGTCATCCTCGTGCACCAGCCCCAAGCATCCTGTATCATGCGTCAAACCTGGACTGGTGATTCATTTCACATATGATAATATACATGCTACAATGCCGTTCTCCCAAATCATCCCACCTTCACCCTCTCCCACAGAGTCCCAAAGACTGTTCGATATACCTATGTCTCTTTCACAGTCTCGTATACAGGGTTAAGGTTACCATCATTCTAAATTCCATATATATGTGTTAGTATACTGTATTGATGTTTTTCTTTCTGGCTTACTTCACTCTGTATAATAGGCTCCAATTTCATCCACCTCATTAGAACTGATTCAAATGCATTCTTTTTAATGGCTGAAAAATACTCCATTGTGTATATGTACCAAAGCTTTCTTATCCATTCATCTGCAGATGGACATCTAGGTTGCTTCCATGTCCTGGCTATTATGAACAGTGCTGCAATGAACATTGGAGTACATGTGTCTCTTTCAAGTCTGGTTTCCTCAGTGTATATGCCCAGGAGTGCGATTGCTGGATCATATGGCAGTTCTATTTCCAGTTTTCTGAGGAATCTCCACACTGTTCTCCATAGTGGCTGTACTAGTTTGCATTCCCACCAACAGTGTAAGAGGGTTCCCTTCTCTCCACACCCTCTCCAGCATTTATTGCATGTAGACTTTTGGATAGCAGCCATTCTGACTGGTGTGAAATGGTATCTCATTGTGGTTTTGATTTGCATTTCTCTGATGATGAGGGATGTTGAGCATTTTTTCATGTGTTTGTTAGCCATCTTTATGTCTTCTTTGGAGAAATGTCTGTTTAGTTCTTTGGCCCATTTTTTGATTGGGTCACTTAGTTTTCTGGAGTTGAGCTGCAGGAGCTGCTTGTATAATTTGGAGATTAATCCTTTATCAGTTGCTTCATTTGCTATTATTTTCTCCCATTCTGAAGGCTGTCTTTTCACCTTACTTATAGTTTCCTTTGCTGTGCAGAAGCTTTTGATTTTAATTAGGCCCCATTTGTTTATTTTTGCTTTTATTTCCAATATTCTGGGAGGTGGGTCTTGGAGGATCCTGCTGTGATTTATGTTGGAGAGTGTTTTGCCTACGTTCTCCTCTAGGAGTTTTATAGAATCTGGTCTTACATTTAGCTCTCTAATCCATTTTGAGTTTATTTTGGTGTGTGGTGTTAGGAAGTGTTCTAGTTTCATTCTTTTACAAGTGGCTGACCAGTTTTCCCAGCACCACTTGTTAAAGAGACTGTCTTTTCTCCATTTTATATTCTTGCCTCCTTTGTCAAAGATGAGGTGTCCATAGGTGCATGGATTTATCTCTGGGCTTTCTATTTTGTTCTATTGATCTATATTTCTGTCTTTATGCCAGTACCATACTGTCGTGATGACTGTGGCTTTGTAGTAGAGCCTGAAGTCCGGCAGGTTAATTCCTCCAGTTCCATTCTTCTTCTTCAAGATTGCGAGCTTTTTGTGTTTCCATACAAATTGTGAGATTATTTGTTCTGTTTCTGTGAAAAATATCGTTGGTAGCTTGATAGAGATTGCATTGAATGTATAAATTACATTGGGTAGTATACTCATTTTCACAATATTTATTCTTCCAATCCACGAACACTGTATATTTCTCCATCTATTAGTGTCCTCTCTGATTACTTGCACTAGTGTTTTATAGCTTTCTATGTACAAGTCTTTTGTTTCCTTAGGTAGATATATTCCTAAGTATTTAATTCTTTTCGTTGCGACAGTGAATGGAATAGTTTACTTAATTCCTCTATTTTCTCATTATTAGTGAATAGGAATGCAAGGGATTTCTGTGTGTTGATTTTATATCCTGCAACTTTACTGTATTCATTGATTAGCTCTAGTAGTTTTCTGGTAGAGTCTTTAGGGTTTTCTGTGTAGAGGATCATGTCATCAGCAAATAGTGAAAGTTTTACTTCTTCTTTTCCAATTGGTATTCCTTTTATGTCTTTTTCTGCTCTGATTGCTGTGGCCAAAACTTCCAGAACTATGTTGAATAGTAGTGATGAGAGTGGGCACCCTTGTCTTGTTCCTGACTTTAGGGGAAATGCTTTCAATTTTTCACCATTGAGGATAATGTTTGCTGTGGGTTTGTCATATATAGCTTTTATTATGTTAAGATATGTCCCTTCTATTCCCACTTTCTGGAGGGTTTTTATCATAAATGGATGTTGTATTTTGTCAAAGGTTTTCTCTGCATCTATTGAGATAATCATATGATTTTTATCTTTCAGTTTGTTAATGTGGTGTATTCAGTTCAGTTCAGTTCAGTTCAGTCGCTCAGTCGTGTCCGACTCTCCGCGACCCCATGATTTGTGGATATTAAAGAATCCTTGCATTCCTGGGATAAAGCCCACTTGGTCATGATGTATGATCTTCTTAATGTGTTGTTGGATTCTGATTGCTAGAATTTTGTTAAGGATTTTTGCATCTATGTTCATCAGTGATATTGGCCTGTAGTTTTCTTTTTTGTGGGATCTTTACCAGGTTTTGGGATTAGGGTGATGGTGGCCTCATAGAATGAGTTTGGAAGCTTCCCTTCCTCAGCAATTTTCTGGAAGAATTTGAGTAGAATAGGTGTTAGCTATTCTCTAAATTTTTGGTAGAATTCAGCTGTGAAGCTGTCTGGACCTGGGCTTTTGTTTGCTGGAAGATTTCTGATTACAGCCTCTAGTTCCGTGCTTGTGATGGGTCTGTTCAGATTTTCTATTTCTTCCTGGTTAAGTTTTGGCAAGGTGTACTTTTCTAGGAATTTGTCCATTTCTTCCAAGTTATTCATTTTATTGCCATATAATTGCTGATAGTATTCTCTAATAATCCTTTATATTTCTGTGTTGTCGGTTGTGATCTCTCCATTTTCATTTCTAATTTTATTGATTTGGTTCTTCTCCCTTTGTTTCTTGATAAGTCTGGCTAGTGGTTTGTCAATTTTATTTACCTTCTCAAAGAACCAGCTTTTGGCTTTGTTGATTTTTGCTATGGTCTCTTTTGTTTCTTTTGCATTTATCTCTGCCCTAATTTTTATGATTTCTTTCCTTCTACTAACCCTGGGGTTCTTCGTTTCTTCCTTTTCTAGTTGCTTTAGATGTAGAGTTAGGTTATTTAGTTGACTTTTTTCTTGTTTCTTGAGGTGTGCTTGTATTGCTATGAACTTCCCCCTTAGCACTGCTTTTACAGTGTCCCAGAGGATTGGGGTTGTTGTGTTTTCATTTCCATTCATTTCTATGCATATTTTGATTTCTCTTTTGATTTCTTCTATGATTAGTTCATTATTCAGCAGCGTGTTGTTCAGTCTCATATGTTGGCATTTTTAATAGTTTTTCTCCTGTAACTGAGATCTAATCTTACTGCATTGTGGTCAGAAAAGATGCTTGGAATGATTTCAATATTTTTGAATTTACCAAGGCTAGATTTATGGCCCAGGATGTGATCTATCCTGGAAAAGGTTCCGTGTGCACTTGAGAAGAAGGTGAAATTCATTGTTTTGGGGTGAAATGTCCTATAGAGATCTATTAGGTCTAACTGGTCTATTGTATCATTTAAAGTTTGTGTTTCCTTGTTAATTTTCTGTTTAGTTGATCTATCCATAAGTGTGAGTGGGGTATTAAAGTCTCCCACTATTATTGTGTTATTGTTAATTTCCCCTTTCATACTTGTTAGTAATTGTCTTACATATTGCGGTGCTCCTATGTTGGGTGCATAAATATTTATAATTGTTATATCTTCTTCTTGGATTGATCCTTTGATTATTATGTAGTTTCCTTCTTTGTCTCTTTTCACAGCCTTTGTTTTAAAGTCTATTTTATCTGATATGAGTATTGCTACTCCTGCTTTCTTTTGGTCTCTATTTGCATGGAATATCTTTTTCCAGCCCTTCACTTTCAGTCTGCATGTGTCCCTCATTTTGAGGTGGGTCTCTTGTAGACAACATATACGGGGATCTTGTTTTCGTATCCATTCAGCCAGCCTTTGTCTTTTGGTTGGGGCATTCAACCCATTTACGTTTAAGGTGATTATTGATAAGTATGATCCCGTTGCCATTTTCTTTATTGTTTTGGGGTCAAGTTTATATACCCTTTCTGTGTTTCCTATCTAGAGAAGATCCTTTAGTATTTGTTGGAGAGCTGGTTTGGTGATGCTGAATTCTCTCAGCTTTTGCTTGTTTGTAAAGCTTTTGATTTCTCCTTCATATTTGAATGAGATCCTTGCTAGGTATAGTAATCTGGGCTGTAGGTTACTTTCTTTCATCACTTTAAGTATGTCTTGCCATTCCCTCCTGGCTTGAAGAGTTTCTGCTGAAAGATCAGCTGTTATCCTTATGGGGATCCCCTTGTGTGTTATTTGTTGCTTTTCCCTTGCTGCTTTTAATATTTGTTCTTTGTGTTTGATCTTTGTTAATTTGATTAATATGTGTCTTGGAGTATTTCGCCTTGGGTTTATCCTGTTAGGGACTCTCTGTGCTTCTTGGACTTGGGTGATTATTTCCTTCCCCATTTTAGGGAAATTTTCAACTATTATCTCCTCAAGTATTCTCTCATGGTCTTTTTGTCTTCTCCTGGGACTCCTATGATTCTAATGTTGGGGCATTTAATACTGTCCCATATGTCTCTAATATTGTCCTCATTTCTTTTAATTATTTTTTCTTTTTCTATCTCTGTTTCATTTATTTCTACAATTCCATCTTCTAGCTCACTTATCCTGTCTTCTGCCTCCGTTATTCTACTCTTTGTTCCCTCCAGAGTGTTTCTGATCTCATCTATAGCATTATTCATTGTATAGTGACTCTTTTTTATTTCCTCTAATTCCTTATTAAACATTTCTTGCATCTTCTCAATCCTTTTCTCCAGTTTATTTATCTGTAACTCCATTTTGCTTTCCAGATTTTGAATCATTTTCACAATTAAAATTCGAAATTCCTTATCTGGTAGGTTCCCTGTATCTTCCTCTTTTGTTTGTGTTGGTGGGCATTTATCCTGTTCCTTTACTTGCTGGGTATTTCTCTGCCTCTTCATCTTGCTTATATTGCTGTGTTCGGGGTGGCAGTTTGTGGAGTTCTCTTTATTATGTAGTTACCTCGTTGTGTGTGGGGTTGGATGGGTGACTTGTCAAGGTTCCCTGGTTAGGGAAGCTTGTGTCGATGTTCTGGTGGGTGGAGCTGGATTTCTTCTCTCTGGAGTGCAATGAAGTGTCCAGTAATGAGTTTGAGATGTCAGTGGGTTTGGAGTGGCTTTGGGCAGCCTGTATATTGAAGCTCAGTGTTATTCTCCTGTGTTGCTGGATAGTTTGTATTGTATGTCTTTCACTGAAACTCGCTGACCCTTGGGTGGTGCCTGGTTTCAGTGTATGTATGGAGGCATTTGATAAGTACCTATCAATTAATGTTCTCTGGAACAGGAGATCTCTGGTGTTCTCAGGATTTGGACTTAAGCCTCTGCCTCTGTTTTTCAGTCTTATTCTTGCAGTAGGCTTAAGGCTTCTCCCTCTGTTACTTCCAAGACAGTTCCTTCTGTTTAAAAAGCTCTTCTGTTTTCTGGTCTCCTCAGTGTCTAATTCCCGTCCTGACACCAGGATGCGGTGGTGGACACTTTTTTTTTCCCCCGGCACACCTGTTCAGTCCTGCTGTGGGGAGGGAGGAATGCAGCTAACAAATATCCCTGGCATCTGTGGGGAGTGCTCGCAGTGTCTCAGCTACACTGGGAATGCTCCCCCTCGAGGTGTGTGTGCTTTCCTTGTTTATGCTGCTCAGGCTCTGGGTTGCTCTGCCGGGAGCTGTCCGCGGCCAGCGCTGGGTTGCATGCACTTCCCAGGTCTGAGCGGCTCAGGTTCAGGTCCTCGGGTGCTCCACAAAGGCGCAGAATTGGCTGGGCCTGCGTTTTGTGCCTTCCCCGTTCCTAGCAGCTCAGGTGACCAGTCGTTTGGCGAGCACGGTCACTGCGACTTATCACCTTCCCAGTCTCTGCCACTCGGTTTTCTGGGAGTACAACCGGCGCACTTTCTCAGGTGGATATTGACCGGCCCGAACCCAAGAAGTCCTAGCCAGCAAGGGAGCCTGGCTGCAGCTTGGCACGGGAAGCCTCTCTGGGGCCGTGGCTGCCCCTGCCCCAGCGCTGGCTGCCCTCCCTGCCTGTGTCCGCGGGGGCTGGGGGCTGGGCCGCCCACTGCCTGCTCGCTACACTCATTGCCTTGTTCTGTGGGCAGGGCTGGCGGAGTCCTGGGTTGGGGCTTTTCACAGGCTTTTCATAGCCTTTTCGCCTTTTAGCTGCAGCCTCTGCTATCTTAAGTTCGCACCCTCAGTTTGCCCTGGGGCATTGAAGCCGGGTTCTCCCTCTAAGCACCGCTGCCCACGCCTCCCTGCCCAGCCCCCACCTGCTAGTGGGGGGCGCGGGCGTCTGCGCTGCTTCTCCGCTGAGAGTTTCCTCTGGGCACTTATTCTGTGAGTTTTAATTATTTATGTCTTTTGTCTCCCAGTTATGCGGCCCTCTGAGGTTCCACTCGCCAGTGTTTCTAGGTGTTTGGAAACTTCTCTCTCTTTCTTTTTTTTTTTTTTAAGCCTCCCTTCCCGGGAGGGAGCTCCGTCCCTCCCTCTTTTGTCTCTCTTTTTATCTTTTATCTATTTCCTATCAAATTGCCAACATCCGCTGGATCATGGAGAAAGCAAGAGAGTTCCAGAAAAACATCTATTTCTGCTTCATTGACTATGCCAAAGTCTTTGACTGTGTGGATCACAATAAACTGGGGAACATTCTGAAAGAGATGGGAATCCCAGACCACCTGACCTGCCTCTTGAGAAACCTGTATGCAGGTCAGGAAGCAACAGTTAGAACTGGACATGGAACAACAGACTGGTTCCAAATAGGAAAAGGTGTATGTCAAGGTTGTATATTGTCACCTTGCTTATTTAACTTATATGCAGAGTACATCATGAGGAGCGCTGGGCTGGAAGAAGCACAAGCTGGAATCAAGATTGCTGGGAGAAATATCAATAACCTCAGATATGCAGATGACACTACCCTTATGGCAGAAAGTGAAGAGGAACTCAAAAGCCTCTTGATGAAAGTGAAAGAGGAGAGTGAAAAAGTTGGCTTGAAGCTCAACATTCAGAAAACAAAGATCATGGCATCTGGTCCCATCACTTCAAGGGAAATAGATGGAAAAACAGTGGAGACAGTGTCAGACTTTGTTTTTTTGGGCTCCAAAATCACTGCAGATGCTGATTGCAGCCATGAAATTAAAAGACACTTGCTCCTTGGAAGGAAAGTTATGACCAACCTTGATAGTATATTAAAAAGCAGAGACATTACTTTGCCAACCCAGGTCCGTCTAGTCAAGGCAGTGGTTTTTCCCGTGGTCATGTATGGATGTGAGAGTTGGACTGTGAAGAAGGCTGATCGCCGAAGAATCAATGCTTTTGAACTGTGGTGTTGGAGAAGACTCTTGAGAGTCCCTTATACTGCAAGGAGATCCAACCAGTCCATTCTAAAGGAGATCAATCCTGGATGTTCATTGGAGGGACTGATGCTAAAGCTGAAACTGCAATACTTTGGCCACCTCATGCCACGAGTTGACTCACTGGAAAAGACTCTGATGCTGGGAAAGGTTGGGGGCGGGAGGAGAAGGGGGCGACGGAGAATGAGATGGCTGGATGGCATCACCGACTCTGTGGACATGAGTTTGAGTGTACTCTGGGAGTTGGTGATGGACAGGGAGGCCTGGCGTGCTGTGATTCATGGGGTTGCGGAGAGTCGGACACGACTGAGCAACTGAACTGACTGACTGACCGCCTTTCCACGACTATGGGCTGCTTTTCTGAGTGCCTGATGTCCTCTGCTGGTATTCAGAAGTTGTTTTGTGGGATTTACTCAGCGTTCAAAGGTTCTTTTGCTGATTTTGTGGGGGAGAAAGTGGTCACCCCATCCTATTCCTCCGCCATCTTCCCCTAAACCCCTAATTGTCTTTTTTAAAAGTTTAGCCAGTAACACTGTCATCAGCATTGTAGAAAAGCATCCTTTTCCTCTCAATCTCTCTCATATGGGCATTGTGGAAGTTTTAGTTTCAAAATCTGATTCACAGAATAGCTTCCTGTGCTGCAGCAGGAAAAAACACTCTAGTCTGAGTCCAAATCCTTGGACTTACATCTATCTGTTTCATAAGGTTCCACCCACTCTCCCCCTCCGGGCTTCATCTTTATTACAGTATTCTTCTGCACATATTTATCTTGGATATCTTACTCACCATCATTGCTTCATCAACATCTCTATAAGGATTCTTGTATTCTAAATTTACCTCTGAATATCAGTTTTCTAAAACTTAATGTTTGTAGAATATGCCCAGTCGAATGACTCACAAGTATCAAAATCACGTTTTAAAGCCAAAATCCATTATGTTCCTCAACTAACCTTGCTTTTCTTCCTACATTTTTCATTTTTAGGAAATGGCACCATCAATCATCAAGATACTCAGAAACCTTGGAGTCATTTAAAATTTTTTCTCAACCCACAGAAGTTCCACTAATTTTGTCAAAATTAAACAGTAGATATTATACAGCACTTACTATTTTCCAGGCACTATTCTAATCATTCTTATATACATTAACTTACTTAATCTTTATAACAAATATTATTACCTCCTTCTTACAGATGAGTAAACAGGTTGTTGTTTAGTTGCTAAGTCGTGTCCGACTCCTTTGTGACTCATGGGCTGTAGCCCACCAGGCTCCTCTCTCCATGGAATTTTCCAGGTAAGAATACTGGAATGTGTTGCCATTTTTCTCTCCAGGGGATCTCCCTGACCTAAGGATCAAAACTGCATCTCTTATGTCTCCTGCATTAGCAGGCAGGTTCTTTACCACTGAGCCACCAGCAAGCCCAGGTAAACTGAGGTGCATGGTTGTTAAAGAACTTGCCAAGATCATACAGATCCAGAAATCAAGCTTTGGCAGTTTGGCTCCAGAACCCATGCTCCTCCTTACTACAACATGTTCCCTCTTCAATGAAACATTAGGCTAGCTACACTAAATTCTTCAGGAACTGATCACTACCAGCCTGTCAAATATAATCTTCCTACCCTCCACGCTATGCTTTCTGAATTCCAAACATTTGTAGTTAATAGTAGCAACAGATTTATTCTTCTGTAACTTTGCTCATGCTTTTCCTGCTTCTTAGAAGACCCTTCTCATCCCTTCCATCTTGCTGCTCTGTTAACATCTAATAATTCAGTAGGTGTTAGCTCAGATGTTCTGTCAACCAAAAGCATTCCTTAAATACCCACCACACTGGCATGCAGTTTCTTTCCCATATCTTCATAGTCCCCAGTATACTGCTTCCTTTTCAGCCACCACCTTCTGTTGATATCATTTAATTACTGATAAGCCATAGATTTTTCAAAGAATAGAGGGTTTTTTAATCTTCAGTCTCTCTGTATCTATTTAAATGTATGACATGTAAAAGTTTATATATAGTGAGGTCTTTAACTTCGCTACGGAGTCTTGCAGATGAAGTTAATATACCATTTCCATCACTTAGCTATTATATGACCTTGAGCAAGATATCGATTGTCTATAATGTCACTATCCCATAAAAATGTTGTTACATATTTTCCTATGACCACTCTGTTGCTGACAAAAAAGCAGGCAGAAAAATGTGTGAACTTCATCCTATTCAATAGTGTAGCCAACAGCATTTATCTAGTTCTAAGAAATCACTTAGCCTTCTGAAAAGACATATAGCCCACAATATAATGCAGTCGATCTAAGCCATTAACTTAAGAATTAATGAGAAAAAAAATCTTCAAAATGCCAATGGATATCGGACAGATAATGAAAATCCATGATAAATCTGCATTCCCTGGGGTTCTAATTAAGGGTCTCCTGGTTGCAGTTAACACACAACAGAGATTTGCTCTGGCTAGATTAAATATAAAGGAGAATTTATGGGGAGAGTGCTGCTGTTTCTCAAGATTCTGCAGAAGGAATTGAACAAAAAACTTCCAGGAGAGGAAGAAACGAAGGTAACTTGAAGTAATCTCGGCACAAGATACCAAGAATATGTTTACTGCTAGAGAACTACCATTTGAGTGATTCAACTCTCATGAGTCATAAACATTATGTCTCACTGTTTTCATATTTCGTTCTCTTTTAAAGAGAATGTATAACCCAGTTTGTATCAGCGGCCCTGGTCAAAGGTCATTGTCATATATTGTAGAAAGCGATCCCAAAGAAAGGAGAAAGTGCCATGAGCTGGAAAGCATCTTATGTAGCTGAGTTATTCAGCCTTAAAACAGATGACTTCTTTTATAATTAATACAATAAGACATCAAATAACTGTTCTACTTATTAAGTTGGAGACAACCAAAATAATTGAAAAGAGAAATAAAAACATCTTCCCTGGTGTTAGTAAAGAGTGAAGGCTTTCAGAGATAGAATTCTTTTTTTTTTTTTTCCTATAATTTTATGTGTTTATTTATTTTTGGCTGTACTGGGTCTTCATTGCTGCTCAGGCTTTTTCTGTAGTTGTAGGGAGCAGATCAGGGGCTACTCTCTAGTTGTGGTGTGTGGGCGTCTCATTGTGGTGCCTTCTCTTGCTGCAGAGCACAGGTTCTAGGCACACAGGCTTCAGTTGTTGCAGCTCCCAGACTCTAAGGCACAGGCTCAATAGTTGTGGCGCATGGGTTTAGTTGCTCCACGGCATGAGAGATCTTCCCAGACCAGGGGGTGAACCCATGTTTCCTGCATTGGCAAGTGAATTCTTTACCTCTGGGTCACCGGTGAAGTCCCAGAAAGAATTCTGAAATAAATATTTTTTGATACTAAAGATGAAGTCAAATGGTAGAAAATATTACAAAGTGGCAGATAATTTATCTCTTGTTGTTCAGTTGCTCAGTCGTGTCCAACTCTTTGCGACCCCATGGACTGCAGCACTCCAGGCTTCCCTATCCTTCACCACCTCCTGGAGCTTGCTCAAACTCTGCCTCCCCACGTATCTATCTCTGCATCCCCACAAATTTATCAAATTTAGCTCTGCATCCCCAAAAATGTGGTAGAGATGGACAACTGTCTACAAGAATTTTTTCTTCCTCTTCCAAGTTATAGAGTCATTGCAAGGATGCCAATGCACAAACCTAGGCTCCATGTCCCAGGATTATTTGTACATATCTACTTGGGGCCATGTCTTTAGTTCTTACCAATAGAGTGTTCAGAATATGTGTGTTACTATCTACACAGACTTAAGCCCTGAGCCTTCTCCGTGTGTTTTTCCCTTTCTACTGACTGGTTTTGGAAAATTACAGTACCAATGGAAAGAGCCAATATTTCTGAAATACCTCATGGAAGAACACCTCCCACCAGCCAGGAGCTATTACATGAACAAGAAATAAGGCACTAAGAGTTGGGGGTCCATTTATCACTGCAGATAGCATTAATCCAGAATTGATTCCAGAAGAGGCGGGAAAAGGTGGAAGGAGACACTGTTTTGGATGACAATTGCTGGATTAAACAAAATGTTACAGGAAAAAGACAAACTCAGGCAAAAATTGGCTGGTTTGAGAAGCAGAAAAAAAAAAAATTATAAAATCTGATTGCTTCCAGACCTTGTGTATATAGAAGGTAGGAGATAAAATTTAAAAGTACTTGGTGCAAAAAAACTGTAAAGATTCCTCAGTTAAACAGTTTAGCCTTATGAAAAGAAATGATTAGGGCTATTGTCTTCTCAGTCAAAACGATTGTTTCAGATGACTTCAAGATAGCAGTCATTACATAAGAAAAAAAGACATAAGAACTAAGTCAAAGAAGTAATGCATGTTGGAGAACTATAGCTAGAAAATTACACTGGGGGAGGGGGAAGGGTGAACCCCGACTGGAAAGAAAGAAAGCAGATGTTTGGTGAAAGAAACCACCAGTATATCCTTGAAAAGTCTTTGACTGTTAAGACTTTCAAACAGCTCTGAGGATACCTGCTGAAAACTTGAATAAGCAGAAAGCGACTGGAAAATTTGAACAAACACAAAGTATGATGCTCTCACCAATACCCAGTTCAGGTACTCGTGGGACATAATGGAAAAAAAGATGGTTCTGGTGGCCATGGAGCGAAATGAACAAGAGTAGCTTCCAGAGTTCGATCAAGTACCCAAATAAGGATTCTCTTTTGGCAGAATTCTTCCCATCAGTATTCTCTCATTGCTACCAACTGTTAGGGGAAGCACACTGACTGAAACCTCCCACCCTGGCCAGGCTCCATAGTAACCTTTTGCATGAGTTGTTTTAGGACACGAGGTTCTGGTAAGGAACACGGAAGTAATAAGCCACCACCAACCAGGGGAGCTCAGGAAAGGTCCAAAAGTGACACCACATGTCCGACCACCTCTCAGAATCCTCCTCGATGGCATCCATCTTGGCTGGACAAGGCGTGCACCACCAGGAAGGACTCTGAGTCAGAATGATTGGCTAAAGACAACCCATCATCATAAAATTTGCAAACCACGTGGTTGAGCAGTTCTCCTGGGTTCCCTTACCCTACTGCTCTCTGCCCGGGGAACCCTTTCCCAATAAAATCTCTTGCTTTGTCAGCACATGTTGTCTCCTTGGAAAATTCATTTCTGAGTGTTAGACAAGAGTTCACTTTCGGGCCCTGGAAGGGGTCCCCTTCCTGCAACGTGACCAGTAATTATTGTTGTCAATTCTTCCTTTTCTAGACCGGTGCCTATACTCTACCACTATATATTGTGTATATGTGTACTTAGCAGGGTGTAAGGAAGTAAGATAACCTCTCTTTAGTCTGTAAGTAGCCAGATTTTCAGGAGACACATCTGGATCTGATAGAAATGGCTGACATTGTCCAGGGATACTGGATTTTGAAATAGATAAAGGAATAAAATTGAGCACTTAACCTATCCCCCTTGAAGAGAAGTAAATCTATAGAAAGAAGAGCACAAGTTTACAAGTGGATGTTTGGTAGGCAGAAAGGAAGACTCTGTAGAGACGGTCAGCTGGCAAGCAAAATAATATGTTTCCCCAGCAGCCTGTGTTTAGCCATGTGGCAATTATTTATTAATGGAATGAGAGGAGAAACCTATGAGTTTCAGGCCAAGGTTTTTTTTTCATTATGAAAATGATTTATTTGGCTGATATTTTCAGCTTATCTTTTTTTAATTAATTTATTTTAATTGAAGGATAATTACAATATTGTGATGGTTTTTGCCATACATTGACATGAATCAGCCACAGGTTCACATGTGTCCCCCATCCTGAACCCCCTTTACACCTCCATCCCCACCCCACGTCTCTGGGTTGTTCCAGAGCACCAGCTTTCAGTGCCTTGCTTCATGCATCAAATTTGCACTGGTCATCTATTTTACATATGGCAATAAATGTGTTTCAATACTGTTCTCTCAAATCATCTCACCCTTGCTTTCTCCCACATTGACGAAAAGTCTGTTCTTTAGATCTGTGTCTCTTTTGCTGCCTTGCATATGGGGTCATTGTTATCATCTTTCTAAATTCCATATATATGTGTTAATATACTGTATTGGTGTTTCTCTTTCTGACTTACTTCACTTTGTATAATAGGCTCCAGTTTCATCCACCTCATTAGAACTGATTCAAAAACATTCTTTTTAATAGCTGAGTACTGATGCTAAAGCTGAAACTGCAATACTTTGGCCACCTCGTGCAACGAGTTGACTCACTGGAAAAGACTCTGATGCTGGGAAAGGTTGGGGGTGGTAGGAGAAGGGGACAACAGAGAATGAGATGGCTGGATGGCATCACCGAGCTGCTTGTGTATTTTGGAAATAAATTCTTTGTCAGTTGCTAGTATTTTCTCCCATTCTTAAGGCTACCTTTTCACCTTGCTTATAGTTCTCTTCTTTGTACAAAAGCTTTTAAGTTTAGGTCCCATTTGTTTATTTTTGTTTTTATTTCCTTTACTCTGGGAGTTGGGTCATAGAGGATCTTGCCGTGATTTATGTCTGAGAGTGTTCTGCCTACATTTTCCTCTAAGAGTTTTATAGTTTCTGGTTTTTCATTTAGATCGTTAATCCGTTTTGAGTTTATTTTTGTGTATGGTGTTAGAAGGTGTTTTAGTTTCTTTCTTTTACACGTGGTTGACCAGTTTTCCCAGTACCACTTGTTAAAAAGATTGTTTTTGCAAGTAAGTATTTTTAATGACTTATTTTGCATCAACAAGCTTGGTACAAAGATAAGGAGTCCCCAGGGAGTAGATGAACCATGAAATAGAAGGCATATGTGTCCTTGGATTAGCACATGGAAGAAAGATATACAAGAGTCAGGAACACCCACTTGGGCAATTGCATGAGAAAAAAATCAGCTTCAGTTGTTAGTTACTAAAATCCAAAGACTGGAAGGTTGGTTTGGTTCTTTTATCATCTAGAATTTAATTATAATTTATGTTTCAACATGAGAGCGAAAACATAGATTTACTCTGTTGTCCCAAAATACACTCTGTTAAAAATGACAGAAAAGGGGGGAAAAGGCATAAACACAAAACAAATGACAAGTGTAAAACAATGTCAATGATATTTGGAAAACTGGAAAATACACAACTAGAAAAGCTGATGAATTATCAAGAAAACTATTATTGTAGAAGATTAGATGATTTAGGAATTAGAGACTAAAAACAAATTTTTTTGGCTGCACTGTGCAGCCTGAGGGATCTTAGTTCTCCAACCAGGGATTGAACTCAGAACTCTGCATTGGATGTACAGTCTTAACAACTGGACCACCAGGAAAGTCTCAAGTCCAAACATATTTGTGAAGGTGGATATGGAAGAGAGATTGATGACAGAAGAGTGTATTGAAAATCAGTAAAGAGTAGTTAGACCTCTAGAGACCCACATAGTCCAGCTTTCTCTCTTAAGTAGGCAGCGGTTGTGGATCCACTGGAGGGATTCAAGAAACAGGCTACAGGAGTACTGAGAGTGGGGTGCCAATCATAAAACAGAATTGAACAATCCCTACCATCCTACCATCCCTACCTCCTTCCTCTGACTCAGCTTTGAGGGCCAAGTGATAACCAAGTTTCCCCATGTACTCTGGCCAATGCCAGTTGTAAGCTGGAGAGATTCTTCCTGAGGAAACCAGCCACTTGTCAAGGTAGGATCCTCATGTCTACAGATAGCTGTGGATTCCTCAGGGGAATATTGCAGTTTGAGGCAGTCACAAAACCCTCAATAAGTCCTATTGTCATATAAAAAGCTCCCAGTTGGTTTTTAAGAACTCCATCTTAAATATGAATGGACATCCAAGGTTCACTGGACATTTAGGGCAAAGCCACAGTATGAATGAGAAGGACCAAGACAAACCACAGTTGTTCTTCCTCACATGCAGTTTCACTCTCCCCAGGCTCAGCTACCAGTGGTCAACTGCCATCTGAAGATAGTAAATGGAAAATTCCAGAAATAAATAATTTGTAAATTTAAATTTCTCTCTATTGTGAGCAGCCTGAAGCAATCTTGTGCACTTCTGCTCCAATCTACCCAGGATCCCAACCACAACATCCCCTGACATCCAACCATTGACATAGTCACGGCTTGATGATCTAGGATCACTCAAAGCAGATGACCCTCCTTTTGAAGTGTCGTCAGAAAGTCAACAGTAGCCTAACTCTACGCCACAATGTCTATGCCATTCACCTCTCTTCATCTCATCAGGTAGGCATTCTATCATCTCATATCACGTGAAGGGTAAATACAGAACAATAAGATATTTTGAGAGAAACACTACCTTCATAAAACTTTTATTACAGTATATTGTTGCAACTGTTTGTATTTATTGTTGTTCATCTCTTACTGTGCCTAACTTATAAATTAAACTTTATCATAGGTTTATATGTATAGGGAAAAAACAAAGTAATTTTAGGATTTGGTACTATGAGGTTTCAGGCATCTGCTAGGGATCTTGGAAGTTATCCCCACAGATAACAGGAGACTACTGTAATAGCTATAAGGAACTCAAAACAAAAGTCAAAGAAAAAAATCCAGCAAACAAAAAACTAAACTGAGGTTTTCAGAAATATAAAAAGATAGAATATATCCATTAAAAAAAAAACAGTACAGGGTAGTTCAAAGAGAACTTTCAAGAACAGAATGGGACTCTCAGATATGAAAAGCATGATGACAGAAATAAAGATTTCAATGGCATGATTAGAAAATAAGGTTGAAGAAAACACTGCAAACAGTAAAACAAAGAAGGCATAGAAGGAAAATGGGAGACCAAATATAGGGAAATTTAGAGAATCAGTACAAGAAGTCTAAACATCTCACTGGTAGGTGTTTCAGAAAGAGAGAGCAGAAAGCCCAGTAGGGAGAAAGTTGTAAGAACCTCATAAAAGACAATTTCAAAGAACAGAAGAGAATGACAGCCAGTTTGACGGGCACAATAAAAATAAATAAATAAATGTTTTAAAACACCCCCATGGTGCATTTTTCAGTACTTGAGGAATACAGAGAAAATCTTAAAGCTTTTAGGGAGAAAAGCACTCACACACAAAGATATAAGAATTGGGAATAGCAGTTGGTGTGTCAACAGCAACACAGGCCTTAAAGAACCATAGAGAAATGCTTTCAAAATTCTGAGGCAGAAATGCATTTCAACCTAGAATTCTGATACCAATCAATCAGTTGAGAGTCAGAATAAAATAAAATCATTTTCAGATATGCAGGAACTCAACTTTTCACCTCCTTTCACCTCATTTTTTGTCCTTAGGATCTCCTGGAGATTATGTTCCAATAAAATGAGGGATTGGGCCATGGAAAAGGAAAAATGAGATAAAGGGCATGGAGACGCCAACACAAGAGAAAATAAAGAAGAAACTTAAAGTATGAAAAGGCAAAAAAAAAATAGTCTTAAAGGACAATCGTATAAGCAATTTGTATCAAAAATACTTGCAGTCAGCCTTTCTGAAATCTGTGTGTAAGACTGAAGGACAACAGAATGAGAAAGTACTTTTTAAGAGTTGGAAAGGATTTTAGATATCTTCTACTTTCTCATTTTATAGGCAACAGAGCTGAGATTCGAAGCAGTTGTCACCTACTTTCTTGGCAGACATATTCAGTCTGCTTCTCCTCAGAAGACCTTGTGGAAAAAGCTGGATGCACATAATTAAGAAAGAATGAGAGCTTCCCTGCTAGCTCAGATGGTAAAGAATCTACCTACAATGCCGGAGACCCAGGTTTGATCCCTGGGTTGGGAAGATCCCCTAGAGAAAGGAATGGCAACCCACTCCAGTATTCTTGCCTGGAGAATCCCCATGGACAGAGGAGTCTGGTGGGCTGCAGACCATGGGGTCACAAAGCTGGACACTACTGAGTGACTAACATAAAAGGACTGTCGTCAAGAGTGAGGGAAAACATTTTTAAAATTTATTTTTGTACAATTTTAAAGGTTACACTCCATTTACAGTTATTATAGAACATTTGCTATATTCCCCATATTGTATAATATGTCCTTGAATCCTACTGTGTATCCAATAGTTTCCCTCCCCCTACCCACTGGTAGCCACTAGTTTGCTCTCTATACCTGCAAGTCTGCTTCTTTTTTTGATATATTACTAGTTTCTTGTATCTTTTAGATTCCACATATAAGTGGTATCATACAGTATTTGTCTTTCTTTGTTGGACTTATTTCACTTAGCAAATACTTTCACTTAGCATGGTGAAACTTCTTAAAGCATGCTTTCTCCCTTTTTTCATAGTTCAGATTGGATCTCAGCCAAAACTGTTTCCCATGTTCATGAGCAAAGATATACTCTGCAGTTTATTTTCTGTGCATTTACTCTGGCATCAGATGATTTGCTTTTAGCTAAACTACTATATAATCACATTGCTTTTATTGTATAGCTTTTGCAGCAGTGGCTATAAACTTTGGGTAAATTTTCGTTGTCCTTTCAAAAATAATAATTGGCTTCT
The DNA here is from genome assembly GCF_049115385.1 of Moschus berezovskii. Taxonomy (NCBI): domain Eukaryota; kingdom Metazoa; phylum Chordata; class Mammalia; order Artiodactyla; family Moschidae; genus Moschus; species Moschus berezovskii. The sequence goes on from NC_142472.1 coordinate 35,785,683, forward strand.
CCTGATTTACAATGCATTCTATTTTTATCCTGTGACTCACACCACCCATAATGTATATGCAGCTTTGGAAAGAACGCAAAGATTTGTAGCAGACCAATAAACCCTTTCATTTGCCTTTTGTTTGTGATTGTTAGACATGTGCTGCATAAATCTGCATCTCTTAGGAGAGTCATAATTTCAACTTTTTAAATTTTAAAACTAATATTTTCTTCTTTCTTCAGTTCTAACTGGATTACTCTCTTCATGAATTTTCTTCTTCAAGGAAGTGTTGGTACTTAATGAGAATCTGTTTGGCACTCTAAGATTCTATACATGGGACACCTTAACATGTACTGCTGGCCAGATGGGTTATTTACTCTTTTGTTTTAATTAATTAGATCAGTATCTATCTTTCTCTGTTGCACTTATTTCACTTAATTAATTAATTCATTTTATATTTAACCTGCTCAAAAAGATCTTTTATTTAAACAACAGACAACGTGACTCAGTAGCCAGCTACTTCCTTAGTTCAAGTTTTTGAACTTTTGTGTAACTGTCACTTTTTCAAGTTTAATACACTTAAAATGTATATAAGATCATATAGCGAATTGTACCTGCTGATTCTCTTCTTTCACAAATATTTGTGAGACAAGTATATGATTTATTAACATCCTTTAATTTTGTTTTTCATTTGAAAGGATGTGTTTTTATTATTACTTAGTTCTTTAAAGATAATCAACTTGCCTTCAAAGGTAAACATCACTTTTGGGATCAGAAGATGATGATTAAAACCTTAGGATAAAATCTTCAGAATGAAGCAGAAGTTGTCTCAATCTAAATTACCATTATCTCTCATATTTCTGTAGTTATGCATAATTTTTAAGGCATTTTCAGATACATCATCTCAGTTGATCTTCACAGTTACTATATCAAGTAGATAGAAGAGAGATTGATTTTGCAAATGAAAAATCTGACTGACTTCAACTAAAATTAGAGGGAATAGGTGACAGAACTGGACCTTGAAATCAATTCCTTAACTGGGCATTCCAGTATGAGATTGTCAGGATAAAACAAAACTCTTAGGTTAGAAATCTAACCTAAAAGTTTCATAAACATCCATGAAAAATCTTTGTAAATTTAAATAAACTGTTAAACATTTCAGCATTTGACAAAAGCAAATACCTTGTAGGAAAAATTTTATATAGAGATAGAAAGTGAAAGTGAAGTTGCTCAGTCATGTCTGACCCTCAGCGACCCCATGGACTGCAGCCTTCCAGGTTCCTCCGTCCACGGGATTTTCCAAAGAGTACTGGAGTGGGTTGCCATTGCCTTCTCTGATAGAGATAGATCTATTGTCTAAAATAAATACATGACACTTCATTACATTCCTGTTTCCCTATTATTATAAATATAAAGCCATATCAAAACATTCAGGAATATTTTCACTCAAAAATGAATAACTCCTTTTCTCACTGGCCCAGCATAATTAACTGGCTTTACTTTTTCAAATTCTGATTTTGATTTATCCATTTCCATCAATATTTTTCATTGTCCTAATCATAGTCAGTAAATCATCTCATGTTTTTGTTTAATGTTCTATTGTATATATTTCCATGTTATTCTTATATGATTGTAAACAGTGTTATAATGATCATACTTAGAAACAGAGCCTTTTCCCTTTATTGAAAAAAATAAAAGTAGGGCCAGTGGTCCCAAACGTATGAATGTTTAGAGGCTTTTGATACAGGCCGCCATCTTGCTTTTCAAAAAGACTGAAATTTGAGTCATTGGCAATGTTGGATGTCACTTCATTCACTACAACTCCACGTTTTTGGTTGCTCAGGCCAAAAATCTGCAGGGCACTCTTGAATTCTCTCTTTCTCTCATCAGCAAGTACTATTGGACTTATCTGCAAAATGTATCAAGAATCTGTCCCTTTCTTATCAACTCTACTCTATCTAGCCTCTCTTTGGTTTTCCCTACTTTTATCCTTGTGCTCTTAGAATCTGTTCGCATTTTGTACATTCTCTACTGTGCTGACAAAATCTATAGGGGCAATGAGTCAGAAAAACCAATTATGAGGGTATAATTTAGTGAGAGATAATGGTGGCAGTAGTCCAGGTTAATAGTACCAGAGGTGCTGATGAGCAATCAGTTTCCAAATACACTGAATGTATTTTCAAGATAAAGTCAAAATATTCTAACGGTTGGAAGTGAGGCATGAAGGAAAGGTCTATGTTAGAGATATAAATTGGGAGTTGCTGACATACAGAGAGTGTTTAGAACCATGACACTGGGTAAGATTGTAGAGAATGAGTGTCAATAAAGAAGAGAATCATTAACGAAGCCTCAGAGATCTCCATTATCAAGGTGCAGGGGACAGTGAGGGAACAGCAAGGAAGTCTAAGAAGGAGCCATCGGTCAAGTAATACGAGACTGAGCATTGAACAGGGAATTTAATAAGGTGACCTTAAGTTCTTGACAAGACCGAATTCAGCAGTGTGGTCATGATGAGATCTTGATTGAGACAAGCATAAGAGAGAACCAATGGGCAAAGGCAACGATTTTGTAGAAATTTTGCTGTAAAGAAAAGTGAAGGAATGAATTGGTGATGGAAGAGATTTTGAAGGAAGATGCTTTGTTGCTGTTGTTGTTTTTTAAAAAGGAAACAACTACTTATTAAGTTTTCCAGAGGGAGTGAAAGAAATGACCCTGAGATAGAGTGATATATGCTTGAATGATGATCTAAAAAAATGGCATTCAGTGTACAAAGATAGCCTTTAGATAAGAGGTATAATATTTTTCTCTGGTTACAGGCAAGAAAGTACAGTATATTTTGGGCAATATTGATGGTAGGAAAATAGGTGGAGTCTATGGCATAAATGCCACTATGTTCATATTTTGGATTTCCCAGGTGGCACTAGTGGTAAAGAACTTGCCTACCAATGCAGAAGACTTAAGAGATGTGAGTTTGATTCTTGGGTCAGGAAGATACTCTGGGGGAGGGCATGGCAACTCACTCCAGTATTTGTGCCTGGAGAATCCCATGGACAGAGGAACCTGGCAGGCACAGTCCCTAAGGTCTCAAAGAGTCAGACAAGACTGAAGAGACTTAGCACGCTTGCGCGCACGTGCATACACACACACATTCACATTTTAATTTTCTGACAGAATTTTTAAGAATTGCCTGGGCATTCTTTGGACTTTGAAAAATGGCCACTTACTATGAGGTTGGGGAAAAAAGTCAGTCTTCAAAATTACAAATGGTACAAATAACTTAGAGGAAGATACCACATAATACAGATATAAAGATATAATACAAATTAATATCCCCTATTTTGAAGTTCTCCCAAGGAGCTGAGTTCTGTTCAAAAGTGAAGTTTCAGTGAATGTTTGGGTCATTTTGACTTATTGATTCTATATTTAAATCTAAAATGTCTGTGATAGTATGGGCTCCCCATTCCAACCTAATATGTTGCTCTGAGACTTCATAGAAATGTTGATTTTTGAGTTGATACTAGGAAAAACCATGAAGTTATACCAAAGGGCCAACTTCCAATTATGAAACAAGCAAACTTAAGTGAATTCTTTTTTCTTTCAGATGACAAGCATTTTTGTTATCTGCAAACAGTTTGCACATAGCTGTGTCCCAGTGATAACCTATACCGCCAAAAATCTATTAGGATGATAATTATCTCACTAAAGCTGATACTGAACAAGGTCACCTTGAAGTCTAAATGAGTGGAAATAAAAGGTATTATCAAAATAAGCCAAAATCCTAAAGACAAAAAGACCTGTACACAAATATTGTAATCTAGTTAGTAAATGTGTTTCTCGGAGGCATAAGTTAGCTATTCTGAAACTGCTTTATATGTGTACTAGGATTGAACAGATAAGTAAATATATTGTCAGTAACAGAAGCCAAGTTTCTTACTGTCAGGGGAGGAAATTACAAATAAAAAGAGGGGAGAGAGACCCTGCTGTGTTAGATTGAAATGAGAGATATTGGTATACACTTACGTATTTCAATACTTATATAAATAAATATGAAAATTAACATAGCTGCACATGTATACCTCAGTGAATATACACACATATATTTCCTAGTTTTATCCACTGAAAGGGGTTAGAAACAATGTTACCCAAATAACCCAAATGGTTCCCAGAATGGTTGGTTTCTAAACATCATTCTCCAATAAAGACTAGGACCCCTGAGAGAAGTTGTAGGTTCCAGGGCTAGGGTGGAGAAAACAAAAGCCTCCATGCAAGAGAGGAAGGATTTCTAATGGTCAATTTTTTTAAATGAACAGTAAAATAATTATAAAATAAGATCAAAATTTATGACATAAAATAATTAAAAACTAATGATTAAGCTTAATTATAATTAAATAGGGCTTCCTCAAGGCTCAGTGGATAAAGAATCCTCCTGCCATGCAGGAGATGCGGGTTCCCTTCCTGAGTCAGGAAGATCCCCTGGAGAAGGAAATGGTGACTCACTCCATTTGTCTATGGAAATCCCATAGACAAAGGAGAGTGGCAGGCTACAGTCCAAAGGGTTGCAAAGAGTCTGAAACGGCTGAGCAGCAGCAAGTGAGGTGAGATAATTAAATAATAAACATGTTAAAGAGTTGAATAAATAAATAGGAGAGTGGCTATATCTCTTCCTGGTTTCATATACAACCACTGTCACTTTCTTTCGTTCTTGAGACAGCATGCAATATCTCAAGGTAATCTCTCCTGACAGCATTGCTTAAAATTCTGCTATAGAATTCTGGAGAGCCAACAGCAAAATCTATTTCACCTCTGTTCTCAGAGTTCTGCCTTCTCTCCTTTTGGTGGGTGCAAGTCCTGCTTCTGCAGTTGGGTAAGGTCTTACAGGAAACCGTGGGTTGGTTTTATCTGTTTGTCTCTGTCCAAACACCACGAGCAGAGCATAGGGAGACAATGCACGATGTGGCATGGACAGAACAAGGAAGAGAAAAGGAGAGTGAGGATCTTCACTCCCACTGCTCACCGTTTGTTTGTTGCCATTACCTTCTGTGCTCTCATTTTCCACCAACCCTGCACAATTGCTTCAGTCTCCATTGGATTTTCTCTTTGCTTCCTTGTGTTCTGGTCTCATCCAATGGCCGGTAAAGGGGGAACGTTTCCTTTGTCTTGCTGTTCCTATAGGATAATCAAGGATCGCCCTGATACGATCCCTGTGTGGGCCCCCAGAGGGCCAAAATCTGCCACAACTTGAGATTCTCAGAGAGATATTCTCCACCCAGATCCCTTCTCAGGGAGCTGTCATTAGACCCACATATCATCAGAATGCCTCAGAATGCACATCATTTACCAGAGCAGACACAGAAAACAGGGGTAATCTATCCAATTGGGTAAGTTAATGATACAAAGACTATAGCTCAGTTATGTCCTATTCTTTGTGATCCTATGCACTGTGTCCCACAAGGCTCCTCTGTCCATGGGGATTCTCCAGGCAAGAATACTGGAGTGGTTTGCCATGCCCTCCTCCAGGGGATCTTCCCAACCCAGGGACTGAACCCAGGTCTCCCGCATTGCAGGCAGATTCTTTACTGTCTGAGCCACCAGGAAAGCCCGGTACAAAGACAGATGGCTGTAAACTATTGAGCTCAAGAAAACATAGAGAATGTGAGCTGCAGGCCCACAGCTCCAGCAAGGCCAAGGGGTAGAAAGAGAATTCTTTTTTGCTTATGCTGCAAAGGATGGTAAACTGGTCATTTGGAAGCAGAAAACTACCATTCCGTGCAAGTCTAGATTTTAGTGAACTCGGAATGGCTGGCATTAACTTACCCCCAGAGCAATAGCCAGAAATAACAGATTGTCCCAACAGCCAGCCAAGACTTGTAGCCAAAAATGAGAAGCTCATTCCTCATATACTCTCTAATAGGACAACAGATTCAAATACTTCAGCCAAAGTGAAATGTTGGTCTCTGAAAAATAATCATTGTTATTCATTTTCATTGCCCTCAATGTCCTGTCAAGCATCATAAAATGCTTGTGCCTGCCCTTGGAATACTTCCATTTTGCAGTGCAGGCTGAATGTATTGCTCAGGTTTACAGAGCATTCCTTATCCGGGTGCAGGGTTACAACGGCTCACCCTTGAGTTCCTGGTCCACCATTCCTGTTTAACCCTAAGTTCATGATTCCCCAAGGAAAGAAGCACTGATTTGATTCCAAAATTGAAGAATATATTGTTTTTAAAGAGATGGCTATATCTAGTTTAATATACCAATCAGCTACATTCTGCCTGTGTCGTTATTTTTCTAAGGTCGCTCATAAAATCACTCATCTAAAAATTTCAGCTTCATGCTGAATGTTAATGATGAAATTCTAAAATGCCATAGTGTTTCAGATTCCTGACAGCTGGTTCTTTTGCCTACTACCTAATGTCTTACCCGCTGGATAGGCACTGGGGTAGGTTTCACCCCACCATCAGTCATGTCATAAGGCATCTGGTATTCAAGAGTATAAAGGGATTTAGGTCTTCACTTTATGCTTCTTCAACCATGTTGCACAGAGGTAGGCAGATGGTCTTTTCCAGGGAAATGACCACCTACCTATATGGTGTCTTCTGTTATCAGACATCATATTTCATATCATATGATGAAAATAATGAAAACTGTTACAGATGGATGTTTTCCTACCCGTAATATATAATCAGATCAGAATGGCATTGCTTTTGGATAAACTTCCACGTCAGAGAACAGATAACATATAAACTTCCAAATTAGTATGAAGTTAGATTGCCTTTCCAAGCATGAAAAGAGCATTTCTAGTCTTGTTAATTTACAGCTTTATCAGACAAATAAACATAGTGCCAGGGCAATGCACTGTTGGATGTAAAATGACTTATGTTCTCTGTGTTTCTTCAGAGCAGATGCTATGTCTGGTTCTGTATTGAGGGTCCAAGCCCTCGCTTCCTGTATGCAAATGTTTGTTGTTAGACACATTTTTTTTTTCTCAGTTGTGCAAAATAGAAAAATACTACCTTTACAAATATAGTTTCATCAAGAAAAAATACTTCATGAGTGTCATTTCATAGCTTCTTTGGGGAATTTTGCCCTTTCATGATGCATTTTCAGACAATCTCTCTTTGCCAGGGGTCATTTCTTACATCCTCCATTTCTGAGTTGGAACAGTAGAGTAATTTTGTATACCCCTAGGTGCTTCTTGACAGCAGCCTTTCAATTCTTCTTTATAATCTTGAGCCCAAGACACAAATTATCTGCAAGAAGTAAAATTTCACAGATTCTATCTCTAACTCAAGATCTCACCAAAATATACTGATAACACCATTTCTCAGATTAGCTAAATAACAAATACTGTTCTTATCATCCCATGTGGCTTTATTCGTACAATTTCTCCCTTCTCCCTACTCATCCTGAAGTACTTAAGGAAGGATTATTGACATTCCTTTTTCCCTCTTAAAAAATCAAATTTTAGGGAAGTCTCTGTGTTAACGATAGTAGTTTTTATTATTGTTGTTTTATTACTATTATAGCAAAGTTTAATATGTACAAAACAATAAACCATGGACTTTGCAAATATTATTTAATATAATGCAATCAAAGTCTTAATATTATTCCAATTTTGCAAAAGAAGGAACTAAGGCTTACTGAATTCAAAAGCTTTGCAAATAGAAGTAGTAAGAAGTACCAGCACGGGGACTTCCCTGATGGTCCAGTGGTTAAGAATCTGCCTTCCAATGCAGGGGAACGAGTTCGATCCCTGATCAGGGAACAAAGATCCTATATGCCACAGAGCAAGTAAGATCACACTCTGCAACTAGAAAGCCCTCGTGCCACAACAAAACATGCCATATGATATGATGCAAGGAAGACCCCACGTGCCACAACTAAGATCCAGCAAAGCCAAATAAATAGATAGATAAATATTTTTTAAAATGAAGGGGTAGCATGATTAAAGACCAATAAACCTACATTTAGAATTCCATGAGACACCTTCTTCAGTCCTTCTACCATTGACTTCTCATCCTGCTGTTCTTGGTACCTTGAGTATTGTGGCACCAGGAAGCTCTCATCATCTTAGTTCTTAGTGAACTCCTCATTTCTACCCCTTAAATTTGCTATGACAGACTTCTCTGTCTCTAGAACTGAGATACAAAGTATTAAGCCACATTTTTTACTACACTACATTATCAATAACAATATAGCTTCTTTCTGAGGTAAAAGAAGAGAAATCATCAATTTTACATGCAAGTTGATTCTAATTGTGTATTGCCTGCTGCTAAGTCACTTCAGTCGTGTCCAACTCTGTGTGACCCCATAGACGGCAGCCCACCAGGCTCCCCCGTCCCTGGGATTCTCCAGACAAGAACACTGGAGTGGGTTGCCATTTTCTTCTCCAATGTGGGAAAGTGAAAAGTGAAAGTGAAGTCGCTCAGTCGTGTCCGACCCTTAGCGACCCCATGGACTGCAGCCTACCAGGCTCCTCCATCCATGGGATTTTCTAGGCAAGAGTACTGGAGTGGCTTGCCATTGCCTTCTCCGGTGTACTGCCTATCTGAATGTTTTCTCTTCACTCTGTTAATGAGAGCAGGATTTGAGAAGGTTACCTACAGGCCTCAAGAAAACCACATGGTTCTTTTATCACCTCTGAGGAAGTGTGTTTCTGGACTGGACCTTAGTTCCTTGACTCTGCAGAAAAGCCACTGCAGTGGTGTTTGGTCACTTGCTGTGACTTCACACCCTCTGGAAAAATAGAATGAATATATAGACAACTGTGCAATTTGTTCCCCCAAAGGACTGTGTACATTTCTCAGTTCACAAAATAATATTTACCAGTATACAACTTACTTGCAAGAGAAATGGGTTTCCCTGGTGGCTTAGACAGTAAAGAATCTGCCTGCAAAGTAGAAGATGTGGGTTCGATCCCTGGGTTGAGAGATGCCCTGGAGAACAGAATGGCTACCCACTCCAGTATTCTTGCAGGGAGAATTCCATGGACAGAGGAGCCTGGCACCTATAGTTCATGAGGTCACAAAGAGTTGGACATGACTAAAATAGCAAAAGAAATAGCATTTAAGAAGTAAAAAATACCTATGTATCTTTGAGTAAATTCAAAATGCCAATCATCTTCTCCTACAAACAATGCTCATGGGAAGTAAAGTTAGTTTTAAAAGAAAGATTAAATTTGCAATGAATTGTCTACATCAATGCGTTTGCTAAGGATAAAGCTGAAGTGTTTGTCAAGACAACAAAATAACAGAAATGTATTTCTCACAATTCTGAAAACTAGAAATCTGAGATGAGAGTGCAGTATGGTCGGGTTCTGGTGAGGACATTCTTCCAGGTTGCAGATTTCTGATTTCTCTCTGTTTCCCCACATGGCAGAGAGCAGAGAGGGGAAACAAGCTTTCTTGTGGCTCTTATGAGGGTGCTAATTCCATTCATGAGGGTTCAGTTCTCATGATCTTATCTAATCCTGATTGCTTCCCAGGGGTTTAACCTCTTAACTCCCTCACACTGGGGGTAGGGTTTCAACACATAAATTTGGAGGGATACAAACATTTACTCTGTAACAGTCCCCAACAGGTAAGAAGAACAGCATTTCACACAGAATGCAAGTCCCTGTACTGTGGCTCGGCAGTCCCTCTCGCGATTAAAATTCTCCATGGGTTTCTGCTCCATTGTCTAATCATTGCTCTGCTTACCTCAGGTCTTATGAATTCCTCTCTGCCGGCATTTACATTCTACCTAGCACCACTAACGTCCTTGGGAGAGTGAATTACCTTCACTCTCCAGTCGGTGTTCATGTCTTGAGCTATCCGCCATCTTGCTGCCACACCTCCAGTTTCCACCCAGTTCTTAATCATAAGAAAACTTCTTCTCTTTCTGCTCAGACTTGAAGAGGGTGAATTCAACGGCAAGTTCAGTTCAGTTCAGTCACTCAGTCTTATCTGACTCTTTGCAACCCCATGAATCACAGCACGCCAGGCCTCCCTGTCCATCACCAACTCCTGGAGTTCACTCAAACTCATGTCCATCGAGTCGGTGATGCCATCCAGCCATCTCATTCTCTGTCGTCCCCGTCTCCTCCCACCCCCAATCCCTCCTAACATCAGATTCTTTTCCAGTGAGTCAACTCTTCACTTGAGGTGGCCAAAGTATTGCAGTTTCAGCTTTAGCATCAGTCCTTCCAATGAACACCCAAGATTTATCTCCTTTAGAATGGACTGGTTGGATCTCCTTGCAGTCCAAGGGACTCTCAAGAGCCTTCTCCAACACCACAGTTCAAAAGCATCAATTCTTCGGCGCTCAGCTCTCTTCACAGTCCAACTCTCATATCCATACATGACCATGGGAAAAACCATTGCCTTGACTAGATGAACCTTGGTTGGCAAAGTAATGTCTATGCTTTTCAATATGCTATCTAGGTTGGTCATAACTTTCCTTCCAAGGAGTAAGCATCTTTTAATTTCATGGCTGCAATCAGCATCCGCAGTGATTTTGGAGCCCAAAAAAATAAAGTCTGACACTTTTTCCACTGTTTCCCCATCCATTTCCCATGAAGTGATGGGACCAGATGCCATGATCTTTGTTTTCTGAATGTTGAGCTTCAAGCCGAACTTTTCACTCTCCTCTTTCACTTTCATCAAGAGGCCTTTGAGTTCCTCTTCACTTTCTGACATAAGGGTGGTGTCATCTGCATATCTGAGGTTATTGATATTTCTCCAGGCAATCTTGATTCCAGCTGTGCTTCTTCCAGCCCAGCGTTCCTCATGATGTACTCTGCAGAGAAGTTAAATAAGCAGGGTGACAATATACAACCTTGACGTACTCCTTTTCCTATTTGGAACCAGTCTTCTGTTTCATGTTCAGTTCTAACTGTTGCTTCCTGACCTGCATACAGGTTTCTCAAGAGGCAGGTCAGGTGGTCTGGGATTCCCATCTCTTTCAGAATGTTCCACAGTTTATTGTGATCCACACAGTCAAAGGCTTTGGCATAGTCAATGAAGCAGAAATAGATGTTTTTCTGGAACTCTCTTGCTTTCTCCATGATCCAGCGGATGTTAGCAATTTGATCCCTGGTTCCTCTGCCTTTTCTAAAACCTGCTTGAACATCTGGAAGTTCACGGTTCACATATTGCTGAAGCCTGGCTTGGAGAATTTTGAGCATGACTTTACCAGCGTGTGAGATGAGTGCAATTGTGCGGTAGTTTGAGCATTCTTTGTCATTCCCTTTCTTTGGGATTGGAATGAAGACTGACCTTTTCCAGTCCTGTGGCCATTGCTGAGTTTTCCAAATTTATTGGCATACTGAGTGTAACACTTTCACAGCATCATCTTTCAGGATTTGAAATAGCTCAATTGGAATTCCATCACCTCCACTAGCTTTGTTCGTGGTGGTGCTCTCTAAGGCCCACTTGACTTCACATTCCAAGATGTCTCATTCCAGGTGAGTGATCACGCCATCGTGATTATCTTCATCATGAAGATCTTTTTTGTACAGTTCTTCTGTGTATTCTTGCCATCTCTTCTAAATATCTTCTGCTTCTGTTAGGTCCATACCATTTCTGTCCTTTACCAAGCCCATCTTTGCATGAAATGTTCCCTTGATATCTCTAATTTTCTTGAAGAGATCTCTTGTTTTTCCTATTCTGTTGTTTTCCTCTATTTCTTTGCATTGATCGCTGAGGAAGGCTTTCTTATCTCTTCTTGCTCTTCTTTGGAACTCTGCATTCAGATGCTTATATCTTTCCTTTTCTCCTTTGCTTTTCGCTTCTCTTCTTTTCACAGCTATTTGTAAGGCCTCCTCAGACAGCCATTTTGCTTTTTTGCATTTCTTTTCCGTGGGCAAAGAAACATGAATATCTGTCCACCAGAGTCCTCTCTATCATACCTACCATCGAGACAGCAATCTGAGAGTGCCTGTTCTAGAGCCCAGTCAGGCACAGCCCATGTGCTACACTGAAAATCCTGTTCATTCTGGCCCACTCTATTATGATTCTTTGCCCACTTATATGACTTTTCTTTTCAGAATTGTACGGCACCTCCTTGCTATATGGCTTTGGTAGGTAGTGTCTCAATCCCTCAACCATGTCTATGTATTATTCCTAAACCCCAGTTATATTCATAACCCTAGTAAATCAGGAAAATTTTAGAGTCTTTTCTCAGAGAATTTCATGACTATTAAATGGCATCTTCCCTGAGTAGACAAAGGAGCCTAGCAAGAGGGTGACAGCTAACTTTTTGTGGCTACATGAACCTCACCTGAAACACCTTCCTTCACTTATAGTTACTAAGAGTGTCTGCAGAGAACATTTGTATTCACAAATATTAGAGACTGAAATGTTATTAATAAACCATCCAAAAGCTTTTATTGTGGTTGGGATTCTAGATATAGTTTTCTCAGTTAAACATATATAGTAAAAGAAAATATAGGAGGATAGAGAGATACAACTCATATTCATCTATACCTTTGGTTGGATGTAATAATCAAAATTACTAGTACATCTCTTTAAATTATTGATAAATTATTTGCTTGAGAGTGGAGCTGGGAATAATCTGCAAATGTTTTCTCATGTTTCCTCTTCACCAAATAACAAGAGAAGACTGTGTTCTTCACTTTTGAGGATTTTTTTTTAATAATTTAATTTCCGGGAGGGCGGGACGCGATAGAGGGCAGCCGGACGGCTCCCTTAGAACCGCCTGAGGGGACTCGGGCGCCGCGCGGACTGGCGCGGTTCACCCACTTTTGAGGATTTAGTGCCATTTTCCCAGTGTGCTAAAAATTAACTACTCATACTTCTATTTCTAATAATGGTAGACCAACTCACTGACTGCATATAACCAGAATTTCTAGACCAAAAAAAGGTGGTTGAACATAAGAGAGTACTGAGTCAGTGAAGACTAGTTAGCAGAAGAAATAAACCCGGTTTGTCAAGTTTGGTATTTGAGGCTATATTTCTACCAGGGGTATCTGACAGTTCTCAAAGAGGAGCTGAGTGTCTGGTTGCTAAATCCTCCTTTTAGAAATAAATATAAATTACGTCTTTCATATGATAAAATGATCCTAGATTTCAAAATTAGGCTAAAATTTAGGTTGCTAAATCTTCTTTTTAGAAATAAATATAAATTATGTATTTCATATGATAAAATGATCCTAAATTTCAAAATTAGTTTAAAATTTTAGTTGCAAAATCCATTATTCAGTTGAAAAGAGCCTGGCTTCTGAGGAACAAAGCAATGTGACTGCAAACCAAGGAAACAAAAACAGACAATAGGAATAGACACACAGGATATACAAATAATGGAGCGCTCACATAAAATGAGGAGCCAGAGTGTGAAGGGCCATGCTTTCCACCAAGCTTTCAACTTTATTCTGTACTGGCACATAATCTACAGGCTATCTATCCTACTCAGTCTTCCCAATAAAATGTTGTTTTTCACAAGGCATTTAGGTGAATGTCACCTTTAGATACATGGCCAAGTTACTCTAGGCAATGATGAACGATTAGCTTTCACAAAGACATCCCAGCAGGACAAAAGAAGCATCACAGGGGTGAAAGGACGGCTGAAGCTAGAAGCATATCAGTTAGGAGACTATTGTAAGAGTCTCGGGCTTCTCTTGTGGCTCAGATGGTAAAGAATCTGCTTGCAATGCAGGAGACCTGGGTTCAATCCCTAGGTTAGGAAGGTCCCCTGAAGAAGGGAATGGCAACCCACTCTGGTATTCTTGCCTGGAGAATTCCATGGACAGAGGAGCCTAAGGACAAACTATGGGTGAAGAATCCAAATTGCTTTGAATCTTCTGTTGAAAGAGTTACACACACACACACACTCACTCTACCACTACAGTCCAAGAGCACTAGGAGATTGCAACACTGATGGAGAAAACACACACTTCCAGGCAGTAAGGTGTCTGTTCACAGAAACCCCCACAGAGCTTTCAGCCTTACCTTCAGTTGAAACCCACCCTGTGGCCCATGAAAATTCCCCAATTTAAGGCACCTTGAAAGGACACTCAGAACCTGCAGTTTGAAGAAATACTAATAATCCTCTTAGCTCAAATCCCACATTCAGCTTGCTAACCTTGCAAATTTCCACCATTCCAAAGGAACAGGGCTTCCACTGCTAGCTCACTGCTGAATCTGCCTCTATCTTGTCACTGCCTGAAGAGGCTGCTAGCCACCCAGTACATACAGAATGTGATCAGAACCCAAAGAGCAGGTACCATTTGGGAGACAATCCAAATTAGTGACACCATCTGCCTCTCCTGCTAATAATGTCACACCACTCACACTGTTTTTGTTGTTGTTGTTGTTGTTGTTGTTTTGAAAAATGGGGGAAAAAACTTTTTAAGGCCATTTAAAATTATATAGCTAATTTATTTTACTGGATTTCTACTCAGAAATTCCAGCAACCACCTTCCACTGGTACTGCCAGCCTGTAACAGAAAGCCGTGAACTCTGGATGGAAATCAAAATGATTTCCCAAGACACACTATCAATTTCCTTCAAGTTTCTGAAACATTTGGTCATTAATCCAAGAAGACTTAAACTTTGGGTCAATTCCAATTTCAGTTTCTTTCTCTGCCTCCTCCAGTTTTGCAGTTCATGAATTTTGCCTCTACTTACAGCTTTGGGTCCTTGTTTTCTAACCTCCTTTCCTACCACTTTCCTTGTGGGGAAAAAAATCATTCAACATAGCAGAGGCCAAGAGGAACCTAGCTCACTCGTGTTCACTTTCAGGATTATGAATAAGGAAGTTGAACAATTTGAGGCAAAATGTAATGATTCTAAAAAATATATGATTGGTAATTTTTCCCCTTTGACAAGAGAAGATAGAACAGTGAAATATCACTTTTGGTTGCAGGTATCAAGTTTCATGGACCTGATGGCATTCATTTGGAAGAAAAGAAAATAGAGAGACAGCCAGGAGAAAAGAGTTATGTGAACCAATGTTTTTGAGCAAGAGGATGACTTGATCAAGTTCTGTGTGACTATGTGTATGAGAGAAATGGGGAAGTGATATGAGAAAAGAAGAAAACTTGGCTAGAGGAATGAGGAAATCTGCTAGAGTTATTGGGTCACAGTTATAGATGAGGTATCAATAATTACAGAGCTAAGTGAAAGCTGACTTCAAAATAAAAAACATTTTGCTGTAAAGAATAAGACAATCGAAATATATGCAGATTTCAGTCATGTACTCTATTGGTATAAATATACTAAATATTTATAAATATACTAAATTTTTTTTAATTTTAAAGAATTCTTGAAAATAAAAAAAATGGAGTGAGAGATTTGACTTAAGTATTTGACTGAATGTTCAAATTTTAATCTGGTGGCTACTGAAATTGACTGGAAAATATTTTTGTTTCACAGGCTTATGTTTGCATAAGGAACGTCTAGTGCATAAAAGTAGAATAGTCCTCTCGGGATGGTAAATATTATACAAGATAATAGGAGGCTTGGGTATGAAAAGCTGCATTGCCAAAGAAAGACTGTATACAAGACATGACAGAAAAATATTATGAGAAATACATCATAGCAACATGTATACCATGGTCACACACACAGTAACCCTGTGATTTTAATATAGCCTATAAATGTGGGCAGGGCTTCCCAGGTAGCTCAGCTGTTAAAGAATCCTTCTGCAATTCAGGAGACCCTAATTCAATTCCTGGGTCAGGAAGTTCCACTGAAGAAGTGATGGGCTACCCGCTCCAGTAGTCTTGGGCTTCCCTGGTGGCTCAGATGGTAAAGAATCCACCTGCAATGCAGGAGACCTGAGTTCAATCCCTGGGTTGGGAAAAACCCCTGGAGGAGGGCATGGCAATCCACTTCAATATTATTGCCTGGAGACTTTCCTCCTGGACAGAGGAGCCTGGCAGGTTACAGTCCATGAGGTCACAAAGAGTGTGACATGACTGAGCAACTAAGCACAGCACAGCATAAATGTGGGCATCTTTAAATGTAAGTATAAATATGCCAAATATATAATTTTTATGTATATATAAAAATTATTGCACTGAGAAAAATGTGAATGGCAGGTTATTGTGTAGTCACTAAGTCATGTCCAGTTTTTTTGTGACCCCATGACTATAGCTTACCAGGTTCCTCTGTTTATGGGATTTCCCAGGCAAGAGTATTAGAGGGGGTTGCCATTTCTTTCTGCAGGGGATCTTCCCGACCCAGAGATTGAACTCACGTCTCCTGCATTAGCAGGCTGATTGTTCACCACTGAACCACCAGTGAAACCCAAATGGCAGATTACTATTTAGTATCAATAAATCCCTGAATGAGTATATCATGTCTAATAGCATTTGTTCTAAGATCTTTCCACTTGGCCAAAATAAGCAAGACAAAAATATCAAACAATGCCACTCTTTATGGAGCACTTGCCATCAGACATTTTGCATATAAGTCTTTCAAAGGCATTTTCTCATTCATTCATGTCGACAAATTCAGGAGGTCTCCCTTTAACAATAAAGAAACTGAGACACAGAAAGATAAATCTCGCTACGTGTGTCATTCACTCAGTCTTGTCCGATTCTCTGCGACTCCACGGACTGTAGCCTACTAGGCCCCTCTGTCCATGAAATTCTCCAGGCAAGAATACTGGAATGGTTTGCCATTTCCTTCTCTAGGGGATCTTCCTGACCCAGGGATCAAACTCGGGTCTTCTGCATTGCAGGTGGATGCTTTACCATCTGAGCGACTAGGGACGACCCAAAGCTAGCTATGGAGCAAAGAATAAGACAAAAATTGTTCTAAAGCCTGTTTTGCTAAGCCTTCCACTACACTGCCTACATTATATTACTGTTTAGTCACCTGTGAGACTGATAACACTGAGAATGTTAAGAATAGGACAGAAGCATAAGAACTAAATTAATCAGCATTAGATTTGACTTGTAAGAAAGAACCCAAAACAGTGTTTTTAAAAAATGACTACTATAGCTTTGTAGTATAGTCTGATGTCAGGGAGCCTGATTCCTCCAGCTCCAACTTTCTTTCTCAAGATTGCTTTGACTGTTTAGAGTCTTTTGTGTTTCCATAAAAATTAAAAATAATTTTGTTCTAGTGCTGTGAAAAATGCCTTTGGTAATTTGATAGAAATTGCATTGAAGTTGTAGTTTGCCATAGGTAGTATAGTCATCTTGACAATACTGATTCTTACAATCCAAGAACACAGTATATCTTTCCATCTATTTTTGTCATCTTTGATTTCTTTCACTAATATCTTATAGTTTCCAGAGTACAGGTCTTTTGCCTCCCTAGGTAGGTGTATCCATAAGTATTTGATTCTTTGTGATGCAATGGTAAATGGGGATTGTTTCCTTGATTTCTCTTTCTGATCATTCATGTTATGGTATAGAAATGCAAAAGATGGACTTCTCTGGTGGCTCAGTGGTGAAGAATCCATCTGCCAGTGCGGAAGACACAGGTTTGATCCCAGATCCGGAAAGACCCCATATACCTTGGAGCAACTAAACCCATGAGCCTGTGCTCTAGAGCCAGGAACCACAACTTACTTGAAACTCATGTCTGAACCAGTGCTCCACAACAAGAAAATCCACAGCAATGAGAAGCCCATGCAGTGCAATTAGAGAGTAGCCCTCGCTTGCCACAACTAGACAAAAGTCCAAGCAGAAATGAAGACCAAACACAGTAAAGATAAAAAATTATTTTTAAAAAAGAAATGCAGCAGATTTCTCTGTTTTTTTCTGTCATGTGGAAGAGATTCAGAGTGAAGCAATCCAGGACCAGGAAGGCAGCTCCCCGCTGGCAGGTCACCCCTCTCCTATCTTGCTGCTCCACTGCCTTTAGTATGTTGCCTCATATTTCAGAACGGTTGCTTGAACTCCAGCCATGAGCACATAGTAAGAAGGAACAAAAAAGTATGGTGAAAGGCACTCATATTTTCTTTTAAGAAACTCCCTAGAAGTTGCTGCATAGCACTTCCACTTATATCTCATTTATCAGAACTAAGACACAGAGACACATCTAACCATAAGGAATACTGGAGATTGTAGTCTTTTATTTTGCATGCAGCCAATTAAAAACTAGGTTTCACTAAAGATAATAGAAAAGAACATATGTGGAGGAAGAAGCATGGTAAAATATGAGTTAGCCAATGAACAGACATAGAGGAAAAAGAAGGGGAGAAGCTAAAGGGGCCTCCATTGTTCAGATTCTTCCCAGTTAGAGGGAAGGTATTTAATGCCTTGAGCAGAGACGGGGTAGAAAGCAGCAAAAGAAATAGTCTAGGGGAAGGGAGATGATGAATTATAAAGATGTGCCTTTGAAATTATAGTATGGCTGAATTATGAATGAAAATTAAAGAGATCTTTGAACAATTTTTTTATTACTTTAGATATAGTAATTCTGAATCCTTTTAAGCATGTAAATATTAATCATTTAAATTAAGTACTTTCCCATTGGAGCACATTTTTACAGCGTAAGTCATCCAAAACATCAATGAATATCCCAACCATTGTTCTTGAGGCTTAACAATTATTGCATTAAAAAAATTCTAGCTCTTTAGTAGATATTGGAGAGTTTAGGTTTTGAAAAGAAGAAAAATGAGCATTCTTAGAATCTAGAGCATCATACCCAGAGTCACTGAAGTCAGCAAAATAAAAGCCAGAAAGCCATTTGCCAAAGTTCAAGCAGACCTTTCAAGGAGACCCAGAGGGGTAACATGAGCATGGAGTGATTAACCAGCTTAATGATTAGTTAACTAAGATTTCATATGCTTCACTCCAGTTTCCCTTGGATACAGAAAACCGCCTGCTAGAGCTTGACCTTTGGCCAGATGTACAAGATGTTGTCTTCCAATAGATGTGGGAAATACCGAGATGCTAAGTCAGATCTTTCACCTTCAGCCAAAAAGATTTTCCAGGACAGGAGTCAGGACTTCCACATTTCTGTTGCCCTTCTGCTTAGCTCAGCAGCTACCCCAAAGCAGTTTTTCAGTATATGTTTGTTGAGAAATAATACTGAAGCATTTTGCTCCAATCCAAATTTTGCTTTGTTTTAAGGACCTGAAGAGCATCCCATCAGCATCTGTATCCCTAAACCTGAAAGAGAAGAGGATGTAAACTTCCTCAGATCCTGCATATTTAGACACTTCCATCCTTCCACTCAGTGTCCCATCTGCATTGAGTCTTTCCTTCTCGGCTCTGTCAATCTTTCCAGTTTCTGAATGACTCGAATGCAACTTGGGACCAGGTAAGGCATTCTTTCATTCAGTGGTTCCAGTCCAGAGTCGGTTTCACTCTGGCTGAGCCATTCATCATGAGAGCCAAATGCAAACTGAAATCTATGTCATATCTTTATGCTGTGAAAAAAAGTATGGAGAGCCCCTCCTCTGGGAGCTTCACACTGAGTTAACTGTTCCTCACCTGTTAGTCTTCCTTAACCATCTCACTGTCTAAACTGCAAGCTCCATTAGGGCCCAGACTGAGTCTCAAGTCTCTTGGCTTTCCTCCCCCAGCCCCTAGCCCATGAGTCACTCCATAAACACAGTAACTGTGAAGGGCAGTCACCACAGTGGGAGCTATTGCCATGGTGGTTTCTTATGAAAGGGCTAAAGATCTGGTGGTTCCCAGAGAGGAAAATGTCACAACAACCAGGAAATCTTCAATTTCTCTTCCCATGTACATTCCTTTCTTAGAAAATTTTTTTAAAACAGGCATCCTGGCTAGATTCTTCAACAACAAAGTTCATAAAACAGTACGGATCATTTCGAGGAAGGTAATCTACCCCCGTATGATTCCTAGAAGAGGAATACCTGGAAGGAACTCAACAGTGACCTTTGGTGCCTTTGTTTGTACTCCTTTTCTTCCTTTATTTAAAAAGGAAAGAACAATACCGATCCAAGTCAAACAGTAATGAATTTCCATTAAACTAAATTTAAACCTGCCCCAAATCATTAGTTAAATTGTTTCATACTCTTTATAATTACAGTGTATTTGTACTCTACACTTAGATATCTAGCTCACTCTGGCCAAAAAGGATCTAAATGTTTTAGGAGGGCCACCTCACTGATTAATTAATGTTTAATTCAATAGCATTTCCAAGCTTTATAGTATTTCAAAAAGCCACTGTAGCCTCAATAGTTGGCAGGAAACTCATTCAAGAGAAACCTGGCAGAAGGGCAATAGACAATAAGCATGACAGGGAAGCCATGGTAAGAAATAATTCTGGAGTAGCCAAGCCATCTTATGAGGAGAATGGAATGCATTTATAGCTTCTGCAGACACGACCTCTGGAGTTTCTCCTGTCTACATTCCACAGTCACTCCCCTCCGCCTGGTATGCATACTTACAATAACATCCTAAGGAGACTGAACTGAACTGACTGAAGGAGTTTGTAGTCTCCTCCTTCTCTAGATCACCCTCCATCCTGCCACCAAAGTTGTCTTTCCAGAATATATGTTTGATCTTGCTTCATCACTCTTCAGAACCCTTGACTGTCTCTCCAGTGCTTAGTGAATGCAGTCTAAACTCATCAGCAAGGAATATAACACCTTGTATATTCCAATCACATGTTCTCTTTCAACACCCTCCTATTGTCCTTTCTCTTCTCCATCTTCCCTGACTCCCAGCCTTTCATGCAAAACCAAATACCAGTCACCTGATTACTTTTTCCCCATGCAGATGGTAATATTCACACCACTGGAATTGCAAATTTTGTTCCACCAACCTGGAATGCCCCCCTTCTTTTCTTGAGCACTCTATATGCCAGATGTTGGGCTAAGTGCTTCCAAAAATCATCTAGTGCCTTGGTTCTTTGATGTGAAAAAGGAGGAACAATACTAGTCTTCAGTTCAGGATATTAAATACCCTCTGTGACTCCTTCGTCTTTCCTGCCTCCCCCGAGTTAAAATTAATCAAGTCTCCATATGGACCTTCATAGTATTTTATCTATCTATTGTATTATGCTGACCTCAACCAGATCACATTTATTTTTTGAAAACTTTTATACTCTCTTTCCCATGCTGGCCAGAAGATTTTCTTTGCATATAATAAGTCCATTCTCCTATTATATTACACAGGTAATTTTATTTTCAAAATAGCATGTCGGAAATAGTTTGGTTTCAAGCCTTCCAGACTTATGTCTAAGCATGCGAAAAATAATGCATGTTAGAGAGAGAAAGTGTGTGTATGTGCATGCATGCTAAGTCACTTCAGTCGTGTCTGCCTCTTTATGACCCCATGGACTTTAGTCCGCCAGGCTCCTCTGTCCATCGGATTCTCCAGGGAAGAATACTGGAGTGGGTTGCTGTGCCTTCCTCCAGGGGATCTTCCCAACCTAGGGATCGAACTCACATGTGTGTGTGCATGTGTATGCGTGTGTGTGTGTGCATGCAAACATATATTTGAACAAAATGTGGGTAATACTCTATAATGTGCTTTTATTTACAAATGATTTGTAATATAAATTAATTATAAACATAAATGTATAATATTTATAAGTTGTACTCTTTACTTGAGTGTACACTGAGGGCATTTCTACACACAGAAACATGCAGTGCTATCTCCCTGTATTCATGGCTATGCAGTATTTTTGCTATATATATAGATAGATATAGATATAGCATAAGTATACATGTATATACAGATTCAGTACACAGATATACAAACACATATATACCTAGAAGATAGTATATATGCTACAATTAATTTGTTCATTTCCTTTTTGATAAGCATTACAGTAGAGCTTCCACTTGGAGTGAATTAAAAGTAATCTTGTTGACTTTTACATATAAGTACATCTTTATGTGAACTGGAATTTCTGAATCAACAAGTGGCATATTTAAATTTTTTACACTCTTGCCAAATTTCTTGCCAAATATGTATGCCCACTTCTGTTCCATTCAACAGCATGAATAAA
The DNA here is from genome assembly GCF_049115385.1 of Moschus berezovskii. Taxonomy (NCBI): domain Eukaryota; kingdom Metazoa; phylum Chordata; class Mammalia; order Artiodactyla; family Moschidae; genus Moschus; species Moschus berezovskii. The sequence goes on from NC_142472.1 coordinate 35,807,549, forward strand.
GTTTTGTCTCTACTCTTTCTTTTTTTTTTTTTTTTAGGTAATTAATTTATTTTTTATTGGAGGCAAATTATTTTACAATATTATATTGGTTGGTTTTGCCATACATTGATATGCTACTCTTTCTTAAATGGTGACAGCTCAGTTCAGTTCAGTCGCTCAGTCGTGTCCGACTCTCCGCGACCCCATGAATCACAGCACGCCAGGCCTCCCTGTCCATCACCAACTCCCTGAGTTCACTCAAACTCATGTAAAAAAAATCATATCTCAATATTGTTTTTAATTTCCAATCTTTCACTCATATTTTGAGTGTTCAGTGCATTCTTTCTTCTCTGAACTGACTTTTAATGTACTGTACTCATTTTATAGTAAAATTTACCTTTTTTAAAAATTAATCTTCAAGAGGTCTTTAAATAGTCCTTACTTGTCAATTAGGTTGCAAAATTTTCCTAGTTGTCACCCATTATTTATTTTCTCTATATCTTTCTTATGTGAACTTTTCTTTTTAATGTAATCTTGTTTTATTTTTCATTATGCTTCAGAATATTTTATCTTTAAAGGATGTTTTCAATCATGAAAGTTTTTAATGTTCTGTTATTCTTCTTTTAATACTTAACTTTATCTTAAAACATTGAACTCTTTGAAATTTATGTTTATATTGTGAAGTGGTAGCATCATTTGAATATTTTTTCCAAGCCTATCAAAAATTGCTCCCAATTACAAAAACAGTCCATTTTTACCCATTTAATTAAATTTCCACCTTTATTCTATGCTAGCTTCTAGAGTCCCACTAAGAGAACACTTCTGATACTATAAATATTCTGTATCTATGCTGTTCATGAAGTAGTTACTAGTAGCTACTGAACACCTGAAATGTGATATGACTAAAAACTGAAGTTTTCATCTTACTTAATTTCAATTAATTTCCATTAATTTTAACAGCCCCACATGGCTGTGGGTACCATATTGGATAGTCCTACGTGAGCACTAAGCTGCTGCCATTACTAGAGTTTTATTATTTGATTTGATTTATAGTAAAGCAACACCATCATTCTTCTTCTTGCATTGTAAAATTTTTTTGGATTTTCTACTGCATTTACCCTTCCAATCAAAATTTAGAATTAGTTTGCTAAGTTAGCAAAAAAAAAAAAAAAGGCAGGGAGTCCTTACCACACTGGAATTAAATGTATAAATTAATTTGAGAAGAATTGACAGTATCTGTGATACTGAATCTTCTCATCTGTTGGGTAGCATGTCTCTCCATTAGGAAGGTTTTACAGTTTTATAAAACCTTCAGGGAGGTTTTATGGTTTTCTCCCCGGAGGTTTATGAGGTAGAAAGATGAATTGCACATTGAGGAGAAAATACCTAAATGTCTTGAAATTTAGAGTCTGACTGATCTTTGCGGCACACCCATCTACCTATCCCTTCTTAACAACATTTTGGAAGAAAATGGTAATGAGATTAACTTCATTATAATTGTTGACAGAGTTCTTTCAATGGAAGCTACATCCTTTAGGAATACGCAGGAGAAGTCAAATAGGATACACAGTGATAATCCTACGGCAGCTAACAGTTTTGTGGAAACTATGATGGGCCAGAAACTGTTTTAAGGGCTTTATAAGTATTCACTTTACACACTACAATCTTATTAGATAGGTGAATGGGGTTAATTATTAACCTGATTTCACAGATGGGACAATTAGGAACAGAAATTAGCAGTGATTTGTCTGTTACATCTTAAAGCTGGGCTTCAGATCTAGGCAACCTCCCTCTAGAGTATGCTGACACCATCAAGCTGGCTTTTGCTCTGAAGATGCCCTTTGAACTGTGATGTTGAGAGCTACCTGGACTTGGTACCAGTGAGTAGCCTTCCACACACAGAAGGGGCCCTACCTGGTTTAACTCTAAAGGGGCCACCTGACATCAAAATGAACGCCTCCTGCATTTTATTGTTTACTGCTACTGCTGCTAAGTCGCTTCAGTCATGTCCAACTCTGCGCGACCCCATAGACAGCAGCCCACCAGGCTCCACCGTCCCTATTACATCCTTATCATTTTCCAGCATTTTTCTGTTGTAGGTTAGAATTTTTTATTATCTTTTCTAACAAATTGTTTCTGGTATAAGGGAATGTTGCTTGGTTTTATATATGCAACTTATATTTACTGAAATCTCTTTATTTCTAATAGCTTTTCATGCCATCTGTGATAAAATAGTCATTTTATTAACTCATTAAAAATGGTTAATTTTCATGTCCTATGTAATAAAGAAGTTCTCTCTTCCTTTCTAATATATATAGCTTATTGCTTTTTCCTCCCTTTTTACGTTAACTAGAAGTGCCAGAAAGATACTGACTACTAATCATCCTAGTGTGTACAGAGTGGAAGGAAGGGTCATTTTAAATTATCCACATAAATAATTTGTTCCTTAAGTCTATTTGCTTTTTGAATGTACATATACTTCTTCCAGGAGCCACGAAGGACAAACTAGAGAAGTTCTGTGTACATTATCACCATCAGCAGGCAAAGCTCCACAAATATGGGGTTTCCATTCTAGTTCATGCTACTGTTTTGACCAGAGACTATGATGGAAGTTTTCTGTAAAGACTGTGTATAAAAAAAACAAAAACTCCAGCCCAGGGACCATTAGTCTACCACATAAGACCAGCAAAGACCATTTATACTCTTCTCTGGTAATCCCCTGTGGTCATCAGTTGCATCAGTGCAATTGCATGCTTCCCTCTGGTGCAGCAAACACATAGTGAGTATTAACATATGCCCAGGCTTACAGGTTTGGTTGGCACTAGAAGAGGCCAACTTGAATAAGGCATGATTCTTATCTTCAAGTTACTCACTATCTACTAATAATAGACAATGTAATGCGACACAGACACTTTACTTGCTTTTCTTATTTTACACTCATCACAACTTTATGCCCATTTTTGCAACAAAGAACTTAAGTCTATCTCCGTTGTCTTCTACCAGTCAGTGATATTACTCAGAAATCCAACAACTTTCAGTTATATTCTCTGAATATACTCCTTTTCAGATTTAGAAGTATTATGATATTCCCTTCAGTCAATGTGTTCTGAGATTTCATGGTAATATGCATAGATTTCTTTACCCTGTTTTTGAAAGAGGGCCATTCACTGGGCTTTCAAATAATTTTCACAGCCTGGAAATTCATGTCTTTTGATTCTGGGAAATTTTTTAAATTATTTATTTGATGATTTTCCCCTTATTTCCTCCTCTCTTTCTGAAACTCTTCTTATTAGGATAGCTGACCTTTTATGCTTATCTTTTAATCTTTTACTTCTTTTCTTCCACTTCTGTCTTCATAGTCTACTTCTGGGGGAATTTTATCAGCTTTGCCTTCCAAACTTTTCTTGAGTTTTTAATTCCTATATATTTTAGTTTCTGGAGGCCATTTTCTGTTCTTATTTGTTGTACCCAGTTCTTATTCCATGGAGACAGTATCTTCTTTTCTCTGCCTAGATATATTAATGATATTCTTCTGAGATTTTCTCTAGCTTGGTGCAATGTCTCTTTCATCTCTAAATCCCTTACTTTGCTTGTTTTGTCCTATCCTTTGTGCTAGAATCTCTTCACAAAGCCCTAAAAAAAATGTGCATAGCCAGGGCTTGTCAACTAGCCTTCATCATTTCAGCATTACTGGTGCCAAACCATTTCCTGAGAATATGTAGTGCTCACTACCTCTAAGTCTTTCTTCCTGGGCTGGTCAGATTCCCCAGAAGAAAGTCTCAATGCCCTGCCTTCACCTCATAGACTTGGCTGCTTGCTTTCTCAGAGGCAAGGGAGTCAGCTGGATGAGGCCGTTATCATTCGGTGTGCAGACATTCAGTGCCCGCTTTACTGTTTGTATGAGTGCCCACAGTTCAACTGTGTGCAGAGTCGCTGAGCCCTGAGTTCTTCTGACTCAGAAACACCCAGTCTTCTGCTTGGGTTAAGGGAGAAGCAGTGAGTCCAACGTTGCAGAGTAGAGTAGGACTTCTGGGTCTAGAGCTTTATGTGCAGGCCTGCAACCAATCTTCCTATACTCAGTCCCTTCCTATCCATGGCCGCCGTGACTCCTGCTTTCAGTGGTGTCTCCTGCACCAACTCCAGGGACTTTCCGGGCTGCTACTGCATTAATCCCCCTGCATCTTAGTCTCTCTCACTGGCAGCCTTTTCTAGTCTACTGAATCTGTTACCTTCTGCCATGTGCTTTCCAAACCTCCAGAACCCTAACACTGTGCTTTCCTCATTCTTCTCCTTTACTTTTTTATGTGATTGCTTTTTTTTTTTTTGCTTTTTTCAATTCACTTTCCTTCATTTTCATTGGCTTTAGTGTTTTCAGGACATTGAAAAGGACAGCTGTGACATATATGACACTCTGTCCTGAAACTCTGGCATAATTCTCAGAAGACGGGGTTTTCTTCCTTTTCCTTCTTATTTTCTATCTTGGGTAGAACACACCAGTATAATCATGAAATAAACTTTTTAAAATTTAATGTGTGTTACCTTTTTGTTCTGACATAATTTCAAACTTACATAAAAGTTACAAGAATAGTAAGAAGAACTCTTGTTTAACTTTTATCCTGATTCATTAAATTTAACATTTTGACACATTTTCTTTATCATTCTAGAGAGATAGAAGATATATAGATAGGTAGACAGATGATTGATAGATACGTATATACATGATGATAGCAATAGACATATAAATACAGATTTCCCTTGGACTGCAAGGAGATCCAACCAGTCAACCCTAAAGGAAATCAGTACTGAATATTCATTGAAAGGACTGATGCTGAAGCTGAAACTCCAAAACTTTGTTGCGACGAAGCGACTCATTGCAAAAGACCCTGCTGCTAGGAGAGATTGAAGGCGGGAGGAGAAGGGGATGACAGAGGATGAGATGGTTGGATGGCATCAGCACTGAAATGGATATCAGTTTGAGCAAGCTCCAGGAGTTGGCAATAGACAGGGAAACCTGGTGTGCTGCAGTCCATGGGGTCGCGAAGAGTCGAACACGACTGAGCGACTGAACGGAATGAAATACAGGTGTGGGTATAGTTTACTTTTCTAAACCATTTGAAAGTGGTACACATACCATGTCCCTTTTCACCCTTCACACTTGAACATGTATTTCTTAAAAATAAGAAGTTTCTTTCAATTCGATTTCAATTCTAGTTTCTTTCAATTTGATTTCCTCAGCCTTTCTTTGTCTTTTGTGACATGGATGTTTTTGAAGAATATTGAATATTACATAGGGTTACTCAAGTTGGGGTTGCTTTGTGAATATTTCCATCTGAGTAAACTGAGCATCTCTGACTTATGTTTGTTGTCCCCAGGGTAATAGATCTAAAGGCACAAGCTGTCCATCTGCCGCTAATTAGCATTGTTAATTTTGATCACCAGGTCACAGTGCTGTCTAGTTTCTGCACAGCACAGCTGCAACATAAACAACGTGTGAGGAAACAAAGGAGACTGTGCAAATATCTTGTTCCTGCTCAAACCTTGCTCTCTAGCCTTAACAGTCATGGATAAACTTTGTTTGAATCAATCGTTTAAAATAATGGTTTCAAAATAATTTTTTCAACTTCACTACTTCCTCCATGTTTTGACTTCATTCCTGTATGTTGTATGAGAAATAGATTTATCCTTTTTCAAGTATTCATTTGTCCTAAGACCATTTATTTTAAAAGCTCATCTTTACACCAGCGATTTAATACATCACCTATGCAGACAGTTAATTTCCACACAAAGTTGGTTCTGTTTCTGGAATGTGCATTTCAATAGTCTATGTATGTATCAATACTCAGTTCAGTTCAGTTCAGTCACTCAGTCGTGTCCGACTCTCCGCGACCCCATGAATCACAGCACGCCAGGCCTCCCTGTCCATCACCAACTCCCGGAGTTCACTCAAACTCATGTCCAGAGTCAGTGATGCCATCCAGCCATCTCATTCTCGGTCGTCCCCTTCTCCTCCCGCCCCCAATCCTTCCCAGCATCAGAGTCTTTTCCAGTGAGTCAACTCGTCGCATGAGGTGGCCAAAGTATTGCAGTTTCAGCTTTAGCATCAGGCCTTCCAATGAACACCCAGGATTGATCTCCTTTAGAATGGACTGGTTGGATCTCCTTGCAGTCCAAGGGACTCTCAAGAGTCTTCTCCAGCACCACAGTTCAAAAGCATCAATTCTTCGGTGATCAGCTTTCTTCACAATCCAACTCTCACATCCATACATGACCACGGGAAAAACCATAGCCTTGACTAGACGGACCTTCGTTGGCAAAATAATGTCTCTGCTTTTTAATATACTATCAAGGTTGGTCATAACTTTCCTTCCAAGGAGAAGGCGTCTTTTAATTTCATGGCTGCAATCAGCATCTGCAGTGATTTTGGAGCCCCAAAAAATAAATTCTGACACTGTTTCCACTGTTTTTCCATCTATTTCCCATGAAGTGATGGGACCAGATGCCATGATCTTTGTTTTCTGAATGTTGAACTTCAAGCCAACCTTTCACTCTCCTCTTTCACTTTCATCAAGAGGCCTTTGAGTTCCTCTTCACTTTCTGCCATAAGGGTGGTGTCATCTGCATAACTGAGGTTACTGATATTTCTCCCAGCAATCTTGATTCCAGCTTGTTCTTCTTCCAGCCCAGCGTTCCTCATGATGTACTCTGCACATAAGTTAAATAAGCAAGGTGACAATATACAGCCTTGACTTACTCCTTTTCTTATTTGGAACCAGTCTGTTGTTCCATGTCCAGTTCTGACTGTTGCTTCCTGACCTGCATACAGGTTTCTCAAGAGGCAGGTCAGGTGGTCTGGTATTCCCATCTCTTTCAGAATGTTCCACAGTTTACTGTGATCCACACAGTCAAAGGCTTTGGCATAGTCAACGAAGCAGAAATAGATATTTTTCTGGAACTCTCTTGCTTTCTCCATGATCCAGCGGATATTGGCAATTTGATCTCTGGTGCCTCTGCCTTTTCTAAAACCTGCTTGAACATCTGGGAGTTCATGGTTCACATATTGCTGAAGCCTGGCTTGGAGGATTTTGAGCTACATACATTTAATTATATATCTTGATTTTCAATGTCTTCCTAACTATACCTGCAAGTTATTTTTAATAAACTTCCTTATCAACACGTTTAGATCTAGTAAAAAATATATTGTTAATAATTTTTTTGAGATTACATTAAATTTATGTCGGCTTAGAGAGAACTGACTTCCCTTTTAGCTCAGCTGGTAAGCATCCGCCTGCAATGCAGAAGACCCCAATTTGATTCCTGAGTCAGGAAGATCCCCTGGAAAAGGAATAGGCTACACACTCCAGTATTCTTGGGCTTCTGTGGTGGCTAAGATGATAAAGAATCCCCCTGCATTGGAGGAGACCTGTGTTCAGTCCCCGGGTTGGGAAGATCCCCTGGAGGAGGGCATGGCAAACCACTCCAGTACTCTTGCCTGGAGAATCCCTATGGACAGAGGAGCCCGTTGGGCTACAGTCCATGGGGTCACAAAGAGTTAAACACAACCGAACAACTAAGCACAGCACAACACAGAGAGAGCTGACAACTTAATGATGTTGAGACATGCTAACCAAGGACAAAAGATGTTTTTCCATTTATTCCAGCACACTTTTGAGTTTTTCAGGAGTGTTTCACAGAGGTTGTGAACATGTGTTAAGTTTATTCTCACATAAATCTCCTTTTTTTTGTCACTATTGCACACGGGATTTTCTCTTCCATTGTATCTTCTAACTAGTTATTTGTGTACATGTCCAGTATTGATTTTGTCACACTGATGTTGTATCTTGCTAGTATTCTATATTCCTTTATGTTTGAGTCAGATTTACCTTGATTCTCTAGAATTTTCAGGTATACTATGATGTCATCTGCAAATAAAGTGTATGTAGAGAAATTCAGACTCATTTGGTCACCAATATCTTCCAGACCCAGAAAACACGATGTGCATGCACTTGCGCACACACACAGACACACACACACACAAACTTATTTCTTTGTGGAAAAAGAAAAAGTTCTAAAAAGAAAAACAAATGTTAGTGCTGTTAATAGAATATTCAGGTCAAGAAAATGATGGCTCATAAATTCAATATGGCTCATTATACAATATAGAATTTTAAGATAAATTAAAGAATGTCTAGCTTGGTAGGACTCATAGCTGTAAGGTGAATATATCATGATATATCTAGAGAGAAATAGGAAGAAAGCAATTCATGGCATGTTGGCTAGTGTTCCAGCCTCTGGGAAAATTACCCATCAAGTAAGAGATAAAACTATAAACTGTTTTAGTGGCTTTACTGATTCTTTTCCCATCAAGTGTCTCACAGAAATGTTTGTAGAGTTTTATTTACTGATTAAACTGCATGTCTATCAAACCACTCATCCTCATATCAACAGTCAACCAACTATCCACTTTCACAGAGTTTGGCATCAGTTTATAGTGTAAGAATTCTTAAGATTCTAAAGAAAATGCACATACAGTTTCATATCTTTTCCTGCATTTTCTGTCAGAAACTTTATACTTCATTGATATTTATAATTTGAGAGACTCTTGAAAAATCTTAGGATAGATCCCTTAAATGTCAATCATCCATTTTTTTTTCATCTTATATCTGCTATTTTTAAGCTTCAGAGAAAAACTTTATTCCTGGTATATTAGAACTTCAGATGACCTGTTTTATCTTTACCCTTTTCATATATTTCACAGACTTTGATTACAGTCTCCTTAAACCATTTTTTTCGCCAAAGTAGAATTTTCTTCTTTGGAAATCTTTTGCAAATAGTAATAAGATGAAATTAGAAAGGACCAGAGCTAAGGTACCTAAAAAATTAAAGGATAATCTATCAGAGAGGAAAATATAAAGAGATATATAAAGAAAAAATGAGGAAGAGAATTGAAGTGAAAGGATTAGGAAAGATTTTTTAATGGAAGGAGAGGGGCTCCCCTGCTGATCTCTTAGTCGTATGGATGATTTCCTTTACTTCTTTCTCACTTCCAGAAACATAGTACATTCTCATGTGGGTACTTCTCTAATTACTTTCCTAAAATATTGACTGAGACAGAGAACAATTACTCACACATTGCTAAGAAAACTCTGGAAGCTTAACCTCTGGTGAGAGGTTTCTGGCCAACATGCCTTACACCATCTGTTCTGCCTGTAGACACGTTATTTACATCCCTAACCAGCATGCAAAAGGCCTTTTTTGGCTATTTGACTGATGTATATGTTGCACTCCCATTGTTCCCACCAGAAATGCATTCGATAGTGTAAGCCTCTCAGTTCATTACAAGCTGTCACTGAAAATGGATTGCCTTCTTGCTACAAAAACGCAGGTCCCATGCATTAGCATAAGAGGAACAGAAACAGCTGATATCAAGCCACCGTAGGATGTGAGAGAAGTGGGATGGATGGCCAAGGAAGAAAGTAGAATAAACTAGGCAGGTTTTATAAGATCCTTTTAGGAAATCTGATGAGTAGCATATGATGCTTCAGACATTTCCGGAAGATAAATGACCTTTTCCTCTGGTTAAGGACTCATTCCATGATCTGTCTTTGCACGCTACCCTCACCCATTCTGATCCATTCTAAAACCCAAAGTACAGATGGCCAGTCTCTTCCATTTATGTACCATAACTTTGAGGCTTCCCAGGTGGTGCTAGTGATAAAGAATCTGCCTGCCAAATCAGGAGACATAAGAGACATGGGTTCGATCTCTGGGTTGGGAAGATCCCCTGGAGGAGGGCTTGTCAACCCACTCCAGTATTCTTGCCTGAAGAATCCCATGGACAGAAGAACCCGGTAGCCTATAGTCCATAGGGTATCACAGAGTCAGACACAACTGAAGCAACTTCATGCACACAGGTAACTTTGCATCTTTCTGCTGTTTCCTGCGACCAAGACCCCAATTCCTTGATGTCATAAGTTGCTCTAGTCTCCTTAACCTTCTCTCTCAAGCTATTATCTTTTTGATATTAAACTTGCTTCTAACAGTATCTAGCTAAATTATAATAAAATTCTTTTGTGGCACTGAATTTATTTTACAATTACCTTTTGTTTATGATATGAAAAGTGATACTGAATTTTTATTTAAGATAATGATGCACAATTTCTAAACAAATTTATGTAGGTGAAAAAGAGTACCTATAAATAAAAATAGTAAGAAAAGTATATCTAGGTTTTATGTGGATATGGAAAAAGTTGTGAAGATTATACTCAATGACAGAAATTCTGAGAATACCTGTCTGTTGGAAAGAGCCACATACTGATGTTAGTAAACCTGATTTCTAGTCCAGGCTCTCTCATTTATTATCCAGAAGATATCAGAAAAGTCATGCAGCTTCCATGTACTTAATTTGCTTTTCCAGGAAAAAGAGGAAGTTGACCTTCAGTGATCTTCCACTAAATAATAATAGCCACTGTTATATGAATAGTTTATGGGCCGGGCTGTGTTGAGCTCACCACATAGGAGTGCTCACTTGATTTAACCCTCATGTCAACTTTACAAAAGAGACACTGTCACTCAGATCAGAAGACTGACTCAGGGAGATGAAGTAACATTCCCAAGACTTCACAGGTTAGATTCAAGCCCAGTTTTTCCAATACTGAAGCTGTGTTTCCACCTCCTAAGGGTAGCTCATAGCTCTCATCTCGTCCTACAGAAGTACTAATGGCATCTACCACCCTGCAAAATCTCTCTAAGAGACTCAACTCAAAAGTTTCTGGAGCTATAGTAACAGGAAAAAAATTACAAAGGGAAGCATAATTTTATACTATTTAAAAAAAAATTCTAGAATTCAAAAGTAACCTATTTATAGTACAAAATGCAGGGAGTACAGAAAAGTGTAAGGAAGAAACAAACCATCATTTCTAATTCAACCACCTATAAATTACCATTTGGCTATATTTCCCCCCAGTTCTTGTTCCATGATGCATGTTCAACTGCCCTGCAGTCCTGGGAACAGTGGGTCCTCAGTAAGAATGAAGACAATGTTAACTGATTTCTTCAGTCTTCCTCCTCTCCCCTCTGCCCCTTTGGCTAATAGAAGAATGACAAGGCTATGGTTTCTTGAGCGCTTACTCTATTAAGGTATCGAGCTAGATCATTTCATTTTCATTACATCTTTATGAGACACATAGAGGCTTCTTTACTATTACTGCTATTCATATTTTATTCAGGAGACTGTGGCTTAAAAGGTAAAGGCATCACTTTGCGCAAGGTAATACAACTAATATACACACTCAGGTCAATAGCATGCTAAAGCCTCGAATCTCTAGTGAACTCTGCTTGTATGGCAGTAACACATTTTAGGGTAATACTTACAGTCCCTAAAAAGCATCCCCAGTGTTGCATATACTTTATTGATGTGTTCAAACCCAAGTAATCCAGAGCCTTGGCAAAAGTTCCGAATTAGTTTTCTCCTAATCCTTACTAGGACGCTTCACAGGTGGTGCAGCAGTAAAGAATTTGCCTGCAATGCAGGAGACTCAGGAGACAGGGGATTCAATCCCTGGGTTGGGAAAGTCCCCTGGAGAAGGAAATAGCAACCCATTCCAGTATTCTTGCCTAGAGAATCCCATGGACAGAGAAGCCTGGCAGGCTACAGTCCATGGGGTCGCAAAGAGTCAGACGCAACTGAGCATACACACACACAATCCTTACTAGTAGAGAATATTAAAGCCTTCCAATATCAGTTGAAACCTAGGAATAATCCTGGAAAACTAGAGATTCCCATGTTAGATGAGGAAACTAAACCTAAAGGTGACTTTGGATTAGCTTTACATAAGAAAGACCTAGAAAAAAATGTATATAACAGAAAGAAAAAGTAGGAAAATAACACATCAAACAGAGGGGTCCCAAGGAAATGTCAGATTACAGTTCCAATTTTGTTGTCATGAACCAAATGACATCTTAATTTGTTTTTTGTTTTTCTATAAGTGTAGTCTATCACTAATAAAATTCAAAGGTGTGTCTCTTAATTTAAATTGGCCCTTTATCTACCAGTAAACTGAATCAAAACACAGACACAGAAAATCCATCACTGTGCAGTGATGGTTGATAACATCTTCAGTATGAACAGATGCTGTAACCCTGCATCTGATTATATTAAAGTCGACTCTCAGAAACAATGCTTTAACACATGTTCAGTCAGTCCAGTGAGAGCAGGCTGGAGGACAAATGTGGAAAGCAGGCTGCTAGGAAAAATGACATAAACCAGCAGACATTCTAAAAGTTGTCATTAAAATTTCAAAGAAAAAATCATAAATACATAAAATTTTACATATCTCATTCTCAACATTAGACTTTTTAACTACATGTAGGATAAATTAATCTAATCACTTATTCCAATGTCTAATTCATTTGGGGTTTTGATATATTAATATGTTCAAGTTGAGAAGAAAACAGATTTTTATCAATATCCCGGGAAGTAATTTAATGCTTGCATGATTCTATAGATGAATAAATCATTTAAGATTAGTTGTCTTTGAAAAATAAAAAGTTACCCTGAATATTTCACTGTACAGTACATGTGAAAATAAACACATCAAATATGGTAGTGTTTAGACACAAACAATTCTCAGTGTGTTGATTGTCTTTCCTCATTCCAAGTAAAGGCCTTCAATATTTCTGATGATTAAATTTACTTTAAAAGCATTCAAGGAAATCTTTCAAATCCTCCAATTTAAGTATTATACAGAGAGGTGAATAAATCAATGGTCATTGTTCAAAGATTTTCTGTCAAGTAACTCTCTTAAATAGGAGACTTCTATTTATTTCTGTTTATCTTTTTAATGAGTGCAGAGAAATATGCTCAATATAAAACACCCAGTTAAAATTCCTAACCCAGCATTGCTTTCTGAAAAGGAAAAATGTTTATCTCTAAGATTTAACTGTGGAAAAATTGTGGTCAGGCACACAACAATAGAGTGCAGGGGGAAAAAATTGCAGGCTATTTTTTTTTCAAACTTCCTCATCAAATCTCATTGTGATTTGAGGGTGGTTTTAACTTCTCAACAGTCTGATCACTGTTAAACCAATTGGATTGTCAGTCAGACCCTGAAAGCTATCAGTGAACGGCACAAAGCTGTCATCACTCAAGGATTTCAACTTTTCAAGTCCCATCAGGGTACCTGAACAAATCCTAAATGGGGAAGAAAGCCTATGAGTGCACATTTTAAAAGTCAGGTAAATTCTTTAAATATGATATCAGAGTAGAGATTTTTTTCTTTATGATATGTTAGAAACCAAGAGAATTTGGACCCAACTAAAGTTTCACTTTCTAAAGGAGATCAATCCTGGATGTTCATTGGAGGGACTGATGCTAAAGCTGAAACTGCAATACTTTGGCCACCTCATGTGACGAGTTGACTCACTGGAAAAGACTCTGATGCTGGGAAAGGTTGGGGGCAGGAGGAGACGGGGACGACAGAGAATGAGATGGCTGGATGGCATCACCGACTCTGTGGACATGAGTTTGAGTGAACTCAGGGAGTTGGTGATGGACAGGGAGGCCTGGCGTGCTGTGGTTCATGGGGTCACGGAGAGTCAGACACGACTGAGTGACTGAACTGAACTGAACTGAAAGTTTCACTTCATGGCAAATAGATGGGGAAACAGTGGAAACAGTGGCTGACTTTATTTTTTTGGGCTCCAAAATCACTGCAGATGCTGATTGCAGCCATGAAATTAAAAGACACTTACTTCTCGGAAAGAAAGTTATGACCAACCTAGGTAGCATATTTAAAAGCAGAGACATTACGTTGCCAACCAAGGTCCATCTAGTCAAGGCTATGGTTTTTCCAGTGTTCATGTATGGATGTGAGAGTTGCGCTGTGAAGAAAGCTGATCACCAAAGAATTGATGCTTTTGAACTGTGGTGCTAGAGAAGGCTCTTGAAAGTCCCTTGGACTGCAAGGAGATCCAACCAGTCCATTCTAAAGGAGATCAGTCCTGAGTGTTCATTGGAAGGACTGATGCTAAAGCTGAAACTCCAATATTTTAGCTATCTCATGTGAAGAGTTGACTCACTGGAAAAGACTCTGATGCTGGGAGGGATTGGGGGCAGGAGGAGAAGGGGACAACAGAGGATGAGATTGCTGGATGGCATCACTGAATTGATGGATGTGACTTTGAGTGAACTCCGGGGGTTGGTGATGGACAGGTAGGCCTGGCGTGCTGTGATTCATGGGATCTCAAAGAATCGGACACGAATGAGCAACTGAACTGAACTGAAAGTTTCAATGTCAAGGAAATACAGGCCTTTTAATTCAAATTATAGTTCCCTGATGGCTCAGGAGCTAAAAAATCCACCTGCAATGCAAGACACACAGGAGACGCGGGTTCGATCCTTGGAAGATCAGGAAGATCCCCTGGAGGAGGAAATGGCAACCTACGTTAGTATTCTCACCTAAAAGATCCCATGGACAGAGGAGTCTGGTGGGCTACAACCCAAAGGGTTGCAAAGAAGAGGACACAACTGAGCAACTAAACACATCAAAGTTTCAATGTCAAAGAAATACAGGCCTTTTAATTCAAATTACACTACCTATCCAGTATTACTGATCTAATTGAAATCTTGACTTTGATTCCAGACTGAGATGGACTCTGTGGGTATATCATCAGTAGTAAAGCATTTCATGGTCTTAACTTGACCTTAACAAATACCCCATTGAAAAAGACCCTGATGCTGGGAAAGACTAAAGGCAGGAGGAAAAGAGGATGACAGAGGATGAGATGGTTGGATGTCATCACCACCTCAATGGACATGAGTTTGAGCAAGTTCTAGGAGATGGTGAAAGACAGGGAAGCCTGGCGTGCTGCAGTCAATGGGGTTGCAAAGAGTCGGATACAACTGAGTGACTGAACAAAAAATGCCTGCTTTGGGAAGAAGTGCAGTAAAACATCTAAGAATGTGTGTTCTGTGCTAGTTTAAATCCTCTGTACCATTACACCCATGGGACCTTGGGCAATTTATTCAACTCCCTTAAGCTTCTTTAAGTCTCTGACCATGGTTTTGTGAAATAGGAATTTTAGAAATGCACTTTATAACGTGGCTGTAGGGATTAGGAGATTAAATACACAATATAAATGTTAATTTTTATTATTAAATTGCATTGATTTATGAAGGTTTCACTGAATGTTAGCAGCCATAATACTCACAGTCTAATCCCACTTCCATTTACTGTCTATATTACCTTAGGCAAAACATGTCATCTAAGTAAGTATAATTTCTCATCTCTAAAATGAAAATAATAGTATCTGTTTGCCTGTATCTCAAGAGTGCTGTGAGAATCAGATGAAAAATATTTGTAGGAAATGTTCTGTTAAGATAAACTATAAGATTTTTTTAATATGAAAGCTAAGAACAAAGCCTTAAAATATAAATATAAAATATAAATCAAATATCCCCAATGGGGTCAACCCCAGGCAATACTAAAGAAAATCAACTCTGAATACTCACTGGAAGGACTGATGCTGAAGCTGCAGCTCCAATACTTTGGCCACCTGATGCAAATAGCTGACTCATTGGAAAAGACCCTGAGGCTGGAAAAGATTGAAGGCAGGAGGAGAAGAGGGCGTCAGAGGTCGGATGATATCACCAATTCAATGAACTTGGGCAAACTACAGGAGGTGGTGAGGGACAGGGAAGCCTGGCATGCTGCAGTCCATGGGGTCACAAAGAGAGGGATACAACTTGGCAACTGAAGAAGACCACCACCACCAATGGAAGGGAGAACACTTTCAGGGGTCTCTTCTTTCCAGACTATTTTCTCAACCATGCCAGAAGTTTTCAGGTCACTTCAGAAGCTTTTCAAAACATTGCCTCAGGACAAGAAGCCAAGGAATCGTTGATTGCTGCTCCTTGTTAGAGACAAGAATAAATTTTCACCGAATTGTAACCTAAAGAAAAGGCAGACACCGCATATTTATGTCCTAACAGCTAGACACACATATCCTTGAATCCACAAGCTTCAGAGAAGTTGTTTTGACCTGTACTCTTCCTCAAAACATAAACAAATCATGTTTCTCCTGATCTGATTCTGTCCCTTTATTAGTGTCCAAAATCGTTCTAAAGAACGGAAGTGAGCAGTGATAACAAGAGGAGAGGATGCTAGATGTGTTAGAAAGGTAATGAAAAATGGGGAAAGAAAAACAATGATTTCATCCTGTTAAAAAATGAAGTCAAACTACCTTACAGAGAGAACAGCCTGCAAAATGTGAAATCAGTGAGGGAAGGAAAGCAAAGAAGAGGACCATTCTGCCTCATTGGAGGTCAGAATGGTAGAGAGACTCAAAGTACTGGTTTTGGAGTCAAATCCATTTGAATTTAGGTTAAGGACCACTTCTTACTAGAATAGATTCAACCTCATCAGTTCTCAATCTCTTAATCTGTACATCAGAGAATATACTGCCAAAATATGAGCAGCTATGAGGATCAAGATCACAAATGTAGACAGTGTATTGAAAAGCAGAGACACTACTCTGCCGACAAAGATCTGTATAGTCAAGGCAGTGGCCTTCCCAGTGGTCATATTTGGTTGTGAGAGCTGAACTGTAAAGAAGGCAGAACACCAAAGAATTGATGCCTTCAAACTGTGGTGCTGGAGATTCCTGAGAGTCCCTTGGACAGTAAGGAGATCAAACCAGTCAATCTTAAGGGAGATCAACCCTGAATATTTACTGGAAGGACTGATGCTGAAGTTGACGCTCCAATATTTTGATTATCTGATGCAAGCAGACGACTCATTGGAAAAGTCTCTGATGCTGGGAAAGATCGAGGGCAGAAGGAGAAGGGGGCATCAGAGAATGAGAAGGCTGGACAGCATCACTGATGCAATGAACATGAACTTAGACAAACTTCAGGAGATGGCGAGGGGCATGGAGGCCTGGCGTGCTGCAGCCCATGGGGTCACAAAGAGTGGACACAACTGGGCAACTGAGCAACAGCAACAATCACAAGGATTAAACCAGATATGACATACATTTACAGGGCTTCCCTGGTGGCTCAGATGGTAAGAGAACCTGACCTGGGTTTGATCCCAGGATTGGGAAGAGCCCCTGGAGGAGAGCATGGCAAACCATTCCCGTATTCCTGCTTGGAGAATCCCCATGGACAAAGGAGCCTGGTGGGCTACAGTCATGGGGTTGCCAAGAGTCAGACATGACTGAATAACTAAGCACACACACAATTTACAATTAGCTCAACACAGGAATCCAGTACCTTTGACTGTGTGAATCACAACAAACTGGAAAATTCTTAAAGAGATGGGAATATCAGACCACCTTATCTGTCTCCTGAGAAATCTGTATGCTGGTCAAGAAGCAATACTTAGAACCAGACATGGACTGGTTCAAAATTGGGCAAGGAGTAGGTTAAGGCTATATATTGTCTCTCTGCTAACTTAACTTATTGCAGAGTACATCATGCGAAATGCCAGTCTGGTTGACTCACAAGCTGGAATCAAGATTTCCAGGAGAAATATCAACAACCTCAGATATGCAGATGATACCACTCTAATGGCAGAAAGTGAAGAGAAACTAAAGAGCCTCTTGAAGAGTGTGAAAGAGGAGAGTGAAAAACCTGGCTTAAAATTCAAACCTTCAAAAAGTTAAGGTCATGGTATCCTGTACCATCAGTTCATGGCAGGTAGAAAGGGGAAAGTGGAAACAATGACAGATTGTATTTTCTTGGACTTCAAAATCATTGCGGGCGGTGACTATAGCCATGAAATTAAAAGACACTTGCTCCTTGGAAGGAAATCTAAATAACATATTAAAAATCAGAGACATTACTTTGCCAACAAAAGTCTGTATAGTCAAAACCATGGTTTTTCCAGTAGTCAGGTATGGATGTGAGAGTTGAACAATAAAGAAGGCTGAGCACTGAAGAATTAGTGGTTTCTAATTGTGGTGCTGAAGAAGATTCTTGAGAGTCCCTAAGACTGCAAGAAGATCAAACCAGTCCATCCTAAAGGAAATCAGTCCTGTATATTCATTAGAAGGACTGATGCTAAAGCTCCAATACTTTGACTGCCTGATGCAAAGAACTGACTCATTGGAAAAGATTCTGATGCTGGGAAAGATTGAGGGCAGGAAAAGTAAGTGGGTGACAGAGGATGAGATGGTTGGATGGCATCACTGACTCAATAGACATGAGTTTGAGCAAGCTCCTGGAGATAGTGAAGGACAGGGAAGCCTGACATGCTGCAGTCCAGTCCATCCATGAGGTCACAAGGAATCAGACATGACTTAGTGACTGAACAGCAAGCAACAACAACAGGAACACATTGGGTGTCCAGGATATTGACTCTATTCAACTAAGTTGAGAATGATGATAAATCAGGGTATGGTTTCATCTCTATGTTGATTTCTCAGATTGCCACAATAAGTTGTCACAAACTGCATGACTTAAAATTATGTAAATTTGTTATCTGACAGTTCTGGAGATTAGAATTCTGAAATCAATAGGGCCATGCTCTTTCTGAAGGCTCTAGGGGAGAATCTGCTCCTTGTCGTCCTCTTTGCTGCTGGGGTCCCCAGCCACCCTCACTGCTCCTTGGCTTGTGGACATATCACCCCAATCTCTGTCTAACATCACAAGGCATTATCCCTGTGTGTTTTTCTCTGTGTTTCTTCCCTTCATATAAGGACACCAATCACTTTGCACTGAGTCCCTCCTACACCAGTGTGGTGTCATGTAACTTTATTACAAAGGCCTTACTGCAAAGACCTTATTGCCAAATAAGATCAAATTCACAGATACCAAGGATTAGGATTTCAACATAACTTTTAACCTAAAACAGTCTCTAAGGCAGAAGACAGAAACAAAGAATGTTCCCTTGGGCTTTTACTCCAACCACATTCCACAGATTCCTGGGCAATATTGTATTTGGTTGCGAAAAGTCCCTAATCATAAAAAAGTTAAACATTAGAAGTTATACACAATAAAACACAAAACAATTTAGGAAGCAAAAGAGCTGACTAAAAAGGAATTCTAGCAAAAGTGAAATAAATCTGTTGGAGAAGCAAAAGTCACAGGGAGAGTGAGAAGTTTGGATCAGTCCAGAAATCAGAAAAGTGAGATATTATTTAGAAGGGATTAAGGACTGATGCTAAAGCTGAAACTGCAATACTTTGGCCACCTCATGAGACGAGTTGATTCACTGGAAAAGACTCTGATACTGGGAAAGGTTGGGGGCGGGAGGAGAAGGGGACGACAAAGAATGAGATGGCTGGATGGCATCACCGACTCTGTGGACGTGAGTTTGAGTGAACTCTGGGAGTTGGTGATGGACAGGGAGGCCTGGCGTGCTGTGATTCATGGGGTCGCGGAGAGTCGGACACGACTGAGCAACTGAACTTAACTGAACTGAACTGAAGAATAACAAAGGGGATGAAATCAAATGAGAAGATGATTTAGGATGAGTACCAGGTGATTGGTCAGGTTACCAACAATTCTAATGAATGATGTGGCAAGACTATGAATTTTTTAGCTCTTAAAAATGGAGAACATGGCATGGGGATTAATTATGGTGGTTCAAAAGTCAAAGACATTCATCAGTGCTTTGCTTTTACATACATCTTTCTATAAGGGAAATTCAAGTGAGGTGTAAAGGAGCTTGGTCTTCTACACCACTAAACTGGGTGTGGGGGCCCCCATTCCATATTCAGGATGAAGAGGAGAGCTAGGGTGATATAACAAGAAGTAGGGGGAAAATGCTTTACGTTTCTCAGTCCACCATCTCCTAGAACTCACAAGAACACTAGCTCCATATCCTAGCTCCACCAGACACCTCATTCTATAAAAGGAGGCAATATAATATCTGACTTCAGAAGTTCTTTTGAGAGTAGTAAATCATCTTATATAAAATCCTTAGCACAGCAGCAAGCACATGGTCAGTTTTCCATAAATGACAGCTACCTGCCTAGACTGTGATCTTTATTTTCAAAGCCTAACGTGAAGAAAGCTGATTGCCAAAGAATTGATGCTTTTGAACTGTGGTGTTGGAGAAGACTCTTGAGAGTCTCTTGGACTGCAAGGAGATCCAACCAGTCCATTCTAAAGGAGATCAACCCTGGGTGTTCATTGGAAGGACTGATGGTAAAGCTGAAACTCCAATACTTTGGCCACCTCATGTGACGAGTTGACTCACTGGAAAAGACTCTGATGCTGGGAGGGATTGGGGGCAGGAGGAGAAGGGGACAACAGAGGATGAGATTGCTGGATGGCATCACCGACTCGATGGATGTGACTTTGAGTGAACTCCGGGGGTTGGTGATGGACAGGGAGGCCTGGCGTGCTGTGATTCATGGGGTCGCAAAGAGTCAGATACGACTGAGCGACTGAACTGAACTGAAGGTGGTTTTCTTTATTGTGACAAAAAAACCCAGCTCTTCTATGCATCAACCAAGCAACATGTGTTTGTTGAGTATATGCTATGTCAACCAAGAGACCTACTATGTGCGTAGCACAAAGCTGGACTAAATAAAAGATTTAAAAGCAAGCATCAGGCATCCCTGGTGATTCAGTGGTAAAAGAAAATATTCACTTGCAATACAAGAGACACAGGTTGGATCCCTGGTCCAGGAAGACCCCACATACTGCGGAACAACTAAGCCCATGCATCACAGCTACTGAGCCCGCACTCTAGAGCCCGTGAGCTGCAACTACTGAGCCCACACACCTAGACCCCATACTATTCAACAAGAGAAGCCACTGCAATGAGAAGCCTGTGAACTGCAACTAGAGAAAAAGTCGATGCAGCAACAAGGACTCAGCACAGTCAAAAATAAACAAAATTATACATACAAATAAATATAAAGAAGCATCATGAACCTCCTCCATCTCAGAAAAGTTCCTGCTCCCACTCTGTACCTGGCTGTAATTCCAGGTGTCAGAGGCTAATTTTATTGCTTTTGCTTATGCATCACCATAGGCTTAAAGTATGTTTTCTGTTTTTGGCAAATTACCCCACCTTGGTGAACAAAGAAGGACCAGGAAACTTTTGTAAATCTCCCTCATGATAAGCTCAGCTAAGTACATCCAAAGGGTCTGAAGTCATTAGGGTAAGGCCAGCTGTCTCCTACCAGGAATACCCACAGAGGTTGAAGGCTCTGCAGTGGCACTGAATATATTCATGTGTGTATGGTATATGGGAAACGATCAGGAATTTTTCTTGAGGGAGGGAACAATTTCTCTCTATTTGTTTGAAACTTCAAGGGACTTCCCCAAGTGAAATTTGAAATCGGTCCATGTACAGGAGGGTAAGGAGAGACTAAAGAAAGAGAAAAACCACACCAGGTTGGTAGGTGGCAGTTTTAATAAGGAAGAAAACTTACCCACAAGGCTTGTCTCAGATGGTTACAAGAGAATAGGTCTCCACACCCACCAGCCAGAATCATAAAAGTTTATATGTCTCTGTCTGTCTCTTTACCCGTCTCTCTTTCTCTCTCTGAAGATACTTACCTTTAGAACCTAGCCACAATGCTGTAAGAAAGCCCAGTAGAGTCCATATAGAGAAACCACATGGAATATCCCACATAAAGAGAAAGTGGAGTCCAAAGTCAACAGCCACACCAAAGGTCATACATACTGGTCAAATTTTCCTGACCCACAAAATCTGTGAGTGTAATGAATTGTTTATGCCACCAATTTTCCTGTAATTTGTCAAGCAGGTATATTATTAGGACTATGTGCTATGTTATACGGAGAAGGCAATGGCAAGCCACTCCAGTACTCTTGCCTAGAAAATCCCATGGACAGAGGAGCCTGGTGGGCTACAGTCCATGGGGTCGCTACTAGTCGGACAAGACTGAGCAACTTCACTTTCACTTTTCACTTTCACACGTTGGAGAAGGAAATGGCAACCCACTCCAGTGTTCTTGCCTGGAGAATCCCAGGGATGGTGGAGCCTGGTGGGCTGCCGTCCATGGGGTCGCACAGAGTCGGACACGACTGAAGTGACTTAGCAGCAGCAGCAGCTATGTTATAGCTTGTCACTAGGAATTAACTATCTTCTCCTGAACATTTTGAATTTCCTGACAGATCTCAGATCAGACAGTACCAACATCAGCCTTTCTCATCAACTAATATTCAAGCTATTAATTATAATTTAAATATTATTTCTTCTGGTCTTTTTCATCCCACAGACTATATTTCTGCCATTGCTTACTCCTGTATATTCCATTCTTCCTTCATCAAAGTACTCTTCAAGACTGATGTGAATGATGGTCATCCTTCACTGGAGTTTCAGGTCAGTGAGGGAAGAATATCTGTTTTGCCCATCATTATCACCTCACGTGCACAGTGAATCATACAAACTTGCATTTTCTGCTGAATCAGTATTTTCTGTCTGAATATATAAGCAGCATGAGGCAAAACATGAAAAAAATTATTAAACTTCAGTTCAATCACTCAGTCGTGTCCAACCCTTTGCGACCCCACAAATCACAGCACGCCAGGCCTCCCTGTCCATCACCAACCCCCAGAGTTCACTCAAACTCATGTCCATCGAGTCGATGATGCCATCCAGCCATCTCATTCTCTGTCACCCCTTCTTCTGCCCCCAATCCTTCCCAGCATCAGAGTCTTTTCCAGTGAGTCAACTTGTCACATGAGGTGGCCAAAGTATTGGAGTTTCAGCTTTAGCATCAGTCCTTCCAATGAACACCCAGGACTGATTTCCTTTAGAATGGACTGGTTGGATCTCTTTGCAGTCCAAGGGACTCTCAAGAGTCTTCTCCAACACCACAGTTGAAAAACATCAGTTCTCTGGTGCTCAGCTTTCTTCACAGTCCAACTCTCACATCCATACATGACCACTGGAAAAACCGTAGCCTTGACTAGACAGACCTTGGTTGGCAAAGTAATGTCTCTGCTTTTTAATATGCTATCTAGGTTGGTCATAACTTTCCTTCCAAGGAGTAAGCGTCTTTTAATTTCATGGCTGCAATCAGCATCCGCAGTGATTTTGGAGCCCAAAAAATAAAGTCTGACACTGTTTCCACTGTTTCCCCATCTATTTCCCATGAAGTGATGGGACCAGATGCCATGATCTTAGTTTTCTGAATGTTGAGCTTTAAGCCAACTTTTTCACTCTCCTCTTTCACTTTCATCAAGAGGCTTTTTATTAAACTTAAGTAGCTTAATTGAATTGATGATTTCCCCCAATTTAATGGATTTATAAATTGACTTGGAAAAGAAACCTTGAAACTAAAAATATTTATAATGCTTGTATCCCAAGCCTTCAAGAGAAGTTGGTTTGTTGGATTTTGTTAAATCAGGGTAATAGATGGAGTTTAAAACTGTGAAAATAGAAAATAGGTGCAGTTGTTTAACATAAGAAACTTGCTGCTTATGCCTGTAATTAGACCTGTGGTTTTGGGGAAATTAAATGCTAGAAAGAGTAGATATACTAGCGAGCTTCTCTAGGTATAAGTGGGAATGTTTCAAGACTGGTGTTAGCAGTTGTTTTGTATAGTATACAATATAATTCCTATTTTCATATTCCTGAAAATAAATCTACCAGCATGTTTGTCCATTTACGTGGGAAAAATAGAGGCCTTAACTGGATTCATGAAGTAGACCATCCAGACAGTCTCAACAACACATGGCTCTCAAGCCCACTTCCTAAAAGTGACTCCTAGGGCAGGAACAGTGGGTGGAGCCTGCATCCCAAGGAAAGAGGAAGAGTGAGGACCCTCTGATTGTCCCGGTCCAGATTTGGGGTCAACCACAGGTCACATCAATGACCTCCTCCAACACCCTTGCAGAAAAAAATGGTCAGGGATCACTAACCCTATCTTTATATGTAGCCCTCCACTGTCTCAGAGGGCAGGAAAAAGAGTACATTTTGGATCTGATTCTCAATTTGACACTATTTCTGCTTTGACCTTAGACAAACTACTAACCCTTTCTTAGCCACAAATTCCTCATAAAAATGGAGATAATAATGTATACAGTAATAATCTAAAAAATATAGATATCAGATAAATGGTAGAAGAGAAATTGTTTTAAAAGCAATTCTGACCTAATCATGAAAAGACATTTTACATGTATAAAAATTGGTCCTAAGAACTTTTCTAAGACACAAAACTCATTTACTCATTTTGCTTTCTGTAAAAAAGACAATAAAGACAGGAGCTTATCTCCAACTCTTAACATTTCCCAACAAGTAAATTCCTTTTAAGAAAGCATTCAAATAATATGAATACGTGGACTTTACTTTCTCAAAGCCTTGAATAACAATTTGGTTGCATGAAATAACTGTGATCGTTTTGAATGAAACCAGAAATAGAACAATACAGTTAATCTTTATTCTCTGTACAGAATGATAGAAGTCTGCTGACTTCTGAAATGGTGCAAAGAAAGATTTGTGCATAATGCCAATTAGAGGAAACTAAATGTATGCCAGCAAAGCACACACAGAAAAGGTTACTATTGCTCTAAATTGTTTCAGATTTTTCTAAGAGATTATAGTGGTTTACTACTTTTTTGAAGTTCTGAAATTTACAAGGATAGAGTTTGTTAAAACAAATAATGTTCCCTCCTGTTTTATTCCTTTGCTTCACATTTCACCTCCCAGCTCTAGTGTAATTTATCCTGAGAACCTAGTACATTCTTATGAAAGGCCATGAAGTCTTATCCACACATTTGTACATACACATGCACATTTATATTCTCCCAACTATACCATGCAATTCATACAATGATGAAACTCTCCTACTTGGAAATCATGTGTCTCCAATGATTTTTTTTTTATTTTTATCAACCTAATTCATGCACACAGGAAGAAAAGATTACACAGCACTGATTTTAAAATGAAAAATAGAATCTACTGTTCCATCCTTCCCTAATCACCGAGTGTGCTGGCCAAAAGTCAGAACCCCTCTTTTTAACTATTGACTCTCTACTCTCCCCAGTTTCTAAATCCCAAACCTCTTTGAATTGGGAAGGGAAAAATTTTATTTATTTTAAAAAAATTGTGTTTTCCTATGAACATTGAGGGAGAAGGCAATGGCAACCCACTCCAGCACTCTTGACTGGAAAATCCCATGGATGGCGGAGCCTGGTAGGCTACAGTCCATGGGGTCGCAAAGAGTCGGACACTTTCACTTTTCACTTTCACACATTGGAGAAGGAAATGGCAACCCACTCCAGTGTTCTTGCCTGGAGAATCCCAGGGACGGGGGAGCCTGGTGGGCTGCCATCTATGGGGTCACACAGAGTCGGAAATGACTGACGTGACTTAGCAGCAGCAGCATAAACATTTGAACAGTGTGATTTTCTCCCATCTTCTCCGTCCATTATCTTCCTCTATTTATATCTGTCTTAAAAAACAAAGAAAGTTGAAATGTCTATTCCCACTGATATCTGTTCTCCTATTTGTCTGTGTTGTTTTTTTTCACCCACATACTAACAGATTAGTGAGGGCTGGGGAAAATGAAAGGAGATAAACACATTGACAGATCTACCTTCTTAAACCATAAGGTCACCCATGAGTTTAATAAGAGTAATTGAAAGCAAAACCAACCAGAAGAAAGTGGAGACAACAACCACAAGCCCACAATTATTCACAGAATAAATGTTGTGTTCAGGCCTAAGATACACAATATCTCTATTGATCATCACAGGATCAAAGACTATGTGACACAATCTATTATTATTTATATTTTAAAATAAAGAAACTAAGGCTACTTAGGAACAAATTTCCCTAGACTAACACAAATGGTAAATGGTGACCAGATTTTATATTTAGGTCCGTTCCGTTCTGTCGCTCAGTCGTGTCTGACTCTTTGCGACCCCGTGGACTGTAGCCTACCAGGCTTCTCCGTCCATGGGATTCTCCAGGCAAGAATACTGGAGTGGGTTACCGTTTCCTTCTCCAGGGGATCTTCCCAACCCAGGGATCGAATCCGGGTCTCCCGCATTGGAGGCAGACGTTTTAACCTCTGAGCCACCAGGGAAGCCCATATTTAGGTCTATCAGGTCCCAAATTTGATCCATGTCGCACTAAACCCCACAGTCTCTTTCTTCCTCAGGTTTATCCCAAAGTCACCGTCAAATTTAATCCATAGTTTATCTCACTTTTCAATGCTTTAAAATGATACCTGAGCATCTCTGGTGGCTCAGTGGTAAAGAATCTGCCTCCCAGTGCAGAAGACCTGGGTTCTATGCCTGATCCAGGAAGATCCCACATGCCTCAGAGCAACTAAGCACATATGACACGACTACTGAGCCTGTGCCCTAAAGCCCGGGAGCCACACCTACTGAAGCCCTGCACCCTACCACACCTACTGAAGCCCTGCACCCTAGAGTCCGTGCTCCACAACAAGAAAAGCCATTGCAATGAAAAGACCACGCACCACAACCAGAGTATCCCCCGCTCACCCGCCGCAACTACAGAAAAGATGTGCTGCAGTGAAGACCCAGGACAGCCAAACAACAAATAAAACTTTCAAAATAAAGTTTAAAATGAGACACAGATGTATAGAACAGTCTTTGGGACTCTGTGGGAGAGGGTGAGGGTGGGATGATTTGGGAGAATGGCATTGAAACACGTATGTTGTCATATGTGAAACAAATCACTAGTTCAGGGTCAATGCATGTTATAGGATGCTCGGGGCTGGCATGCGGGGATGACCCAGAGGGAGGATAAAGGGAGGAGGGAGGTGGGAGGGGGGTTCAGGAGGGGGAACTTATGTAAACCCGGGGCGAATTCATGTCAATGTATGGCAAAACCAACCAATATAATATTGTAAAATAATTTGCCTCCAATAAAAAATAATTACTAAAAATAAAATAAAATAAAATGACACCTGAAATTTTTAAGTATAATCATGAAACACTGAGTAAGCCACACTGTTAAAAATATGACAAGATAATATGAAACAACCCTTCAAAATCTATCCCTATTTCAACAACTTTCCTTATATTAGGAAAGAAAAATAAGGCTGAATGACTTTCAACAGAAGATAAATTTAATCTTTCATTAAAACAAAAGAATTCAATTAACCAGAACACTTATTTAAGAGTTCTGACAATAAAGAGTTAGCCATAATTTTGTAATTTGTAATTCTTTAGAAATATGACTGAACTATCTGGAGACATTCAAGTGAAAAAAATGATTGCAACTGACATAAAGCAAGAACAAGAATATAATTTAAGTTAATAAGTCATATCAGAAGGCTTTTTTATCTTTCCCTCAGCTCCAGTGTTAACATGAAAAGTATCAAAATCATCAAAATCAGGTGTGCTGATTCCTATTGTGACTAGAATTATAGAATAATACAATACAATGATTCGATGATGATAACTTTCTCTATCTGCCAGTGAATTTTGTAGTCTGTTGAATCTGTTCTCCCTTTTGAGTAATTCATAAAGCAAAAGTTTTAGACCCTCACTTTAACATCTGTCTAGAATGATTCCTGATATAGTGGGTGTTCAATAAATGTTTATGGGCAAATAAATGGTTTTACAACTTGTGTTAACCAGAGAACTAATACACTTTTCAAAACTCCACAGATACATAGAACTTCAAGTCAATTATTGTTTAATCTTAACAGACTCTTTGGGAATAACAAGATTACAAGCTAAAAAAGATAATGATAGAAGAAAAGAATTGGGTGTGATGGATGCATTTTAGAACTTGTCAAACTGGGAATCTTCACTTTCTACTCTAGGGTAGATTATATTTCTTACACACTCGTGAAAGCTAATCTTAAGGACAGGAAAAGGGAATTATTGTACTCAGTGCTCAGTTGTGTTCAACTCTTTGTAATCCCATGGACTGTATGTAGCCTATGAGATTCCTCTGTCCATGGACTTTTCCAGGCAAGAATACTCCAGGGAATCTTCCCAACCCAGGGATCAAACCTGCATCTCCTGCATTGACAGGCAGATTCTTTACCACTGTACCACCTGGGATGCCTCAGCAAATGGGAAACATGATACAAATTTGAACCTGAGCTGAACATTCAGTTCAGTTCAGTTCAGTCGCTCAGTCGTGTCCGACTCTTTGCGATCCCATGAACCGCAGCATGCCAGGCCTCCCTGTCCATCACCAACTCCCAGAGTTCCCTCAAACTCATGTCCTTCGAGTCGGTGATGCCATCCAACCACCTCATCCTCTGTCGTCCCCTTCTCTTTCTGCCCTCAATCTTTCCCAGCATCAGGGTCTTTTCAAATGAGTCAGCTCTTCGCATCAGACCAAAGTATTGGAATTTCAGCTTCAACATCAGTCCTTTCAATGAACACCCAGGACTGATCTCCTTTAGGATGGACTGGTTGGATGAAGCTGAATATTAGTGTTTTATATATTCTACTTTTTTACAGGTAAGGTTCTCAGGGGACTAGAAATAGTCTAGACCAGGCAGGGTTCCTTGTGACAAACCTATGATGTAAGTAAGAATTATTACTGTCTCCATTTTACAAATAAAGACACTAAGCCATGGAGAGGCTAAGTAGCTAGCTACAGCTCACAGAGCTAATCAGCGGTCTACTCCAGATTCCAACCGAGGAATACGAACCCCACTCCAAGGTTTGTCAGCCCATGTGACTGAAGAACAAGGTGCAGCTCAACCTGGAGGGAAACATTGAGAAAAGGATTTGGGGACCAAATTAAAGGGCTTTGGTTGGTTGTAAGATAGAAGGGTTGTGATTAATTTCACATGAAAGGCTTAGCTAAGGAGAAATTTCTGAACATGTAATAGATCATAGACCATACTGAGTCACCACCTCACTGCGTCACTAATAAGGTGAACAAAAGTAAGCTCCCTTGACTATGTCAAATAAACTTGTCCCCTGAACTTCAAGAACTCTTACCTTTCCCTTTCTCCTCTCTGGGCTATAGAAGCATGGGAGATTACAGAGTGACAAAGGCTTAAATATGAATTCAACTTCTGCTTAAAAATGTATTAAACTTTAAGAGAACATCTTTGCCACCCTAACAACTAGAAAAAGTCAAGAAGTCCACAGAATCGTAAATTTTCTTCAGGCCATCAGAAAGCTGAGGTTGCAATGCTCCAAGTGAAATGCAAAATTGAGAAGGTCTGAGGAGAAGGAAAGAACACGTGACACTCTCACCCTTAGCAGAGCCGAGGAGGAAGAATCAGCTATTATGAAATTAGGTGAGGAAAAAGCAGTTAAAACATTCATGAATTCCATATGCAGACTGCTAGGAACGAGTTTACAGCAAAAGCTTGAAAGGGCTTGGAGAGGGCCAGGAAACTGCCCTCCCACACCCGCCCACACCAGGGCCCAGGTAAAATCTACTGTTTCTTAGGGAGAAATACAGACAAAAGTGTCTCCTCCCTGAGGGAGAGTAGATCCTTTCTCTCCCCAGCTCTGAGCCTTACACTGAGTAACAAGCAATAGGAGTCTCAGCAAGGGGAGAGACAGGGATAAATGAGGTGTGTTGTTGTTTAGTCACTCAGTCGTGTCCGACTATTCTGCAACCCCATGGACTGCAGCCTGCCAGGCTCCTCTGTCCAGGGGACTTCCCAGGCAAGGATACTGGAGTGGGTAGCCATTTTCTTCTCCAGCAGATCTTCGCAAACCAGAGATTGAACCCTCATCTCCTTCATTGGTAGGCAGATTCTTTACCACTGAGCTGTAAGAGATATAAAAGCCTTTTGACTTTCAGGGAGGGGAAGATGCTGGGCTCTGGGATGTTGCACGGATTGCAGACAGAGACATGTTACCAGGGAGACATGGAGGGGGAACTATCTCCTAGCCATCCAAGACCCCCACAGATACAAGGTAGTGTTGGGGGGGGGGGGGGTCAACTATTATTAAATGGTAATTTAACCTACCCAAATTTAACCATCCTCCTAACCTGAATCAATATTATGAGAAAAAAAGGAGAATGTGAAGTCCATCTTCAGAAGAAATATAAGATCTGTATTAGCTTATGAAATACAGATCAGGCCAACTGTTTCTGTAACGGGTTTGGGACTGAGCATCCCTGCTACAATTTCAGTTCCTGACCTCATTCCTATGACCCTATTAGTATTCTGATCTTTTGACCCCCAAGGAAAAATGTTCTAAAGATAATGTAGTCTTTTAAAAATTCTTAAAGCCTGTTATATTTTTTAATTTTTGTTGTGGATCAAACACCCTTCTAAATGTTTCCTGTGTAACATTCAAACATTTTTACCTAATGAAAATTGTTCCATTTGAAGGTTTTTGGAATATCCCTGGAACAAATCACTTCCATGTTCAAATTTTCTTCTTCTGTCTGCTGGCTTGCTTCTTGACCTTTCCTTACCCTAGAGGGCACTGAGATAGGATGTGAGGAATGCTGAAGAAATCCAAGTAAGCTTTGCCAAGACCTCCCAGGCTCCCTGCCTCCAACTCACCAATCAACAACCTCAGTGAGAAGCCACAGCTCATGCAAGTCTTCAGTTTTTTGCCAACTCATTTACCATGTTCAGAGTCATCACCAAATACTCTTTGCCCAATCCTCATATCCCTGGCATTTTCAAAGAAAGTATTTGCTTGTAGTACAAATTTAGCCAAGTTTTTTTCCTTAAAGTTCACCAGAGACAAGGTATAAATTCTTTCTTCCTTTCTTTTTCTTTTCTTGCTAAGTGAAGAAATCTAAATTCATTTTTTGCAAAATATTTGAAAAATGTGAATTTTTACAAAGACTTAGCAACATTGAGTATCTTCTAGATTTGACTCAGCAATGTGTTTTAAAGGTGAAATTTTTAATAGATTTAACAGATACTTATGTAGTACAATCTCTGACTTAGGATGATTTGATGTATGGTTTTTCGACTTTTATATCCATGTGCAAGTGAGACAGGCTGGGACCTGGTGCCCTTTGCTGGGATATTTTTCTGCAGTGCTCACACATGGACAAACATCACCTCCAGCAAAAGAATATTGGGGAAAAAAAAAAACTACAAAGGCCTAAAAATAGCTGCATGAATAGGCAGTTGGGGCAAATTATGAGCAACAAGATAGAAAAAGACCAAAACACCAACTACTGCTTCTGAGGTTCTAGGAGCAACGACAGCTTCTGCACATGATCCCTGCACATGGCACCACCAGGGGTTGGTGCCACCTCAGCCACCCTTCTGGCCAACGCCTGGACCTGCCCCAACCCTCAACTCATTTGAGGGACCCACTCAACCCCTCTTAGAGAGCAAACAAGGGAAATTGTTACCTGTTTTTCTCCCTCCTCTTGCAGCGCAAGTCCCAGTAAAGCCTTGTCTGAATTTCTCATCTGGCCTGTTATCAATTTTTATTGATTAAAGAGTCCAAGAACCCAAGTCGGCAGTAAAAACAATACATATTTAGTAGAAACCATACATGGAATTTTTAATTTTGATCTTATCCCAGGTCAGCTGGGTATAGCAGGATACTCTCTTATGACGCCAGGAGCAGTGACAAGCCACAACCCCTAGCAGCCACGGGGTCACAGGATAAACAAACAGATACACTTACAACCATCTGTTCTGTACCCAGACAATCATCCTGTTTTTCACATTCAGTAACAGTATCCAACAAATTACCAGAGATATTCAACACTCTGTTATAAAATCAGCCCTGTGTTGGATAATTTTGCCCAACTTTAGGCTAATGTCAATGTTTTAAGCACATTTAAGGTGGGCCAGGCTAAGCTCTGATGTTCAGCAGTGATGGTTTAGTCACTAAGTTGTGTCAGACTCTTGTGCCAGCATGGACTATAGCCCGCCAGGCTCCTCTGTCCATGGGATTTCCCAGGCAAGAATACAGGAGTGATTTGCCATTTCCTTCTCCAGGGGATCTTCCCAACTCAGGCATCGAGCCCACATCTCCTGTATTACAGGATTCTTTACTGCTGAGCCACCAGGGAAGCCCAATGTTCAGTAGGCTAGGTGTGCTGCTGCTGCTGCTGAGTCACTTCAGTCGTGTCCGACTTTGTGTGACCCCTTAGACGGAAGCCCACCAGGCTCCCTCGTCCCTGGGATTCTCCAGGCAAGAACACTGGAGTGGGTTGCCATTTCCTTCTCCAATGTGTGAAAGTGAAAAGTGAAAGTGAAGTCACTCAGTCGTGTCTGACCCTTAGCAATCCCACGGACTGCAGCCTACCAGGCTCCTCCATCCATGGGATTTTCTAGGCAAGAGTACTGGAGTGGCTTGCCATTGCCTTCTTCGAGGCTAGGTGTATTAAATGCATTTTCAACCTAGGACATTTTCTTGTCTTTTTTAAGCTTACCTTGGGTTTATCTGACTGTAACCCCATCTTAAGGAAGACGTGTACTTTAAATGCACCAGACCCAATACAAATATTTACTCATTTCATCCTCCTAACATCTAACAGCAGGAAATAAACTATTCCTTATTTTACAGATGAGTACACAGAGCATCAGTTCAGTTCAGTTCAGTCGCTCAGTCGTGTCCGACTCTTCGCGACCCCATGAATCACAGCACGCCAGGCCTCCCTGTCCATCACCAACTCCCGGAGTATACCCAAACCCATGTCCATTGAGTCGGTGATGCCATCCAACCATCTCATCCTCTGTCATCCCCTTCTCCTCCTGCCTTCAATCTTTCCCAGCATCAGGGTCTTTTCAAATGAGTCAGCTCTTCACATCAGGTGGCCAAAGTATTGGAGTTTCAGCTTCAGCATCAGTCCTTCCAGTGAACACCCAGGACTGATCTCCTTTAAGTTGGACTGGCTGGATCTCCTTGCAGTCCAAGGGACTCTCAAGAGTCTTCTCCAACACCACAGTTCAAAAGCATCAATTCTTCGGTGCTCAGCTCTCTTTATAGTCCAACTCTCACATCTAGCCTTGACTAGACAGACCTATGTTGACAAAGTAATGTCTCTTCTTTTTATTATGCTGTCTAGGTTGGTCATAACTTTTTTTCCAAGGAGTAAGTGTCTTTTAATTTCATGGCTGCAATCAGATGCTGGAGCCCAGAAAAATAAAATCAGCCACTGTTTCCCCATCTATTTGCATGAAGTGATGGGACTGGATGCAATGATCTTCGTTTTCTGAATGTTGAGCTTTAAGCCAACATTTTTCACTCTCCTTTTTCACTTTCATCAAGAAGCTCTTTAGTTCTTCACTTTCTGCCATAAGGGTGGTGGTCATCTGCATATCTGAGGTTATTGATATTTCTCCTGGCAATCTTGATTCCAGCTTTTGGTTCATCCAGCCCAGCGTTTCTCATGATGTACTCTTTATATAAGTTAAATAAGCAGGGTGACAATATACAGCCTTGATGTACTCCTTTTCCTATTTGGAACCAGTCTGTTGTTCCATGTCCAGTTTTAACTGTTGCTTCCTAGTCTGCATACAGGTTTCTCAAGAGGCAGGTTAGGTGGTCTGGTATTCCCATCTGTTGAAGAATTTTTCACAGTTTATTGTGATCCACACAGTCAAAGGCTTTGGCATAGTCAATAAAGCAGAAATAGATGTTTTTTCTGGAACTCTCTTGCTTTTTCCATGATCCAGCAGATGTTGGAAATTTTATCTCTGGTTCCTCTGCCTTTTCTAAAACCAGCTTGAACATCTGGAAGTTCACGGTTCACGTATTGCTGAAGCCTGGCTTGGAGAATTTTAAGCATTACTTTACTAGTGTGTGAGATGAATGCAATTGTGCAGTAGTTTGAGCATTCTTTGGCATTGCCTTTCTTTTGGATTAGAATGAAAATGACCTTTTCCAATCCTGTGGCCACTGCTGAGTTTTCCAAATTTGCTGGCATCTTTAGTGCAGCACTTTCACAGCATCATCTTTTAGGATTTGAAATAGTTCAACTGGAATTCCATCACCTCCACTAGCTTTGTTCATAGTGATGCTTCTTAAGGCCCGCTTGACTTCACATTCCAGGATGTCTGGCTCTAGGTGAGTGATCACATCATCATGATTATCTGGATCGTGAAGATCTTTTTTAAACAGAGCATCAGAGAGCAAAGTAACTTATCCAAGGTCACACAGCTAGTGAGTGGGAGAATCAGGATTCAATTCCAGGCCACCTGACTACAGAGACTGTGCATGATAACAGGACAGAGGGACATGAAGAGGCTCTGCTGGGAAAAATAACCAGTTTCAAAGCCTTTGTAGGAAAATCAATGAGAATCATAGTGATATTAATATAGTCAAGCCTCAAAGTCAAAGGAGTCCCATTAATTTCCAAAAAAGCCAAAGATCTGTGACTTCCCTCAGACCTCAATTATTTGTGGTTATTGGCTGAAGAACATGTATGCAGACATACTAGTCAGAAATAAGCGTGTCTTGATATTTATTTGACATAAATGTGCCATATAAGCTTAAGTCTTAATTGTATATATTTCATTCCTTTTCAAGTTAATGGAAGATAAACTAGCTACGATTTGTAGAATGAGCCAAATAGATAAGACGTCCACTTGAAGGGAAAATGGTATTTATTCCTGATCTCCTTACAATCATTTGGTGCATCCAAGGTGGCAATGTTCAGTCTGGAGAAGGAGGGTGACTCGGCTGTGTTTTCTGACTGCTCAATGCCAACATGCCTTCTGTGCTGGGGGAGGTCATTCAGTGATGACTCACTCACAAACCACATGGAGTGTCTCTGCATGGTCCTACCTCTACACATGTTTCAAATGTCAAACTATCAAATTATAAGTGGGTATGCTAGATAAACGTGAATTCATACAATAGTAAGTACATATCATTATCCACAATCAGATCTCACACATACATACAGTAACTTCCAGTGAGCACAAGAAAGTCAAATTTTTGAAAAAGGAATCATGCTTGTTCCTAGTCCCACAAATTATGCACAGCTTTCTGTCTAAATCAACAGCTAATTCATTGAATGACCTGCAGCTAATATCTGATTAATGACGCTTAATTACCAAGGAGCACTTTAAAAATATGAAGAGCTGTGTAAATGTTAAGGATGTTATCTTCAAAAGTCTTTCTAGAGCTTCCTTAGAGACAGGATAAAGAGCTCTTCACTCCCATCTGCCTTCGTATTTCTTTTCGCTCACCGTGAACAACTCATTCTCTCCTGTAAGCTTATTTTCTTATTTCTGCAACTCAGAACTAATTCCATCCAGAACTAATTCTCTAGGAATGCTATCTCCACACTATAGATGACTGTTTTGACAGCTTGCCAAGCCATGGACTGTGCTTTGAAAAATTTATAAGACATATAATTCATTAAAGAAAGCAAGAGACTACCCACAAACGATATTATCTGCCAATAGGTAATCAACCACCTTAGCCTTCCTAGAGAGAGCCATGTGAGCCATCACACAAAATGGAAAAGATAGAGTCATAAGCAAGGCAAAATGAAATACTCTAAATAAAAAATGCAGTATTCTAAATGACCAAAAATATGAAGGTTACTATTTAACTTAGTGTCACCTTGTCACGTTATAACACTGATGTTAGCTGCCCCTGTATATGTCCACTCTTAACCCAACTTTCACTCAAACACAGAAAGCACATACGTGCGAAGTCGCTTCAGTCGTGTCCAACTCTTTGAGACCCCATGGACTGTAGCCCACCAGGATCCTCTGTCCATGGGATACTCCTGGCAAGAATACTGCAGTGACTTGTCATGCCCTCCCCCAGGGGATCTTCCCAACCCAGGGATCGAAAGAGCATCTCTTATGTATCCTGCATTGGGAGGCAGGTTCTTTACCACTGGCGCCACCTGGGAGTTCCAAACACAGAAAGACATCCCCTCAAATTTCTCAAAAGTATCCACTTATACTCCACTAAATGGAAGAGAAATTCCCATATCACTGACGATTCTTATTGGGAGTCTAAGGGCTGAAGCTGAGAAGACAGAGTTGACAGAGCACAGATGAAAAACAACTTAAAGATTCATAAAACGCATTTCTCTTTCCCCAAAACCTCTTAAGACTGTGCTGCCCCTGGAGCTTCCAGTTCTGACTCTTCCCCCTCACCCCCACCCATTTTGCCCACAAATTTCCTTTCTCATCTTATATCTCCCTTATAGCGGTTAAGGGATTATCTTTTCTTTCCCAGGCCTGCCCTTTGGGTCTCGCTCTCTATCCCAGGCAATTCACTGAAATCCCTCCCCACCCCTCCCCACCCACCACACACACACAGAACAAAGTGCTGTCCCCAAAAGAGACACTCTGGCCATCACACTTTTCTTCATCTTGTTACACCTTTTTGGTTAAACTAAGACTTTCCTGGGTTTTTACTTGTTTCACTGAGACTGGAAGAAACTGAACCACTATAGTATTATTTCTAAAACAGGGTTTATTTCTTCTTTGCACATCCCTCACTGTTCTCCCTTGTTTCCTTCCTAATGAAATTTTCAAAAATGTGTAAAAGAAATGACTATGGAATTAAACCTGGGCAGCTTGGCTAAACAGCAAGTGAAGCTGATAGCCAACTCAACCCCTAGTCCTGACTTTGGAAGAGTCTTATTTTTAAGGACTTGCTTTACCTACATGGACTTATAAGATGGTTGCTATCCCGTTGGTTTCAGAGAATCATTTTTGGAAGAGTGCTACTTTATGAAGCAAGTGCCAGATACTATAATCAGATTGTTATTCTAGCATTCCTGTGGACATCATGATCCCTTTCATTTGACAGTTTTCCAACTAGATGGGAAATTACCCACGAGTTTCTATTTCCACTTGTGCATCACTCCATTTAGCCTTCATGATGCATCCCCAACTGGTTAAAATGTGCTTAATACTACAACCTAGTATTACACATACACACAGACACACACAGAGTGCCTGGGAAGACCTGACTGTGGCACACAGTCAGGGCAGGGTCAACCCCAGGCCTAAAGAGTTTGTCTCTGTTTTCTTCTCCCTCCTTAGCTGGGGTCCCTGCACATACCCCTTTCAGCCATACATCCACAGGAGAACCTCTCTGACTAACTATGGGGAAGTTTCTTGATCTCTCTACTCCTAGATTTTCCCATCCACCTAATAGACAGAGTACTGTGAAATTCATAGGGTTTACTAAAGATTTAAATGCAATGATATACATAAAACACTTAACACAGTTCCCCTAAAACACAGTGGATACTCAATGAATACCAAGTGTTATTATGGTTGTTGATATCAATTGACTCCTTCTAGACCAAATTACACAGTAAAAGAAGCCATGGGAGAACTGTTTCACCAACTCTCCTCCAAAATCATTTCCCTTGAGAAAAAGCAATGGCCCACCTACTACAACCTAACTCCCTCCCTCCATGTCCTCCCAGAAATTATAATTAAGGGTCTCAGTCTTAAAGAATTGCAGATAAGTAGCGTCTGAACATTACAAAACTGGCTTTACTTCTCCTTCCCCCATCCAACTGGAAACCAGTGGGTAGCACACCAAACCAGAAAGAAGCTGTTTCAAGACAAAATTCTATATGGAGACCAGCTAACCTAGCTTACCACACTCAACCTTGTTGGCTGGATGAGACTCAGGTATCAGTTCAGTTGAGTTCAGTCGCTCAGTCATGTCCAACTCTTTGCCACTCCATGGACTGAGGCACGCCAGGCTTCTCAGTCCATCATCAACTCGCTCCCGGAGCCTATTCAAACTCATGTCCATCACATTGGTGATGCCATCCAACCATCTCATCCTCTGTTGTCCCCTTCTCCTTCTGCCTTCAATCTTTCCCAACATCAGGGTCTTTTCCAGTGAGCCAGTTCTTCGCATCAGGTGGCCAAAGTATTGGAGTTTCAGCTTCAACATCAGTCCTTTCAATGAATATTCAGGACTGATCTCCTTTAGGATGGACTGTGGATCTCCTTGCAGTCCAAGGGACTCCCAAAAGTCTTCTCCAACACCACAGTTCAAAAACATCAATTCTTTGGCGATCAGCTTTCTTTACAGTCCAACTATCACATCCATACATGACTACTGGAAAAACCATAGCTTTGACTAGACAGACCTTTGTTGGCAACGTAACGTCTCTGCTTTTTAATATGCTATCTAGGTTGGTCATAGCTTTTCCTCCAAGGAGCAAGTTGCTTTTAATTTCATGGCTGCAGTCAGCATCTGCAGTGATTTTGGAGCCTGAAAAAATAAAGTCAGCCACTGTTTCCACTGTTTCCCCATCTATTTGCCATGAAGTGATGGGACCGGATGCCATGATCTTAGTTTTCTGAATGTTGAGCTTTAAGCCAACTTTTTCACGCTCCTCTTTCACTTTCATCAAGAGGCTCTTTAGTTCTTCTTCACTTTCTGCCATAAGGGTGGTGTCATCTTCATATCTGATGTTATTGATATTTCTCCCGACAATCTTGATTCCAGCTTTTGCTTCATCCAGCCTGGCATCTCTTGTGATGCACTCTGCATTTAAGTTAAATAAGCAGGGTGACAATATATAGCCTTGATGTACTCTTTCCCGATTTGGAACCAGTCTGTTGTTCCATGTCCAATTCTAGCTGTTGCTTCTCGACCTGCATACAAATTTCTCAGGAGACAGATCAGGTGGTCTAGTATTCCCATCTCTTGAAGAATTTTCCACAGTTAGTTTTGATCCACACAGTCAAAAGCTTTGGCATAGTCAATAAAGTAGAAGTCAATGTTTTTCTGGGACTCTCTTGCTTTTTTGATGATCCAACAGATGTTGGCAGTTTGATCTCTGGTTCCTCTGCCTTTGTAACAAAACTTCAGTTCAGTTCAGTCGCTCAGTCGTGTCCAACTCTTTGTGACCCCATGAATCACAGCACAACAGGCCTCCCTGTCCAACACCAACTCCCGGAGTTCACTCAAACTCATGTCCATCGAGTTGGTGATGCCATCCAGCCATCTCATTCTCTGTCGTCCCCGTCTCCTCCCACCCCCAATCCCTCCCAGCATCAGAGTCTTTTCCAGAGAGTCAACTCATCACATAAGGTGGCCAAAGTATTAGAGTTTCAGCTTTAGCGTCAGTCCTTCCAATGAATACCCAGGATTGATCTCCTCTAGACTGGACTGGTTGTATCTCCTTGCAGTCCAAAGGACTCTCAAGAGTCTTCTCCAACACCAGAGTTCAAAAGCATCAGTTCTTCAGCGATCAGCTTTCTTCACAGTCCAACTCTCACATCCATACATGACCATAGGAAAAACCATAGCCTTGACTTGATGGACCCTGGTAGGCAAAACTTGAACAGGTTTAAAGACAAAAAAAAAAACCTCTCAGATTTCTCAGGATCAACTTGAGAATAACTGAGTCCATATCTCACATGTATATTTTACTATTCATAGTTAAAAAACATGAATTTCATAACACATAGAAAACTGATTCCAGTTAACAATTTTCCTTTATTATGAAACTGAAAACAATTTTTTTAGTTTTTCAATCTGGTGTAGATGAATTCTTATCTCATTGTCAGATGGTTCTTGCCCCATGCATCCATGTTGGGAATTCTGCTTTTTAATCCCACGCCTTATTACTAAATCCACATTTTTGAATAACCCTTGACTCAGAGTACTGAGTTCATGAATTGATTTCCATATATGAATATAATGAAGTGCTACAGAGACTTGGGTATAAATACGAAGGCATCTCTGCTATTAACAATTCATAGTGAAGCTGGCCCAAGCTTCTTATTATTAGCAAAGCTGGTATCTTCTTGGAGTTTCCCCCTCCTCTGGGCAGTCTAGAGTGTCTAGGTCAACCCAACTTTCTGCACACATGGGTGGGGAGCCAGAAAATCAATGGGCTACAGCCATTGTTTTTCCCTGACACAAAGAGCCCTGGTCCCATTCTGACTCAGAAATCCATGAGGGTCACATGGATCTTTGAGGGAAGATAATCCACTTCTCTTTATCTACAGCAGAAGGCAATTCTGCTGATGTATTCCTTCAACAAACATTCACTGAACGCCTCTAGGTCAGGGGGCAACAATGTTGAAAAGGACAGCATCGTCCTTACCTTCCTTGCACTGACACATGACAAGAACTGTGAGTCCGTGGGGCCCTGACATCTGGGCCTCACTCACCAAAGAGCAGCAGGGCCAAAGTCATCTTTGATTTCAAGTCCTCTCTCTTAATGTTCCCCTGGATGGTTTGTATTTATTTCGTTGCAGTAAGAACGTATGAAATGCACTCTCTTCAATTTTTAAGTGTATTGTTGACTATAGGCACAGTATTGTACAGGAGATTTCTAAATTGCCAGCCCCTGGCAACCAGCACTCCACTTTTACTCTATGAATTTGACTAGTTTATGCACATCATGTAAGTGGAATCAAGGAGTAGACACCACCCTGAACACACCTAATCTCATCTAATTGATTTTTTTTAATTTGTTTAAACTGGATTATTTTTTAATTTCTAGTTGTTGTTTTTTAAAACACAGCTATTATAAAACAGGACACATCCACCTCACCCAAACTTACATTGCAAGAAATATTGTGCACCGCAGAGAAATATTTGGAAGTATTCAAGCCGGGCAGGTACCCACCAGCCTTATCTTAGGAAGATTTTTGGTTCCACCCCTGTGGCCTTATCCCTTAGGGGTGTTCTAAATCAGAGTTCAGCAAGAGATTGGTAAGAACAATAGCATCTTGGTTGTGGGGGTCAGTGGTTGGGGTGCAGAGATGGCCTGGACCATCTGCAATTGCATGGCCCAGTTAGAACATAATTGCATACCCATGTGACCTTATATTCAGAATCTAATTTTATCCTAAGAGTCAACTGGCCCTGCTAAACAGCACAATGGTGTGAAGGGTAATTACAATGAAAGGCAGCAGCTTCCTAAGGGTTCTGGAAGCCCACGTGGCTTTTAACAAGTCATCTCACACACACTGTCCTGAGAGAAACAGAGAAGCAAGGGCCAAGTGGATGGGGCTGGAGCCTGCCCTCAGCACTCAGGAGTGGCTTTGCACACGGTCTGCCTGCACCATCTGGGGAGCCAGCTGGGGAAGGGACCCGGAGGTTTCCCTCAGCCGCCCTGGTCTTGCAACCCTACCGGGTTTGCCGCCATGGGAGGCAAAGAGCAAAGAGCCTCGCCTGCAGAAAACGGACATTATGAATGCATCTGTTTCACCAGCTCAGCATGGCAGCAAGACTGGAGATAAATATACTGGCAAACAATCTAACAACTGCTGTTTCCACGGAGGGAGACAGTAGTGCTTGAGCAACACGCATAAATTACAGGGACGCAGAAAATCAAGAGTCCTAACTGCAAAGAGGCTGGTCTGATCTTGTGAGGATAGATGGCCACAGTGAATGAGGTGAGCTCAAGCACTCATCTTTTAAAGAACTGAATAAAGTTCTGTACCTCCAGGGAAGCTTTGAAGAGGCGGGAACCACAGGAAGGTCAAGGTCTTTGCTGTCTGGCCACAGCCAGGCAGGATATTGCTGACCCCAGGCCCAGGCTGAGACAGAGGGAGGGGATGAAAAGCCTCCACGTCCAAATCCCCACATAGGCCTTTATATGCATTTAAAAAGTTTAGGCAACTTCATTTCTTCTAAACGTTTGCTTTGCATTTCAAATCAGCTCCCAAGATCCTTGCAGAAATTTGCAGAAGTTTCTCTTTGGTTTGGTATTGTTGGTCTTTTAATTTTCATTGCAGTATATTTGCTTTACAATGTTGTTAGTTTCCGACATATAGCAAAGTGAATCAGCTATGTGTGTACATATATCCCCTCTTTGGGGGGGATTTCCTTCCCAATTAGGTTACCACAGAGTACTGAGTACAGTTCCCTGTGTTATACAATAGGTTTTAATAGTACCTATTTTATGCTTTGCCTCTCAGCCTTCTCACTAAGATCAAGTATAGTATCTATTTTATACAAGCTGCTGTTGCTGCTTAAGTCGCTTCAGTCGTGTCTGACTCTGTGCGACTCCATAGACGGCAGCCCACCAGTCTCCTCCGTCCCTGAGATTCTCCAGGCAAGAGTACCGGAGTGGGCTGCCATTGCCTTCTCCACTTTATACATAGTGTATACGTGAATCTCCCAATTCTTCCCACCCCTTCTTTGCTTCCCTTGGTGTCCATGCATTTGTTCTCTATATCTGTGTCTCTATTTCTGCTTTGTAAATAAGATCATCTATACATTCACCAATTTTCTCAGGTTCCACTTATATGCATTAATATACCATATTTGTTTTTCTCTTTCAGATTTACTTCATGCATGACCGTCTCGCTCTCTTGGAAAGGCAGAGTTCACACAGAGAGAAGGAAGCGTCCGCATGGACAGATCAATAAGGTTTTTACCTCTGACTGAAGCCAATTAAATAGATCGATGGAGTTTCGGACCCCGGTGGGCATAATTAAAAGTATGCAAAGTAATAGTCAATCAACCATGGTTGGTAACAGTTATGGTTATAAAAGCCTGTGATTCTCTGCTGTAGTGTCGGCACGACCCCCACCTCCCAGCCCTACCATACACTTTTCCAAGTGAGAAAGGTATATTTTTTTTTTCATGGCTTCTGCATTCAAGACATGCAGAAAAAAACAGCAAAAAAAGAAACAGGGGTAAAGAGGCCATGACAGCTTGTGGGAAAGAAACTTCTCATTTTCTTGAGAAAAAGTGGCTTATATTTTATTCTTTTAAAAAAAAAATTTCCCTATACAGTCTATTGTTTTCCATTTTGTATTATATTAATATCTCATCTCTTTCTGAAAATTTGGAAGAGTTTTATCCTTAGTGATAATGTTCATATTTATGACTTTACATAATACATTTAATCCTCTGTTTCTTTGAAGTTTAGAAGTTTCTTTGAATTATCACAGATTATAAATCCTTCTTTTATGGTTTGTGCTGTGGTATCCTTATTTAATAAATTCTTGCCTACTCAGTCACAGGGGCATAATTTTTGCAGTACCAATTAACTCCACACTTTGACCAAAGAGAAATTAGCACCTGTATTTTTGCTTTCTTATTGCCTCCCTCTACTCTGCTGCCTGGTTTAGCTGGTGATATTATCTTTTGAAGCATTTTCCTTTGTAATGGTAAGTGTAATTGTATGTTTATCCAGTGGATTACCAAGGATGGCTCTATGGGAGCAGTTCATGCCAGATGCCAACAAGAAGAACATGCATTGTTCTTTAGAAAATATAAATATTTAAGCATAATAAAACCAATTGCAAGTCAGTCTGGTCATTATTACCACAATGCTCCAACAAAAAAATATCACTGATAAAATATTTTTTCTTATAAGGAGAGACCACTCCACTGCCACCTATCACGTTTGTGTGTCTCTATCAGTTGTTTTTAACATTAATATCTTTTAACATTTCACTAAAAGATGAGAAAGCCAGCCAAATAATAATAATCCATTCTCTTCTCGTATTATCTCTTTCCAATATCTGTCAGGGTTTGTAACATTTGCGTTGGGTTCTAGGCCATATTCCCCATGTTTGTTTATATAGATTCAGAACATACCACCCTTTTCTATATTGTGCCACTTATCTTCTGACTGGCTGAAGTTTATCCTTAAGTAATTTTCAGTACACTTGGAATCAAAATTCTCTGCATTGTAACATGTTCCAAATGTTTGTCTTAATACCTCAGGTTTGTATTTATCATTTTAGGTCAAATGTTCTTGGGAAATAGCATACTCTTTCAAATTGTAAATTCTTTTACCAATAAAAATTCTACATATTTTCCTAAATAATTATCTCCTTTTTTCCTCCTTAGGACACCAGTTATGCATATCACCCTTGTCTGTTCA
The DNA here is from genome assembly GCF_049115385.1 of Moschus berezovskii. Taxonomy (NCBI): domain Eukaryota; kingdom Metazoa; phylum Chordata; class Mammalia; order Artiodactyla; family Moschidae; genus Moschus; species Moschus berezovskii. The sequence goes on from NC_142472.1 coordinate 35,851,159, forward strand.
TTATTTTTTCTCTAACCTTTTAAACTCTTTGTTCCATTTTTATCAGGTCCCTTATTGTACTTCATCAACCTCCATTCTCTGTTGGGCTGTTTTGCCTTTAGTTCAGAGTAGTTTTGTTTGTATTTTATTTATTTTTTTGCTTTGACTCTCCTGAACTCTGCCAGCTGACGCTTTATCTCCTCATCGTCTCTAACCACCACCTCTCCCTCACCTCATATTTCTGCTTTGTCTCTTTTCTATATTAGAGCAAATGCCTCTTTAATTTTTTAATGAATGGTGAAATATCTGGTTACAGTTTCCACCTGCCTTATATTTCTGCTGAATATTCTTTATCAATGATTTGTTTCTCGTTTCCATTTCTTCTTTTTTCTAGTAATAACTTTATATGTATGCTAATTTTAAAAAAATTTTCCTCTTTTGAGAGAGGTAAAATTTTCCTGAACCAATTAAATGATTGAGGGTCATATCGGGTAGGAGCCATGACATAGCTCCCAGTATCCCATAGTATGATCTAAGAGCTCTTTGGGAATTTACTTTTCCCTAGCTGTGTGTGTATGTTTCATGGACTATAACCTACAAGTTTCATCTGTCCATGGAATTTTCCAGACAAGAATACTGGAGCAGGTGCCATTTCCTACTCCAGGGGATCTTCCCAACCCAGGGATCAAACCCGGAATCTCTTGTGTCTCCTGCATTGGCAGGTGGATTCTTTAACACTGTGCCACCTGGGAAGCACTCCCTAGCTGTAGAGACTGTCAATTGTTTATAATATAAAGACCCCTGCATTTCCACCTGTCACCGCAAAGGTGGGCTGCTTTTTGCAAATTGCCTTACTTATGTAATTCCTCCTTTGATCTCATTCTTCAAGTCTGAGAAATAAACCAAGCAGCGGGAAAACTTCCATGCCAGTCAGTGAACCTTGTTCCCAATTTCCTGGCAAAGGTCTTAGTTTTGCACCTCTAAGGCCACTGCCTTAGAAAAGCACACCGATTTCTGGGATCTATCTAGAGGAACACCTTCTAATTCTTCTCATCCCTCTGTCTGATCACCACCATCATTATACCACTTCACCTACTTTGTTTTTCCAAATTTATGCGTCTCCCACTTTTCCCGAAGACAGATATTGTTTTCATTTTTCATTCTTCTTGCATTTGCATAAGACAAAAGGAGAAGAGGGAAATGCCAACTTTAAATGGAAGCCACCAGATCTTCTTACAAGAGAAAGAATTCTATACCTAAAATGACACTTAGAGATCAATCAATAGAAAGGGAGAAGAAGGAAATTCAACTTCCCAGTAGAAAATCTGTTCTTTATCAACAAAATCATAGTAATCACTACACACTCTCAGGTTCTGGTTTGCTTTTTACACTGGTTACTATTTCTATCAGGGAAATGCATGACTATATCAACTTGTTTGACATTTCTTCTTAGCAAGAAGTTTATGTTACTTCAGTCCCAGATAATTGTCATCACAGCAGATACTGCTGATTTAATAGCAATTGCCATAAGTTTTAACTCAAAGAAGCAGAGACTAGAATGGTGGTTGCCAGGGGCTGGGGGTAAGTGGAAATGGGAAGTTATTACTGATTAATTTGTATAAAGTTTCAATTACAAGAAATGGATAAGTCTAGGGAGATCTACTGTACAATAGTGTCTATAGTTAACTATAATGTACTGCTGCTGCTGCTGCTAAGTCACTTCAGTCGTGTCCGACTCTGTGTGACCCCATAGACGGAAGCCCACCAGGCTCCCCGTCCCTGGGATTCTCCAGGCAAGAACACTATGCAGCATTAAATGAGGATTGATTTCATGTTAATTGTTCTTACCACAAAACACACACACACACACATATACAGAGAACACAAGGACATCTTCAGAGATGAATGATATGTTTAGTACCTTGCTTGTGATGGCATCACAGGTATATGCATATATCCAGATTTATCAAGATACAGACAGTAAATGTGTGGGGGTTTTGGTATGTCAATTACACCTCAGTAAACTAAAAAGCACACAAAAAGTAAAATAAAGCTTTCTCTTAATATCAATGAGACTATGCTATATCACACTATAGTACTGAATATATTGACTTTTAAGATAAAATTATAAAGTGAAAACATACGGCAGAAGAACTACCTGACACCCATTGACAGTCAGCTTTTTTTCACTTGTGGGTGGCACAAACACTGCTGAGACAAGAGAATTTTCATCACTGAAAGCATCACAAAAATAGCTGTCACACTTGACATTAATGTTAATTGTGGACAAACTGAATCTTCTGACAGGTTTTCTGCAGCCAATAATTTAGCAAAAGTGCTCTGCTTTGGAAAGGCAAGAATGTCAGCTAAAGGTCAACTCCCAGGGCTTTGAAATGCCCCCTTTCTGCAACAAGATGTTAAAATTGGACTATTTCTGCCTCAGTCTAAAATTGGAGAAAGCAAACAATAGGTACTAAGTACCCCTACATTACAAAGTGCAGGGCGAGACCACCTGTGCAGAAGTTGCAAAGCAAATGATAGGAAATCAGTGTGGAAATAGGACATCAGCCAAGATTTGTTCATCCACCCTCTTGAGGGTATAAAAGGATTGAAGTTTAAAGGGACTGCAAACCAAAACTACTGAAGCCAGTTTGGAAGACCATAATATTTTCTCTTCCCGTCATAGAGGAGGGAAGAGGGCAAATGAGAGAAACATCAAGTGAATGGCTGAGAGTGGTTGACCTTGACTGCCTGGCATATCTGGAGTCCAAGACTAATGTCAGAACCATGCTTGAAAAAGCCTGAAGCAAGAAGCTTAAACCCATGGCTACAGAGTAAAACCCCACACTGGGAACAAACTGCAATTCTTGGGGGGACAAAGATTTGTGAGCATTTTCAGTGGTGAGATGTGGTCCACGTGGGGAAGAAACTGACCTCAAGCTATCCTAAAGTAGACTTTGCTCACGTGAGTCCCTGAGTGTACAATGAAACCCTGAAAGAGAGACTTGCCATGGAAGGGGCCACTGTATATACAAAGAGTGAGACTGAAATCATGACAAATACAATTAGATAGCCCCTTCAAGAGTATTTCTATGGAAGCCTAAAAGAAAAGTACTTGAAAAATAATCAGGGTTAGGGACTTGCCATAAACAAAGGGAATCAGTGCTAGAATTTCATCCTCTGGCAGAGGCAACTACTGTCCAAAATCATCACAGATTAGTTTCACTTCTCTAGAACTTTATATAGTAAATTCATACAATATGTCTTCTTTCATGTCTGGCTTATTTTGTTCAGGATAATGTGTTTGAAACACATCCCTGATGTTGCATATTATCAGTGGGTTATTTTTCTTCCTTATTGTTGAGTATGCTGTTATTCAGTCGCTAAGTCATGTCTAACTCTTTGCAACCCAAGGACTGCAGCACACCAGGCTTCCCTGTCCTTGACTATCTCCCGGAGTTTGCTCAAACTCATGTCCATTGAGTCGGTGATGCCATCCAACCATCTCATCCTCTATCACCCCCTTCACCTCCTGCCCTCAATCTTTCCCAGCATCAGGGTCTTTCCCAGTGAGTTGACTCTTCGCATCAGGTGGCCAAAATATTGGAGCTTCAGCTTCAGCATCAGTCCTTCCAATGAATATTCAGAGTTGATTTCCTTTAGGATTGACTGGCTTGGTTGTTGAGTATAGTCCATTATATAAACAATGTAATGATGTGTTTGTCCATTACATGAATAATGTAATATTTAATGTGTTTATGTAGATGTTCTAACTATTTTCTTCTTACATGTGACTCTATCTTCCAATTTGAGCTGTTTTATATATAGTGCAAAGTACAGATTGAGGCTTATTTTTTTCCATATAGATATCCAGTTGTTCTTGCACCATTTCTGAAAAAGACTCATTTACCCATTAAATTATCCAATCACTTTTTCCCCATAATAAACTACCACAGGAATGACTGGCTTAGAACAAAGCTTTTACTTTGCTATTTTATGGGTCAGCAATCTGAGAAAGGCTCGGCTGGACAGTTTACTTGTGGAGGATCTCATGTGGATACACTTAGATGTTGCATCGGGTTGCAGAAATCTGAAGGCTCGATTCCGCTGGGCTCAAATTTGGCTCATTCTCGTGACTGGCAAGCTGGCTGGCTATAGAGGCTCAGCTGAGAGTGCCAACCAAAATGTTTACCCATGGCCTCTCCAGCATGGCAACCACAGGGAGGCAAACTTCTTACGTAAGGAGTGGCTTCCCACAGAAGATGTGTGCAAAGAGAACCTGGAAAAAACATGTGTTGCCTCTTACTCTCAGAAATCATAGTGTCAATTCCAATCAGGTTCAAGAGAACCCCATATCCTGATGGGACGTATATCTAAGAATCTGCAATCATCTTTAAAAAATAACATCATGCACGTATGGGTCTATTTATGGACTCTTTTCCTCCATTCTATTGACCTATTTGTCTATCCTTGTATTCATGCTAAGTCACTTCAGTCGTATCCGACTCTTTGCCACCCTATGGACTGTAGTCCTCTAGGCTCCTCTCTCCATGGGATTCTCCAGGCAAGAATCCTGAAATGGGTTACCATGCCCTCCTCCAGGGGATCTTCCTGACCCAGAGATCGAACCAGTCTCTTACCTCTCCTGCATTGGCAAGCAAGTTCTTTACCACTAGCGCCATCTGGGAAGTCCCTTGTCTACCCTTACATCAATAATAATATTTGACTATAATAATTTAAGGCAGATCTTGAAATCAACTAGTGTAAGTTCTTCATTTTTTAAATTTTGGGGGCTATGCTAAGTCTTTTGCATTTCCATACAAACCAGCTTATTGGTTTCTTTTTTTTTAACTGCTTGGATTCAGATTGTCATTGTACGAATCTATAGGATAAATTGGAAATAATTGATTTCTTAATATTAAATCTTGTGGTCTATATATGGTATATTTCTTCATAAATGTAGGTCTTTTATACCTTTTAGCAATGTTTTTGGTATTTTGTATAGAATCCACCTGAAATGCAGGAGACCCATGTTCAATTCCTAGGTCAGGAAGAGTCCCTGGAGAAGGGATAGGCTACCCACTCCAGTATTCATTGCCTTCTCTGGTGTCTCAGACAGTAAAGAATCCACCTGCAATGCAGGAGACCTGGGTTTGATCCCTGGGTTGGAAAGATCCCCTGGAAGAGGGCATGGCAACCCACTCTAGTGTTCTTGCCTGGAGAATCCCCAGCCTTGCCGAGTCTCTCCCTGTACATGTATCTTAGTATTTGGCTAAAGATTTCAGGAGATCCCGGAGCAGATTTCTGAAGCTAATTTTCTAACCAGCTGCCTCCTTTCGGATATCCATCCCTACAAGTTCTAGCCTCAGCAGCCCCAAAGTCTGTCCTCAGTTCAGTGAGACTGCCGTACTTTGCTAGGGTTTCAAATTCCTGTACCATGGCCTAAAAGTGCCTTCAGTCAAAAATCTGCAGTAATCATGAGGATGATGTATTTTTCTTCTCTCACGGATTACAGTCCATTGTTGTCTGCCGTCCGTCATCTGAAAACAGTTGCTCTATACCTGTTTATCTAGCTTTATGGTTGTTTATATTGCAAGAGCTAGTCAAATACCAGTTACCGTCACTACTGGAAGGTCAGTTGATGTTCTCCCATCTAAGATTGCCTAAAATCTCAGTGGATGGCTGAGATTTTGTCCTAGTTACAGGAGTGAAATACCCATAGTATTTGAGACACTGTGATAAATTGGTTCTCTACTTGTACCCTATAGTTTCAAATAATTCAATATACCAGATATGTTACCATTTCAAAATTTCTATATGTAGAATAAGAAACAGAATGTATTTGTGGAGCACTAATACTGTACCTCAAGGAGGGAATAGAGAAAATGGTGACCAGGAAAACACTGATTACAAAGGAGTAAATCTAGAGTGGTTCAGGGCAGAGGGAGACCTGAGTTTAGACCCTGTTTCAACTCTATTAGCATTATTGAGCAAGATATGTAACCTCTCAAAGTCAGTGCCACCTAGCATTCCAGCTGGATTATAATCCTGCCCCTTCCATTTAGTCAGGATTAGCAGATATGAAACTGTTGGCAAACTTTCCATAAATACTAGTTTTCACTGACAGAAATTCAATTTAGGAGTTGTATAAAATAGAAAAACAAAAGCTGAATACTAGAATGTGGATATAGATTCTATTTCCAAATCTGTCTTCTCTGAGCATACATAATAATACTAGCAGAACCCCTGAGTTCAGAGCCAACTACATGCCTGATATCATTTCAGAGGCTTTAAGTTATTTATTTTCTCCAATAAACTTGAATGACAAGGATTAACATCTTGATTTTACTGATTGGGGAAGAAAGACTAAGCAAACTTAAGAAACTGGCTCAAGGTAAAATGGCAAGTTGAGAAACCAAGCTCAGATTCCTGTGTCTACAAAGCCTATGTTCTTGCCATGACGCCACGTTGACCATGGACAGTCATCTTTTCTCTAGGCCTGAGAACTCTCTACCATGAAATGAAGATTTTGAATCTTGCAGAAAGTATTACTATCCCTTCTCAACTAAACATGCAAATTACAACATGATTTTCTAATCTTATTAAACATGAAGCATAAAGAAGCTTAATCTAAGTTGATATACTTGGTAATATTGAATTCCAGGAATATGTTTGGTTTGATTTTCATACTCGTGTGAATTGATCCGATACTTCTGATCTGCTTACAATAAAGACTTCCCTTGAAATTTAGATTTACTTATCTTATTCTAATCAATCACAGGATTTGATGTTCAACTTTTGTTCTCCTCTTTGCTGGTCATATACACAGTGTATTTCTAGCTGTATCATCTGCCATTGCTTCTCATGAGAAAAATGTATCCTAGGTGGGTCTATTTGAAGATGAGATCCCAGTTTATTCTGATCTGTCTCCACTGAGACAAACTGAAAAAAATCTGTGTGCATTTGTCTGTGAACAGACCAGGTCATATTGCAGACATTTACTATTTTACGCTATACTCATTAGTACTAATTATCATTTTATCTCTTTGTTTTTGTATCTATACAATCCATGGCAATACCATTACTAGAGTGCAGAGTCTGCCTGAGAAGGGAGAAAAGGGCAAACATTCATCTTGATGTCTGCATCATTTTAAATCTTGACAAGATTTAAAATGGGTGGGAGGAAGAGCACACTTCTGCCTCCCATGCAGAAACAGAGAGGCCAGCCTTTGAGACAAGAGGTCATTCCACAAGCATCAGGTGACAGAGGCCATATTTAAATAGGCACAACAAAACACCCATCAAAGAGACATTTATTCCCTCCCTGACAATCACCAAACTCCATGACAGATAGTACTGTTGGATCTGCACTGTGTATGTGAAAGGCATTGAAGAAAAAGAATCATTGAGCGATAAGGCCAGTGAAATTGATTGTTTGACAGGATGGGTTCAGGGAGAGGATACAGATGTTTTCCAATGTTTCTGCTCTGGGTCGGGGGTTGAAGAAGCACTGCCTGTCTCTTCCCAGCACAGATTCCCATTTTCCTGGCACAACCTGGAGCTCCAACATGGTCCTAACCAACCAGGTTTTTCTGGTTCAAACCATTCTTGATAGTCTCTACCTTTATTCTCCAAAGATGAGAGAAACTCACCAGCAGTGAGACACTATCTTGGCTCTCACCTCCCAAGCAGTAATTTTCTCTCTTTGAATAACAGCCACAAGGGTCACTCACAAATCATCTGGCTGAAATAAAAGCTTTTAAGGTGCTCTGCCTTCCACAGAAATTCAGTCAGTCTCTAGCCCCACGTTGACCTCCTTTTCAATCTCTGGAACTTAAAATTAATTCAGCATCACTGTTTACTGCATGATTGAAGATTCCAAACTCTGAAATGTAATCGTATGCGAAATGTTAGCAGGGCAAAAGATCAAGGACGTGTATAAGACAATTTGACACATGCATAGGCCAAGTCAAAAAGGCCACGTCACAAAATAAATTGCAGCTAGCAAGGGCCAGAAAGAGCAGCATGGCCATGATTTATAAATTTATGAGTGGTATGGGCAAAGTGTAGACTCTTTAATTATTGTGGTGGGAAGGGAAATAGAACAAGAGACAGCAGCAAAACAGTGGAGGTATTAAGCATTGTCACCACCATAAAGTATATATCAAATGCCTGGAAATTATTGGTTTAACTTCAGTTGTGCCAAACAAAAAAAAAGAGAGAGAGAGAAAAAATCCAATAATCAGAAGCATAGTTTTTAGTATAAGTGAAAGAAAAATAAGTGAATACAAAGTACTTTAATCAACTGCTTGCTGGCCATTTCTGAGTGTCTCAAAGTCACTGAAACTCTCTGTAAACATAATAAAAGGCAACACATTTCCATCACAAAGTCTTCTCCTAGGATCTGAAATAAGACAGTGGAGTAGAAATATCCTGAGCTCATTGCCTCCCACAGAAATAGCAAACTTACAGCTGCTTACAGAACAACCATATTTGAGAATGACCTGAAGACTGGCAGAAGAGATTTTTCATAACTAAAGATGTAAAGAAGGAGGGGCAACAGAAAGGGGAGGAGAAGCAGAAGGAGGTCTAGTCTGGACCCCCGCCCTGAGCAAGGTGACCCACCAGCAAGAGCAAACTCACAACTGCAGAGTTCTCCTAGAGGAGCCAGAAATCCTGTCCCCACAGGGAACTCCCCAGCCTGGGGGTCCAGCACAGGAAAGATGAGCCTGCAAATGTCTGGCTTTGAAAACCAGGAGGGTTTAAATCCAGTTTAAAAAATAGGCAGAGGACCTGCATAAACATTTTGGCAAAGAAGACACACAGATGACCAACAGACACATGAAAAATGATCATCAGTGATAATCAGGAAAATGCAAACCAAAAACACAATGCAGTATTACCTCACACATGTCAGAATGGCCATCATTAAAAAACAACAAAAATATTGGTGAAGATGTAAAGAAAGGGGAGCCCTCATGCACTCTTGATGGGAGAGTACGTTGGTCTAGCCATTGTGGAAAAAGAGTATAAAGGTTCCTCAAAAAATTAAAAATAGAACAATCTTGTTTTAAATTTTTTATTTTAAAAAAAATTAAAACAAGAATTATCGTTGTTTAGTCACTAAGTTGTGTCCAACTCTTTTGTGACCCCATGGACTGTAATCCACCAGGCTCCTCCGTCCACAGGATTTCCCAGACAAGAATATTAGAATGGGTTGCCAATTCTTTCTCCAGGGGATCTTCCCCACCCAGAGATCGAACTTGCATCTTCTGCACTGGCAGGTGACTTCTTTACCACTGAGCTACCAGGGAAGCCCCAGAACTATCATACAATCCAGAAATTTCACTCCTGGGTATTTTCCTGAAGAAAACAAAAATGCTACTTTGAAAAGACATATGAACTCATATGTTCATTGCAGCATTTGTTATAGCCATGATATGGAAGCAACCTAAGTGTCCAATGATAGATTAATGGATAAAGAAGATATGATAAATCTATGCAGTAGAATATTACTCAGTCATTAAAATAATGAAATCTTGCCAACAATATGGATGGATTTAGAAATTATTATGCTAAGTTACATAAGTCAGACAGAGGAGGACAAATTATCATATGATTTCACTTTTATGTGGAATCTAAAAATCAAGATAAACAAAATAGAAACAGGGTCATCCAGAGAACAAACAAACTGGTGGCTGCCAGAGGAGAAAGGGGTGGGGAATGGGCAAAATAGGTGAAGGGGATTAAGAGGTCTAAACACTTATTCATACAATAACTGTCATGGTGATGTAACATACAGGACAGGGAATATAGTCAATAATATAGTAACATTGTATCTCGACAGATGGTTTCTAGACTTATTGTGATCATTTTGTGATGTATAGAAATATTGAACCACTCTGTTGTACACCTGAAACCAACTGTATGTCAACTAAGTATCAATAAAGAAATGTCTCTTGCAATTATTTGCTGTCACTGCCAATGGCACTACCATTTATTTTCCCAAATCTTCAAGCCTTGAAACTTTTAAGTCATCTCTCTTCCATCTTTAATGTTTATTGCCACCAACTCACTGCCTTCAAAGCATCTCTTCATCTGTTCCCTTCTCTGCATTCAGGGCTTTCTTATGATCTTTCATGTCACAGTTAACATTTACATTTAACTCTAACATTGTCTGTACTTGCCTCTCAGTGTCCACTTACTTTAAACACATTTATTGCAGCAGTTCTTTCCCAAAACTAAAAAAGTTCCCTCCTTTCTGTCTCATCAATTCAAGATATGAAAGTTCAATACAAGATATGAAAACTTATATGTTGTGATTTGCCACTTCAGTTCTCTCATCTTTTCTCCAGTCAATATCAAACCTCTTAGAATTTATGATCCTCTTTCCCATCAAAGGCATGCTCTTTTTTTTCAAGGACCCAGACTGACACAAATGCTAAATATGAACGATGCTTTGACCTAGACTCAGGGAGCCCATTCTTTAGGTCTTGGTTCTTGCAATTAAGGTCTGATTATCATTAGGTGTTTGGACACCTTTGAGTTCTGGTACTGAAAGTAATAGGAGAGAACAGGCAGCAAATCCAGTAGCAGCACTGATACTTTGAGCAGAATTTAGTTTGAGCCATAGAGGATGTTTTGCTTACAGAATAAATAACAGTGGCTTATATAACCAGAAGTCCACATTCTCAAGTGACTTAACAAAGATATATTTCTCACTCATGCCACAGTCCAACATAAGTCAGTGAGGCAGGGTGAGGTGTGGAGAGCGAGGAGCAGTGAATAACAGGGGGACCCAGCCTCCCAGAGGCCCTTAAAATTCATTTACTTTTCAATGTGACTTCTGAGGATGTGGCAGTCCAGAAGGAGAGAAGAGGTAAGGGTCATGCCTAAGAGCTTTTTGTGATTCAGGCAGGGAAGTAACAGGCTTCACTTTGCCCATATTCCATTAGGCAAAAGTTGGTCACATGGCCCCAGAGTAACTGTGAAGACCTGGGAAATACAGTTCAGCTATGTGCCTGGAAAAGAGAGGGAAACCACTGATATTGAAGATGGTACTTTCCACCCATCCAAGGGTCCACTCACTAAGGGCTGTCTAAAATCTATCCTTAGAGTTTATGTCAAATCCATATTTACTTGTTCCCACTTACATCTCTAATTCCTGTCAGGGACTGATCCTTTGAACCATTTTTATTCATGCTATTTGATCACATGTGTTCCATTATTCCATCTTTTGAATTTTGCCACCTCTGTTTGGTTTTGACTACTGTAGTCTTAGATGGATACAGAGACCACATTCTCATCCTGCCTTACTTTTAGAACATGAGACCCAGACACTGGTATCTGATCCCTGCTTCTTGAAAGAATAACAGTAATCTCAATTGGAGCAATATTCATACTATAATTACCCACATAGAGAGTTAATAAAACTGATCGCAATCAATGAGAGGCCCCAGGTTCAAATCATGCAGGGCTTGCTACTATGTGACACCACTGAGCTATTCACCTCTATAAGCTTCAGTTTCCTTATCTGTAAAATGGAGGTAGTAACATCTTTTGGGCTTCCCTGGTGGCTCAGAGGTTAAAGCGTCTGCCTCCAATGCGGGAGACCAGGGTTCGATCCCTGGGTCGGGAAGATTCCCCTGGAGACGGAAACGGTAACCCACTCCAGTATTCTTGCTTGGAGAATCCCATGGACGGAGAAGCCTGGTAGGCTACAGTCCACGGGGTCGCAAAGAGTCGGACACGACTGAGCGACGGAACGGAACGGAATGGAACGGAACATCTTTAAGAGTTGTTGTGAGGACCAAATGAAATATTTGTTCTACACTTAGCACAAAATTGCCACATTAGTCAATTGAATGAGGAGGTCATCTGTATATGTGCTCAGTCACTTCAGTCATGTCCAATTCTTTGCGACCCCACGGACCATACCCCACCAGGCTCCTCATGCGATTTTCCCTGCAAAAATACTGAAGTGGGTTGCCATGCGATTCTTCAGGGGATCTTCCTGACCCTGGGATCAAACCTGCGTCTCCTGCGTCTCCTGCATTGGCAGAGAGATTCTTTACCACTGAGCCACCAGGGAAGCCCTGAGGAGGTCATCTGGGTGTTGTCAAAGTGGTGCCAAATTCTTAATAACATCAAGGGAAGAATCAGCAATATTATTTAGGCAATAGCAACAGGCTGATGGGGGAGATGTATGGAAATGAGCTAACAATCCAGGAAGATTCTTTTACAAATCGCATATCTGAATCTGCTTTGTTGAGAACAAGAAAAAAACTATCTGCTTTCATGGAACAAATAAATACACAGCAAATGTTAGGCACTATAGATCCTGTGATGGCTTTATAATGTGTCAGTTTGGCTGGGATGAATTATATTTTCTAGAATTCCATTTCTGGGTCTTTCTGGTGAGACCACAGGAAGATAGCTGGGAGAACCAGAGGTAACTGCTAACCTGCTGAGTTATCCAGAGGCGTACAGCTCTGGTTGGGACTCTCTTTCTCCTTCCTCCTGCTGCTTCTTCAATACCTGGTGTGTGTTTAGCTCCCTGATGAAGTGCGTTAGCTTCTACAGGCTACTCTTGTCAGTAAGACCAGCGACAAAAAAATGGATACAGATTTTAGTCCATCCACGTGGGGTTCCAGGTCATGCTTGTAGGTTCCAGTCAATCCTTTATCTCTCCACTCTACAGCCATCTTCCCCTCCTGACCATCACCTTAGGGACACTAAGTCCCAGATGCAAATATTATGTATATATAAAACTTCATATAATATATATAATATAATATACATATGTATTATATTATATATTCATATTATGAAATCTATTATAAATATCACATTATATATTTTTATATATACTTATATAAAATTTTATATAAATATAAATTTATATATGAAGTTAATATATAAATGTAAATTTATATATTAATATAAATGTATATTAAATATATAAAGATAATATACTGAATATAATATGTATAGTATTAGTTTGCTTTGTTGGTTGGCTTAGTCGTGTCTGACTTTTGCAGTCCCATGGGCTGTATAGCCTGCCAGGCTCCCTTGTCCATGGAATTTCTCAGGCAAGGGTATTGGAGTGGGTTGCCATTTCCTTCTCCAGGGATAATATATATATATACATATATAATTTCTGTGCTTAAACCCTGACCTGATACAGGTACTACAATTTTTTTAGAGTCAAACCAGTATATAGGAAAAGGTTATTCTAGATAAAGTAGTCAGGTAAGTCTCTCTGAGAAGGTACCATTCCAGTCGAAATCTGAATGAGACAGCAAATGAGTCCTGAGAATATCTGAAGGGCAATTGTTCCAGCCGAGGGACTAGCAAGTACAATGGCCCTGGACTCTGACTTGCTAACTCAGTCCAGGCCCTGGGAAGAGTCAGATGAAACGGGAAATCTGCACAGGGGTTTGGACTATGGGGTATCAGTAGAAGTGATAAGAAGTGTGCAGTTTCAATACATATTTTGAAAGTAAAGCTGGTAGGAATTGTTGATGAAATGGATGTTAGTGTGAAGAAAAGGAAACATCAAGAATGAGTTGATTTTTTTTCCATTGAGGAAACATATGCTAAGCCTAGGAGGATCTAAAATAAGGCATTCACTATCCTCAAGAAAACAGTCTGTTCTTTGGCACAGAGGCCATTCTCAACACCTCCTTCTTCTCCACTCTTTCCAACTCCTCATGGAAATAATTGTGCGTCTCCCATCTTCACTCAACTGTGTGCTCCATAGAAGCAGGAATTAGTCTTCTTTGCCTTTTTTTGCCCAATTCACTTAGTGCAGTGATTTGCACTAAGAGAATAGGGTTTACTTAAATTTCTTTGTTTGTGTTGATTCTTCTTGAAAAAGATTTGAAACATGCAATCAGTCATAAGCTTCTCTAATTCCTTCAAATCACAACACAATGGTGCTTTAAGGGTTTCTTTGCTAGAAAGCCAATATGTGGATTTGCTTGCCTGCGCTGATTTTCTGTTTGTTTGTTGTTGTTGTTTTTTCTTTTGGCAAATTTCAGGGATTCAATAATATACCAGGAATCAAAGATTACAAAAGAGGAAATCCTTTTATTCCTGCCATTTATTTCACAAAAGAATTAGAATTTCCTTAACAAAGACTATTCACATATTAGATGGATTTTAGGCAACTAAACTCAAATGGAACCAACCAAAGCCAATTCAATATCTTACACATGTTGGGTATTAATTAACACAGTTAATTAAAGCAATTTAAAATCTCCCCTTTCCCAATTCCATTAGCACTGGCTTTCTCAACTAATAAAGAACCTTTCTTAAGTATTATGGATTGTTATGGAAATCACAAATTGTAGAGGCATTTATGGAAAAGAAAAAATTTATTCATTAATTACCAAAATTCACTGACCATAAATTTCTCACTGAAATAAAACTATGGCATTTATGCCCAGATGCACTCATAAATAACTAAATAATTAAACTCACAGCCTCAGAACAAAAGCTGCACAATGGGCACGATGAAATTCAAGTAAGTGTCTCGTAGGACAAAAATAGAACATGTAATAAAAATTATGCTAATCTGCACGTGACCCTTTCAGATCTTTTATGCTAGCAGTTTACAGAAATTCTACTTTGCTTTCCGTAACTTACTTCCTACTCACTGCCCCTTAAGAGTGACAATGAAGGAACTTCCCTGGTGGTCCAGTGGTTAAGGATCTACCTGGCAATCCAAGGGACATTGGTTCGATCCCTGGTCAGGGAACTAAACTAGAATCCCCCATGCCATGGAGCAACACTGAGCCTGCATTCCACATTTAGAGAGCCTGCATGCCACAACTACTGAAGCTCATGTGGTTTGATGCCTGCATACCCTGCAGTCCATGGGCCACAACCACTGAGCCCACACACCATAACTAGAGAGTCTAGGGACCACAGTGAAAATCCAACACAGCCAAATAAATAAATGAATATCTTTTTTAAAAAGAGTAACAAACTATTTGGAGCATCCCAAGGCAGACAGGGTCCCTGTCGACATTGTCTGGGTTGTGACAATGAGGACTTGGGTCTTCCAGTTTCCAAAGCATATCTTCTCCCAACTTCTCATTTTACCAGCATGGCCCAAGGCCTCCTCCATTGGCTGTGAAGATGGAGGAAAGGGAAAGGGAGAGAAGAGAACCAGCATTTACTGAGCACCTACTTCTTCAGTAGACTTCCCTGGTGGCTCAGACAGTGAAAGCATCTGCCTACAATGTGGGAGACCCGGGTTCAATCTCTGGGTTGGGAAGCTCCTCTGGAGAAGGAAATGGCAGCCCACTCCAATGTTCTTGCCTGAAAAATCCCACGGATGGAGGAGCCTGGCAGGCTACAGTCCATGGGGTCTCAAAGAGTCGGACACGATTGCCCAATTCCTATTCTGAACACTTTCACTACAAGGCCTTCATGATCATTGTTTCCTCCATTTTCAAACCAAGAAAAGAAAAAAACTGATATTAAATGTTTAGTTTGATTGCCCTGGTCACACAGGACCAGATGTTTTGTACCCAACTCCTTCTGACTCTGAAGCCTGTGTTTTACTCTCTGAAATTGGTGTAAGAAGAGTTCTTCAGGTGTCCGTGTGTACCCATGCTCTGAGGCATCTTACATAGACCTAGTGAGGTCTATAGCTCTGCATTTAGTCCACCCTGAACTAACCAGCCATCTCAGATGACAGCAGCATCCTTATGCATCAAGCTATTTTCCTCAACAACTTCTTGTCTTTGGAGAGCAAATCAATGTATTAAAACTAGCCCAGAGACTTCTGACAAATCAGAAGCCTGTTGACTATAGGATATTACACACACATGCTGTGTTCTTAGATGGTGTACAAAAACGTGAAAAAAGCAACAAAAATCAGCAAAGGAGCCCTTCGATGATGGGTTAGATATGAGAAGAGTGAGTAAATCTCAAAATAAATAGCAATTTATGCTCCTTCCTACTGGAAAAGGCAATGGCACCCCACTCCAGTACTCTTGCCTGGAAAATCCCATGGATGGAGGAGCCTGGTAGGCTACAGTCCATGGGGTCACTAAGAGTTGGATGCGACTAAGCGACTTCACTTTCACTTTTCACTTTCATGCATCGGAGAAGGAAATGGCAACCCACTCCAGTGTTCTTGCCTGAAGAATCCCAGGGATGGCAGAGCCTGGTGGGCTGCCACCTATGGGGCCGCACGGAGTCGGACACGACTGAAGCGACTTAGCAGCAGCAGCAGCAGCAGCAGCTCCTTCCTACATTGCTAATTGTTTATAAGAATAACTGGGCTCAGGTCCATAGAATTTCAGTTTCTTATTCTTGCTTTCCCAGTTAATAGCTGAGTTACTTTGCCCAAGATTTTTACCTTACAGGGCCTCTGTCTCTTCTGCAAAATGGTGTCAATTGTCAACTTGGAACAGTTGCTAGAAGCTCAAATGAGATTGTATCTGAAAAGAAGTCAACAACTGCCTACATAAATGCAGTAAATGCAGCCCCCATAAATGTTTCATGTGAATAGAGCCATTTTCTTAAATGTGAATTTGAACTTGAGGTTAATGTCTCTCCCAGTTGGCCACAGTTCCCACCAAACCATACTGTCTTATACCAGGCAGCACCACACATTGGCACCATCCATCTGGCTCCTGAGGCATTTAAGTTTGTATATGTTTACATGTCTTCCGGAACTCTCAGAAACTGTGAGTATTGTAAATATTGTGTGTTTCTTTGAAAAATAAATCATACCTCAATGCCCTCATGATATGACAATATACAACCAGAATGCCA
This sequence comes from Moschus berezovskii, assembly GCF_049115385.1. Classification (NCBI taxonomy): domain Eukaryota; kingdom Metazoa; phylum Chordata; class Mammalia; order Artiodactyla; family Moschidae; genus Moschus; species Moschus berezovskii. The sequence goes on from NC_142472.1 coordinate 35,867,932, forward strand.
GGTAGATATTTAACTCTAAATAGAAGTTTCTGGAAATGAAATCATGTTGGTGGTGTCTTGACAGAAGTTGTGACATTCTCTATAGAGGACTCATCCTCACAAACCCACTCAAACTGCAAAACACTGGTTTCCAGGGTCCAAGACACTAAGAAGCTCTCCTTCCTCTTTCCAGAGAACACTCAGAATCTTTTAAAGAAAGAATCTTAATGTGTGGCTTAGATTGACAACATGTATTTGTATTCTGCAGCAATGGTTCAGGTCATGGACTTTTACAAGGAAATCAAATAAGTAAATCAATAGAACAGAAACTGTTTACCCTGGGGCCCATCTGCTACCCTGTGGTTCATTACAGTACTTAATATTGCCATGATTAGTGTTTCTCCCTTGTGAATTCAAGGAATAAGCAGTATTTTGAATGTATGAAAAGTTATTATGTATTCACCTAAATAACTTCAAAGAATCTTTATACACCACTGAGTATTAGGCATTGAAATGCCCTGAGGGGCTCAGCCAGAACCTGAAGCATGAATTGCATGAAGCCAGCTACAGGGAAAGGAAATTAACGAAAATAGCCATTTCGGCCCCATGATTCCCAACTTTCTCTTGCAGGCTGAGTGCCTTTATTCTTATCTACTAGTGAAAGAATAAAATAGACGTAAGAAAATTGTACCTCTCCCCATTAATTTACATAAATGGAAAAAAAGTTCACATCAGTACTCCTTCCTTATCCATAATTGGACAGTTTTCTCCAGTGGCTTAAATAATACCTTTCAACCAAAGCTTTCAGATTGTTCCTTCTTATTAGCTTTATTCCTCTGGGTCCCCTATGAGCTGGGTTAATAACACAGTACTGAGTCTTTATGTTGCACATAAAATGGGAGTCAAAATGATTAACCCCAAGTCCCAACTAGGGGCTAGAAACTGGACGCTTTCCCTAGTTCTTTTTCTAGTCCCATACCATATTATTGAGACAATGGTTAAAGTTCCCAAGGATCACAGTTGGCAAGATGGGTGCCACCAGATGTAAGTGGCGGTCAGCACAGACAGAAGTAGGGAAAAATGCATTTCAGGCCAAAGACTCTCAAGACAATGTATCTGAGATAGAGCTTAATAAACCACTCAAGGGACTTCCCTGGTGGTCCAGTGGTGGTCCCCTTGAAATTCAGGGGATGTGGGTTTGATCCCTGGTCGGGGAACGATGACCCCACATGCTGCCGAGCAACTGAGCCCACAGGCCACAACTACTGAACTCATGCATCACAGCTACGACCAGACACAGCCAGACAAATGTAAAGAGATTTGAAAAAATTTTAACCATCCAGTGTTCTTATTTTCACTTGCTAAACCAGTCCACTCTAGAGGAGATCAGTCCTGGGTGTTCACTGGAAGGCCTGATGCTGAAGCTGAAACTCCAATACTTTGGCCACCTCATGCGACGAGCTGACTCACTGGAAACGACTCTGATGCTGGGAGAGATTAGGGGTGGGAGGAGACGGGGACAACAGAGAATGAGATGGCTGGATGGCATCACCAGCTCGATGGACATGAGTTTGAGTGAACTCTGGGAGTTGGTGATGGACAGGGAGGCCTGGCGTGCTGTGATTCATGGGGTCGCAAAGAGTTGGACACGACTGAGCGACTGAACTGAACTGAACTGAAAGTAGTAATCCTACGTATATGGGCCATTGATCACCTAGAGAATGGGAGAGCTAATACAAGGAGGGGTAGAAGAATCTATATTTTCAAAGCATATGTCCTCAAATATTGTCTGTAGATGACATAAATTTCTTGCACATAGAGCTTCTATTTTTAATCTTATATAGTTTATATGTGCTCCTCTGATTTATAAAATATCACTTCCTTGAAGTGCTATTAAATTTATTGTGGTTTTGTAATTATGCATCACCACAATTACTACAAGATAAATGTACAAATAGTAATTCTTTGAGTGTATGAGGGAGAAAAAATGAGCTTGGGGCATTTAAAAAGCTGGGATCCACTATCCTCAAAGACATGCTCAAGTTTATCCTATAAAATACAATTAGATCCAAGGAACTCAGTTTCTTTTTGAATAATGGATACTTTTGAAACAAAATTTTCACCATGTTTAAACTCTCCACATTTAATATTTCCATTTATCCATGTGCCCAATCAAGTTTTGTTTCTTGATGATTAGCCATCAAATAATTATTTGGTCATTTCATAGTAGACGTATGCTTTCTATTTGAATTTTTTAATTAAAAGTCTCTTTCTCTATTCACTACTGAGTTTAGAGACACCTGATTGGGAATTGCAGCTTTGATTTTTAAATTTATTTTGAGTTTATTTTTATAGTGATCTCAGAATTTCTGCCACTGGTTTCTCTGCTTTGGAGTCCCTGATAAACACAATGGGTATCTAATCACCACATTTATTTTTATCACTTTTTGACAATCAAGAACATTCTGCATCACTTAGTTTAGAAATAGTACTACATCCAGTGAGATAATCCTTTGTTTCAGAACTGGCTCCAAGCCAAATAAGTATGATTGATTCTTCTGCAGAAAGAGTTTTATTTCCCAGAGTTTACTGAAGCAATCCCCAAGCAAACTTGCAGGCATGATACTGATTTCAGTGTAGACTTCCCACTGACCACTGTATTGACTCAAAAACTGCTGCCTTACGTTAGAAAATCTGAGAAAAGGGCAACTGTCCTCAAGGGAATTGTACTGGTCTTTTTCTATTGTTGGAAAGTCTATGAAAGATTAAAAGTTTGGGAAGAGAAGAAATCAGAATTGTCTTAACCTAGAGGAAAAAATTCAAAGCAAAACTCTGAGGTTGATTGTGTGTTCTTGCGGCCTCAGACGTGTCCAACTCTTTTGTGACCCCATGGACTGTTGTCCGCCAAGCTCCTCTGTCCATGGGATTCTCCAGGCAAGAATACTGGAGTGGGCTGCTGTGCCCTCCTCCAGGAGATCTCTCCCACCCAGAGATCAAACCCGCATATCTTAAGTCTCCTGCATTGGCAAGCAGATTCTTTATAACTAGCACCACCTGGAAAGCCCCTGAAACTGATTATGAGATTAGGCAAAAGTCTACCTGCAACAGCGATGAACTTGTCAGTGACACACAATCGATGCTCTTGAGTTGGTTTACATGGATCATCATTTTTGTTATAATCATTATTATTCTACATGTAATGAAACCAAGGCTTAAAATACCACATTTTCATTGGGCTTAATTACAGAATAAAGGTCATATTTCAAAGGTATTTTATGCACACAAACAAGAATGACATAAATCCTTCTGAATGCCCTATCTACACATCACTTTTCTCAGATAATTGACCTTCACAACCAGGAAAAGAGCCCCGGATCTCAATCAGGAAATAAGGGAAATGTCTCAAGAAAAAATAAATAACAATAATGGAATGTTTTCTCCAATAAGTTAATGATCAAACCAATTATCAAAAATCACCTTGGGAATTTTTATTTTATGTGTAGTCCTGTAGCTAAAAGTTCAATCGGCCCCAGACACAACCTGGGAGCTATATTTTTTTAAAGTAACTCCTATTATCAGACAAGTTTGGGAACCACTCACCTGACCTTCTGTCTTGAGATGTCACATACAATTTCATGACCTCCTTAGTATTTTCCTGGACACCCACCGAAGATGCAAAAGGTGACAGCTGATCCCAGTTTCTCTGCTACCGAGGTCCAGGCAAGAGCTAGTTTTGCCTCCCCTTTGTTTGCTAGCAATCAGAGAGACTGTAAAACAAATGATTGGACTAATCCTATCTAATGTTTAATGGACACTTCCTGTCTGCATGAGTCATTTATAATTATCATCTGTTTTGAGGCTCGCTGCCTGGGCCAGTCCAGTTGTTCAATATTTTCAATGTTAGCACCACTACTAACCAGTTAGTAAGAGACTTGGGGCCATTTTGAGTGGTGGGTTTGCTATTTTTGCAGCAACTATAATGAATGTAGAGAAACAAAAGAAAAGATAAGAGAGGGACTTCCCCGGTGGTCCAGTTGTTAAGGATCCGCCTACCAATGCAGGGGACATGGGTTTGATTCCTGGTCCAGGAAGGTCCCACATGCCGAGGCAACTAAGCCCATACACGCCGACCACTGAAGCCATGAAGCTGGAGCCCATGCTGTGTAACAAGAGAAACCACTGCAATGAGAAGCCCAAGTACCACAGCCAGTGAGTAGCCTCCACTCGCCACAATTAGAGAATTCCTCTGTGTGAAGCAACGAAGACCCAGCACAGCCAAAAATAAATAAATAAATTGAAAATTTAAGGGATCTTTTGCTTTTCCCTCTTGTCTGCACCCAAAGTGACCACGAAGCATGAGAGAAGCCTAGTGATTTTCAGCTGGGAACCTACGTACCTGAGAGAGATGAGTCCTCTAGCTGAGTCCTTTTGGTTAAAGGTGACACATATCTTTTCTTTTTTGTTTTAGAGACTAATGTCCAAAACAGTAGCTTCTGTTCAGCTGAGGGGCCCACTCCTTTCGAGATCTAGATAAAATCAGCATTCTCACCATGATGTCTGACTCTCGTCAAACTACTTTGCCTCCTCCCAGGGTTTCTGCAAGAACTCTGGTCTCAAACATTTCATGAATGTTAGTAGAGTTTAGTCAAGACATATGGGGTCACAGGGAAACTCACACTGTGAAATAATAAGACTTCCACCAGCTTCCCCATTCCGCTTTCATCATTCTTGCCATCACCACTGCCATCCTCCCTTCCACACCCCAGCTCTGAAACTTCAAGGCCAGACAGTACCAAAGTCTCAGATATAAGGCAGATGGACTGTAGCCCACCAGGATCCTGTGTCCACGGGATTCTCCAGGCAAGAATACTGGAGTGGGTTGCCATGCCCTAAGAATTAAAGGCAAGAATTCTGGAGTCAGACTGACTGGATTCAAATCCTGCTCTGGTCAGCACTATGCCTTTGGACAAGACTACTGACCAAGAGAGAAGTCATGTGTTAACCACTAATGATAATGGTGTCTGCCTCACTGGGTTTTTGAGCAAATGATACCAGACCATGCCTTAAAGCAGAGGACATTAGAGGTGATCCTAAATATCCCCCAGTGGGCATGTTGATGATCCTCTGAGGTAATGAAATGATGCGCCTGATCTGATCCCTGCCTCTTACATGAGGAACAGAAACGGAATCTAATTCAGCACTGATTTTTATTAACACTAAGTTAAATCTCGAGAGATATCAAACACCAATCATTTCAAGGAACTTATCATTCAGTTAGGAATATACATATAACAAACACACAAAAGGGGAGATCTGAGAAGCAATATACCAGGTGCCAAAATTAATAAAATAGAAACTGAAAACTAAGCAAAGGCATATTCAGTGTAGAGTAGTGATATTCAAGGAAAGCATTTTGAAGGAGATATTTTGAACTTGATGTTAAAATGCACTATATCAGTTCAGTTCAGTCGCTCAGTCGTGTCCAACTCTCCCCGACCCCATGAATCACAGCACGCCAGGCCTCCCTGTCCATCACCAACTCCCGGAGTACACTCAAACTCATGTCCACAGAGTCGGTGATGCCATCCAGCCATCTCATTCTCCATCGTCCCCTTCTCCTCCCGCCCCCAACCTTTCCCATCATCAGAGTCTTTTCCAGTGAGTCAACTCGTCGCATGAGGTGGCCAAAGTATTGCAGTTTCAGCTTTAGCATCAGTCCTTTCAATGAACATCCAGGATTGATCTCCTTTAGAATAGACTGGTTGGATCTCCTTGAAGTATAAGGGACTCTCAAGAGTCTTCTCCAACACCACAGTTCAAAAGCATCGATTCTGATTGCAGCCATGAAATTAAAAGACGCTTGCTCCTTGGAAGGAAAGTTATGACCAACCTTGATAGTATATTAAAAAGCAGAGACATTACTTTGCCAACCAAGGTCCGTCTAGTCAAGGCTATGGTTTTTCCCGTGGTCATGTATGGATGTGAGAGTTGGACTGTGAAGAAAGCTGATCACCGAAGAATGCACTATATATTTAAAAAAAGAAAAAAAAGAGGCCCTGATAGGTGGTGAGCAAGAGAGAAGTTATCTGAAACACTGGATGTTGTTAGGAAACATACATTGATTTGCAGTCCTTGGAAGCAGCAGGTCCTAAGCTCAGGTGAGATGCGGGTGGGGCGGTGGGATAACCTTGACGGCCGATGGAAGATTGTGTAATGAATCCTACAGCGTTGGCAGCGGCTGGCACCCAACAGAAAGAGTACAGAACCACAAACTATCACCCCCCGCTGGGCACCAGGTGGAGAGAACAGGAGAGGATCTGGAGAAGGAAGGCCTCCAGGAAGCAGCAGACTCGGTGGGAGTCTGCTGGAGTGTGGCTTCAGAGTGGGGTGTGGGCTTCACAGCTCTAAGGGACCAATGAAGACAGTAGAGGTGAACCAGTGATGTTCTAGAAATAAGGTCCTAACTTAACCTTTTCTGTACTAGCAACTTCTAGTTTTATGAAGTCAAATCACTCATAGAAAGAGATAAGGAGGGCTTCCCTGGTAACTCAGTGATAAAGAATCCGCCTGCCAATGCAGGAAAAATGGGTTGGATCCCTGGACAAGGAAAATCCCACATGCCGCTGAAACTAAGCCCATGCACCATGCAACTACTGAGCCTAAGCTCTAGAGCCCGGAAGCCACAACTACTGAAGCCCTCACACCCTAGAGCTGGTGCCCAGCAAGAAGAGAAGCCATCACAATGAGGAGCCCGTGCACCAACGAAGAGTAGCCCCAGCTCACGGCACCTAGAGAAAAGTCAGCGCAGCAATGAAGCCTCAGAACAGCTGAAAATAAACAAAATTATTTAAAAAGAGAGAGAAGTGTTTCCATGACATAACTGTGCTCAGGATGACTGCAGGGGCGCATGGACCGATTAGACCACCTGCACGGATTCATGCAGCTGTGGAAGGAGGTTAACTGTGGGAATAAAGCAGGGTCGGGCCGAGGGCCAATCAGACCTACATCCGAATCCCAGCTTTGCCAGTTGCAAGCTGTGTGACCTCGGGCAAGCCATCTAACCTGGCTGAGATTTACGGTCCTTCCGGGTAAAGCATAAATAAGACTCACTCCCTAAGTTCGCTGTGCAGGTGTCAGGTAACATGTACAACACAGCACCTTGCACACAGCAAGTACTCAATAAATGCTAGCCATTGTTGCAACGTACAATACAGAAAACTAAACCCAAACAATAGGAAGGGTGTAATTTACAGTTGAGAGTCTTCAAACACCCCATCAGAAAACTCATGTATTATTTATTGTACATGCCTGCGTACTAAGTCACTTCAGTCGTGTCAGACTCTCTGCAACCCCATGGACCCTAGTCCTCCAGGCTCCTCTGTCCACGGTATTTCCCAAGCAAGAATCCTGGAGTGGGTTGCACACCCTCCTCCAGAGGATCTTCCCTACCCAGGAATCGAACCTGCATCTCTGGCATCTCCTGCATTGGCAGGTGGGTCCTTTACTACTAGCGCCACCTGGGAAAACCAACGTGTTATTGTACCATATTTTTAAAACTTCTAAAAACTTATTTATATTAAAACTTTTCATTGTTTACTCCTGCATGTGATATGTAAGCACCTCAGGGGTTGTATTTGCCTGCCCCCTAGTGGTATGACAAGTCCACTTCAGCTATGAGACAAAATAGTTCATTTTATTTTTATCTAGAAATCAGAGGCTAGAGAGATAAAGTGATCTCTCCAAGACCACTATTAAAAGGCAGAATTGGAATCCAGGTCTCGTTACTCTTCTCCTTGTTTTTTTTTTCTATCCACTACGGGGCTGGAGAGGGCTGAGGGAAGTTTAAAGTGAAGTGAAGTCACTTAGTCGTGCCCAACTCTTTGTAACCCCAAGGACTTAGCCTACTAGGTTTCTCTGTCCATGGGATTTTCCAGGCAAGTGTACTGGAGTGGATTGCCATTTCCTTCTCCAGGGGATCTTCCTGACCCAGGGATCAAACCCTGGTCTCCTGCATTACAGGCAGACACTTTACCATCTGAACCACCAGGGAAACCCTGGAGGGAAAGTTTAAACAGGGTGTTTAATGGATACAAAACACTGGTCTCCCTGTGCTTCACCTCTCTTAAGATATAAAGGTTTATTTTCCTCTGGTAAAGAAGGGGTTTTGCCTTTTCATACTGTTCATGGGGTTTTCAAGGCAAGAATGCTGAAGTGGTTTGCCATTCCCTTCTCCAGTGGACCACGTTTTATCAGAACTCTCCACCATGATCTGTCTGTCTTGGGTGGCCCTACATGGCATGGGCTCATAATTTCACTGAGTTAGACAAGGCTGTGATCCATGTGATCAATTTGGTTAGTTTTCTGTGATTGTGGTTTTCATTTTGGCTGCCCTCTAAAGGGTGAGGATAAGAGTCTTGTGGAAGCTTCCTGATGGGAGGGACTGGCTGGGAGGAAAACTGGGTCTTACCCTGGTGGGCAAAGCTATGTTCAGTAAGTCTGTAATACAATTTTCTGCTGATGGGTAGGGCTGTGTTCCCTCTTTATAGTTCGGCTTCAGGTGAAACTATGGTAGGGTTAATGGCAACCTCCTCCAAAAGGACTTATGCCAGCATGCCACGCTTCCCAGGACTGTTGTATTCAGTGTCACTGACCCTGCAGGAGGTCACTGTCAACCCCTGCGTCCACCAGAGACTCTCAAACGCTCACAGATAAGTCAAAACTAGTGGAGGGGATGGAATTCCAGGTGAACTATTTCAAACTCTAAAAGATGAAGCTGTGAAAGTGCTGCACTCAAAATGCCAGCAAATTTGGAAAACTCAGCAGTGGCCACAGGACTGGAAACAGTCAGTTTTCGTTCCAATCCCAAAGAAGGGCAATGCCAAAGAATGCTCAAACTACCACACCATTGCACCCATTTCACATGCTAGCAAGGTAACGCTCAAAATCCTTCAAGCTAGTCTTCAACAGTATGTGAACTGAGAACTTCCAGATATACAGCTGAATTTAGAAAAGGCAGAGGAACCAGAAAGCAAATCACGAACATCTATTGGATCATAGAAAAAGCAAGAGAATTCCAGAAAAACATCTACTTCTGCTTCACTGACTATGTTAAAGCCTTTGACTGTGTGGATTACAACAAACTGTGGAAAATTCTTAAAGAGATGGGAATACCAGACCACCTTACCTGCCTCCTGAGAAACCTGTATGCAGGTCAAGAAGCAACAGTTAAAACTGGACATGGAACAACAGACTAGTTCAAAATTGGGGAAAGGAGTACATCAAGGCTGTATATTGTCACTTTGCTTATTTAACTTATATGCAGAGTATGTGTGTGTGGTTAGTTGCTCAGTTGGGTCTAACTCTTTGTTACCCCATGGATTATAGCCCACCAGGCTCCTCTGTCCATGAGGATTCTCCAGGCAATACTAGAGTGGGTTGCCATGCCCTCCTCCAGGGGATCTCCCCACCCAGAGATCGAACCCAAGTCTCCCACATTGCAGGTGAATTCTTTTACCATCTGAGCCACCAGGGAAGCCCTATATGCAGAGTACATCATGCAAAATGCTGGGCTGCATGAAGCTCAAACTGGAATCAAGACTGCCGGGAGAAATATCAATAACCTTAGATAAGCAGATGACACCACCCTTATGACAGAGAGTGAAGAGGAACTAAAGAGCCTCTTGATCAAGGTGAAAGAGGAAAGTGAAAAAGTTGGCTTAAAACTCAACATTCAGAAAACTAAGATCATGGCACCTGGTCCCATCTCTTCCTGGCAAATAGATGGGGAATCAGTGGAAACAGTGACAGACTTTATTTTGGGGGGCTCCAAAATCACTGCAGATAGTGACTGCAACCATGAAACTAAAAGACACTTGTTCCTTGAAAGAAAAGCTATGACAAACTTAGGCAGCATATTAAAAAACTGAGATATTACACTGTCAACAAAGGTCCGTAAAGTCAAAACTACAGGTTTTCCAGTAGTCATGTACGGATGTGAGAGTTGGACCAGAAAGAATGCTGACCACTGAAGAATTGATACTTTCGAACTGACTTTTGAGAATCCCTTGGACAGCAAGGAGACAACCCAGTCAATCTTAAAGGAAATCAACTGTGAATATTCATTGTAAGGACTGATGCTGAAGTTGAAGCTCCTATTCTTGGCCTCCTGATGCAAAGAACCGACTCATTGGAAAAGACCCTGATGCTGGTAAAGATTGAAGGCAGGAAGAGAAGAGGATGACAGAAAATGAGATGGTTTGATGGCAACACTGACTTAATGGTCATGAGTCTGAGCAAACTCCAGGAGTTTGTGATGGACAGGAAAGCTTGGAGAGCTGCAGTCCATAGGGTCACAAAGAGTCAGACAGGGCTGAGCAACTGAACAACAATAAAAGTGTTTAAGTGGCCAGGCCCTTGGCCACCTGGCTAACCTTCCATAGACTCCATCACAATGGTAGTTGGAAAAAAATAATAAGTCTAGGATGCTTCGATGGAACTCAAACTCCCAGAAGTAGAAGGAGCCGAGTCAATCCATATTAAGAAAATACTGATTTAGGAATCACCACAAACACTTTCTATGAGTAAACTGGTCAGGGCGGGATAGAAGAGATGAAAGCCCTCACTTGGGTGATAGTGGGCTGAGATAGAGAACGCTCATAACCAGGTGAACTGGTTGGAATCCAGACTGTGTCATCTTGCAACTTGAAACGGGAAGGCACGACCTTTAAAGAGTAACAAAGTGGTTGAGGACACAACATAAACTGGTTAGAAACAGCTAGGTCCGAGATGACTGAAGATTCAACTTCCAGGAGATTTTGAGTATCATTATGCACTCATTGGAATACACTGGCATGTGCTAAATGACACAACCCCTGGCGCTGACAGTTCAGAGGCCAACCATAAAAGACCAAGTCCAAGTCCTGGAAATCCCCATCCCTTCCCCAGAATAGTTGGAATAATCCTCCCATTCATTAGCTCAAGAAAGTAGCCAACCCATAAAAACTAACTGACCCGTTTTGAAGCTGCTCTGTTACCTTTTGATTCAGACTGCATTCTGTTTATGGAATGCACATCTCCCTCAATAAATCTACTTCCTACCTATCACTTTGCCTTTCACTGAATTCCTTCTGTGCTGAGGCATGAAGAACCTGAGCTTCAGTAAGTCTTGACACCAGGTGGAGGATTTTAATCAAAAGACAGTGAGGTCAAGGCTCAGTCTGAGTTTTGGCTGGGTCTGAGTCAAGTCCCAATATAAGCTGTGTGGTTTCAATCTTAAGCTAATCTAAGACTAGTTTGAGACCAAAAGTTTGGCAGGGGGCACGTCTATATTTGAGTGCCACATGCCAAAATTTTCAAAGGTCAAAGTATTAATATTTTGCACATAATAGAGCTTCCCATAAATGCAAATTGTTATCATTTTCACATCACACTAGAAGGTGGGTATAACATCTACATCATTTTAAGAAATGTTTCTAAATCATTGTGGTTCTGAGGTGAGCAAGGCACTTAACCTCTCTGAGCTTACTTTATTCATCTGAAAAGATACTCACTTTACAGGTTAATAATGAGAGTTCATGGCATGATGTCTAGATGTTCAATAAATGTTAGTTGAATCTAAAATGAAAACAGCTAACCCTCAATTTTCTTCTTGTCATTGTCCCTTTCATGCCATAAAATACAAAGAGCAGGAACCGGAGAAGGAACTCAAGTCAGTCTACTCCATAGTTTGGCTAGAAACTTGGTTGACACATGAAATTGCAACTATGGATTTCTGTAAGCCTGGCCCCATTTACATGATAAGGAGTTATGTCTGCATTTATAAAAAATATCTGCCTTTTATTTGAAATTTGTGGATCTTTAGGGTCTGCAAACTGTGTTCTATGAAATAATAAGATTTTGGAGGGTTCCCAGGGCTCTAAAAGAGAAGCATGGTAATAGAGGGCAAATAGCTGGTCTTCTCTGGTGCCTCAGATGGTAAAGAATCCACCTGCAATGCAGGAGATCTGGGTTCAATCCCTGGGTCAGGAAGATCCCCTGGAGAAGGAAATGGAAATCTACTCCAGTATTCTTGCCTGGAGAATCCCATGGACAGAGGAGCCTGGCGGGCTGCAGTCCATGGGATCTCAAAGAGTAGGACATGACTGAGCGACTTTCACTTTCAGCTGGGCTTCTAGGCCCCCCATCTCTGGTTCAACCTGAACAGCTGCATTTTACAAGATTTTATTTTTTTGCAGAAAGTTTCTGCTATAAGATAATTTTTTGAAAATATGACCAAGCGAGACCACAACCCTCATGAGGCCTGGTGGCAGATCCCATCCTGGTTAGTTAGGCCTTCTGACATGTGCAGAAGTGCCACCATAAATGCCGATGACTGTTCCAATCAGGGAGAACTGATGAGGCTAAGGGAAGAGCCTGAGCAGGAATCTTCCAGAGAAATCAGTCAGCAGCTGACAGGCACCACACGGCTTTGTGCCAAGCAATGGCTAATGCCCAAAATTAATTCAGCCGATGCTCGTAACCACTGCCTGACTTTTGGCACCAAAAATCTGCACACTTAACCTCTGAGCTTCATTGCTTATGCATGCAAATACATCGTGTGAATAATCAAAGCTGCAAACCAGCACCTCCAGTGTTGTTAGGAGGGTCCACACTGGTAGACAAGGGATCATGTGAGCTCAGTCAATAAGTCATGTCCGATTCTTTGTGACCCCATGGACTGTAGCCCACCAGGCTCCTTTGTTAATGGGATTTTCCAGGTAAGAATACTGGAGTGGGTTGCCATTTCCTGCTCCAGGAGATCTTCCTGACCCAGAGATTGAAACGGAGTCTCCTTCATCACCTGCATTGGCAGGAGGATTCTTTACCACTGAGCCACCTGGAAAACCCAGACAAGGGATCATAAGTCCTCACCTATTACAGGATAGAACCTTTAGACAGAATAGACTTACCTCAATTTCCTATGGAGAAAGCCCTAACTGTGCAAAGGCTGTGATGCTATCCCTATAGCAGGCCACTGCAAGGGAGAAGTTCTTCTGAATTTTTAGCCTAAAAATTCACATATGATCCACATGCTTTATAAATGGAATTTACGTATTTCTAAAAATGCTTTGAAATTAAAATAACCTCACTGAACCTACCTAATCCCACTCCTCTTCACCTTCCACCGTACATCCATTAGAGTAACTGTCCCCACAACGGATGTGTTCACCACATGGCCTCCTGTCATCCCTGTTGGTGACACACAACTGCACAAGATGGAATATCTTTCTGCCATGGCCAATCAGGTATGTTTTGGAATGTGGTTATATTAAGTTATTCTCCCAAACAAATCCCACACTGCTGGACCTCCTTTCCTTTCAATGACCTAAGGGGAGGGAAGAAATATTTTTCCATTCTAGAAGAGCTGGGTTTTCCATGGAGTTTTTGAAGCTTAAGTGTCAGGACCCCAGTGCTTTTGGTCAGGGGTGTCTGACTCTTTATGACCCTTACTTGTACAGTGATGTGTCAACATAGTCATAAGATTTGTAAAGTTTGCAGAAGAAAAATAGTTTAACCACAATCAATTAAGACTTCTGTCTCTCTCTAGTCCTATTTTCCCTCTAATACATCTCCCCTCTGGTCAGAAGGCAGTGGCACAGTCATGGCATTTTGGGGCCTGACTAAGGGGAGGTAGACTCAAGGACTTGTAATTTGTGTGAGGTGAACCCCTGTGGCTTGTGGTTACTTCTGTGCATTGTAATTGTCCTTGTTCAGGAAGGGCTTCCAGGAAATGCCCACCCCTCCATGCTGACTTACCCTACCACGTCAGGATGTGAAGATAAGAGGGCAAAAGTCAAATGAGATGTGATTGTGGTTCTACAGCCCCCAACTTAGAATATACAGCAGTAGGAAAAACAACAAGGCTAGAAATGGACAAAACCAGAATTTTCTCTGTGGAAAATTCTTTCAAATCTTACAGCTCGAATTTCAAAGAAATTTCAGGGATTTTTCAATTTTGAGAATCTTCAAAATTTACCTGGCATAACCAAAAAGAAACATGACACTGAAAGAAATTTACAAACCATCAATAAGATTTTGCTCAACCATGTTAAAGGCTAAATCTATTATCTCTATAAAAATGTATTACACCATCCTAGTCATATGAAGAAGTGATCAAAGTGTATGTAGCCAAAACTATAGGAAAAAACAGTTATGTCGTAGTTGTGTGGGACAGTTCATGAGTATAATGTCTTTATTGGACTTTGACGCTTGCACAATTTATCAGCTTTTATAATTTCAGTTTCTTGGGATTTTTATTTACATATTCAATTTTGTATGTAATTTTGTATTCTTTCTGTTGTTCAGTTGATTAGTCATGTCCAACTCTTTGCGACCCCATGGACCACAGAACTCCAGGCTTTCCTGTCCTTCACTATCTCTTGGAGTGTTCAAACTCATGTCCATTAAGTCAGTGAGAGTGTGACTAATTTTCTTAAGACCCTATCAATCCACATCTGCCCCCAGAGACCTCAGTGCCTTCTGATCCAGTTTCCACAGAGAATTTATATGTCCTTCGCTCTGGAATAGTCTTATCCTAGGAAGTTGCCTGTTTCACTCCCTCACTTCATTCGTGTCTTACTGCTCAAGCTGCTGTAACAGAATAACATAGGCTAGTGGCTCCTAAACAACAGAAATGTATTGCTCATAGATCTGGAAGTGGGGATTCCAAGATCAAGGCACCAGTGGATTTGGTGTCTGGTGAAGACTCACTTCCTGGTTCTCACACCGCCGTCTGTTTGATATGTCTTCACATGGTAGAGAAGGCAGGAGATATATGGAGTCTCCTTTATAAGGGCACTAATCTCGCTCACAGGGGCTCCACTCTCATGGCCTAATTATCTCCTAAAGGCCCCATCTCCAGATATCATCACATTGGGTGTTAGGATTTAACAGATGAATTTGGGGGATGTCATGGTCCTGCATGGGTTGGAAAAGAATTTCCAGACATGAGACAGAATGAGAGGTAAATAAATTTATTAGTGGGAGACACCGATAGAACCATGGGCCGGCTCAAGGGAGAGCCAAATGCTTTTGCCGGCTTGCAGCCAATTTTTATAGCCTCAAGACAGAAAATTCCTACTGGAATGGTGGCATTAGGATGCTATAGGGCAGATGGTAGGGTGGGTATTTTTCAGAATATGGGGCCAGGTAACTGGCTGGTTTAGGCTCATGGCAACAGTTGCTATGGGGTTTGGTCAGTTCCAGAGATTTTTTTCCTGTGACCTCAGTACAGGGCTCCACACCTGTGACCTTGGTGTAGGGTTCCACAGGGGAGACAGTAACAAGCTATGGTAATTCAGGTGTGTTCTCAGACATCACCACATTCAGGACTCCTTTCCTGGTCACCCTCTCTAAAATGGAATCCCTTCACTTCCCACCTCTCTCTAGCCCTTTACACCGTAATGTCACAGCATTCACCACCTGCCATATTTGTGTATTACAACATAAGCAACACAGAGGGGTGACCTGTGTTTCATTCACTCCTTTATCTGCCTTGTTGAAATCAATGCTGTGAATGAAAAGTGTGGCTGTTTCAGTTATCAAGCCATCAGCCACTGCAGTCACCCCTAGTTGTGTACCTTCAGGGGATTAGAGAGGGAGAAAAGCAGGATATGGGCCCTATATAGATCAGGATAGCAAAGGAACGGTCTCAATAAGCCCAGACTCTTGCATCTTCCCATACAGAGAAAAGTGCTAAACTCCTTAACTTGAGATGTCTGGCTTTCCTTTAATTAATGTTATTGGGGTTTTTTTGCCATATCGCAGATCTCAGTTCCCTGACCAAGGACTGAACCCAGGCCATGATAAAGCTCAGAACCCTAACCATTAGGCAACCAGGGGATTCACAGTCTTATGTTCTAACTACCTGGTCTTTATCACAAATTTCTATATATCCTGCCTCCTCCCTTACCTCTTCAGAGAAATCCCTCAAAACTATCTGAGAGGCTGCCTTCTAGGGTTAAGTCCTCAATTTCGTCTACCAAATAAAACATAATTCTCCACTTTTAGGTTGTATATTGTTTTTCAGTCGACAATGCCAACCTTAGAGTGGGCGCTCAAGACATACTTGTTAGTTGAATGAATAAAAATCTGTGTATGTGTGTGTGGACAAAAAGAATGAGCTATATGCCCAAATTCAGTGAAGACTGCATCTGCCTGATGGGAATACTTTGGGTTCCATTAACACGGCGGGGAGAGAAGAGGGGAATCCAACCCAAAGGAATAGGAGTCCTCTTCATCCTCCTGTGGGCCCCATGCTTTTGGCCAGTTGTATCTGTTGCATGTTTTCATTTTAACATGGGATAGTCAACCTTCACCCTTCTCAGAGAAGCTCCAGGTGAAAAATCTTAAAACAGTAAAAAAAAAAAAAAATGTATTTAAAAAACCGGTCGTTTTATAAAATTAAGGCCCAGATGTCCTGGCAATCCCTTGCCTCTCCCACAAAGAAAGTCCGTTATGGCTGCAGCAACACCCACGCGCGCAGAATGTAGATGGCTCATTAGCTGAGGAAACCTGGAAATTCCTAAAACAGGGCAACCTCTCCAAGCTGGCAGCGTGCTCTGGGCCAGCCTCCAGGCCGCTGCTCAGTGGGCTGAAGCGTTCCTAGGTCTATTCCCACGCAGAAAAAAGGCCCTAAAATCGGGTGTAACCACCGTATAGAGGAATAAGGACCTTGCTTCGCCACGGTGCATCAGCCAGGATTTGCTCCTTATTTAGCAATGAGCATTCAAATTTCCTGTTAATCCTTCAGCCGCTCTCCTGTAGGACTCAACGCTGGGCTGTGCTCATACTTAAAATACGGGGCAGATCAGTGATTCAAAAACTAACCCGAAAGTTATCAAACAGAATGGGGAAAGGGAAGGGATAAAGTTGTTTTTCCCTCCTCGTGCCAACACTGCCACCTCGTGTTAGAAATACATAAAACGAACATTGCAAGTAAATCCTTGCAAAGAAATGGGGAACTGGGAACATAGCTGCTCTATTATTTATTGTTGATTTTTAAAAATTGTGTCAACCCTGTATCAACTCAAAAGCTGAAATAAAGTTTTTAGTAGATAGATTATGTGTTCTTTATTCCTACACTCAGCGTTTGCCCTTCGGCTGAGTAGCTAACATGCACTTTCTTTTTTGCCAACCACTGTCCTAAGAGCTTTACATGTATTGACTTGAGACTGTTCTTGGTCACAAGAAGATCTTGAAATATAAGCTATTAGCAATTCCCCTATTATTTTTGTTTTGCACTTAAGTGAGGCATGAGAGGGGAAGTTAAGTCACTCAAGGTTACAGGTCTAGTGAGCAGGGAGCCACAGACCCTGCTGCGGAGCCCTGTTGTCCTAAGCATCACGTCATCCTGCCCTCATCCTAAGGGCTAATTGCCATGAAGGTGATACAAAACATTTAGAAAGGTTGGATCCATCCATCAAGGAGTTGGGGGGACAAATACAGTTATTAATGGAAAAATGCAAAATTCAGGA
Organism: Moschus berezovskii; assembly: GCF_049115385.1. Classification (NCBI taxonomy): domain Eukaryota; kingdom Metazoa; phylum Chordata; class Mammalia; order Artiodactyla; family Moschidae; genus Moschus; species Moschus berezovskii. Next base: position 35,885,424 of record NC_142472.1, read on the forward strand.
TAAGACCTAGCACTTTATTTGGTCACTAAAGGCTTTTCACATGAAGATTTGTGTCTCTGAAAGTTCACGTTTCTACCCCAGGTGTATTATAACCAAACAAAAGAGTAAGTCCTGCTGCTAATGCTCTAATTCTCCAACAAATGTGAATGTGTTTTAGTGCAATTCCTTTCACCTAGACTAATTTTTTAAATACATTAAAAGATCTAAGATGGGAAAATCCCAAACGGAACAAGATCTAAGCTCAAGTTCTAGTCTGAAACTCATTCATCAATTCACTTGACTTTTTTGGTTTTATTTGCCATAACTGTAAACACCTTTAATCCCAACCTTAAAACAAAACACCATTTCAGTTTAGAAAAAAATTAAAAGCAAAGCACATTACTTCCAATATTAATATTTATGTATAAATCCTTTATGAGCACTGCAATAGGATTTGTACATTAAAATGTGCTAAAACCAGAAGGTAAAAAAGGTAACTATAAAAACAGTATTTAAACTACTTGCTTATTGGTATTTGACAAAAGTCTTTCCTCTCTCAAAATGTTTATTTTCCTAGATATTTTGTGAACACAATATGAATATTCTGATTTTACAAAATATCTCTGTTGGTGATGAAAAAGATTGGAAGATTTGGTTGTGGACTATTGTACGGGCATCCTTGGTTTGATGGCTGGCACTAACAGGCAGGTGAAAGGAGTGTGTCCTTGGCTGGATTACAAAGTCACACTTAGCAATTTACTAAGCAACTGCTCATTGCTCAATGCCATCTCCCATTTAGGAAGAAATTTGTTAAAGATGAGCTAATTCCCAACCCACTACTGTCACTCACTGACTCTGCCTTTTGTGTATATTTAAACAAACTGGTTCAAATTCTGCTTGAAGTATATCATTTGAAAATATTGTTAAACCTTTTAGTTTCTAATGAGAATTGTGTATGTGATATTTACATTTTGCAAAAAAGCCATGTAACAATGGAAACTTTATAAATATTCATTTTCAAAATATTCTCGTGGCAGATGTTTCTTTCAAAAGGAGTTACATATTTTATTTGCTTTTAAATTATCACCTGTACTGTACAAGATTATTAAGCTTGTTTTTGTATTTTAAATATCTACTAGGAAAAAAACAGGCAGTCACTTAGGGAAAAGGTCAACAAATTTGGAACTTGTTTCTTCTGCAAAGGAAAAAATGCAGAATATCTTCAACTACTGCCAAACAAAGTAATGAAAACAAAGCCATCAAACACTTTTGCCTTCAAGTGTAGCAAAAAAATATTTCATGGTTATTCCCTTTCTCATTACAAAATATTGTTTTACTTTAGTAAAGATCTTGTTTTTAGAGAGTTGAAAAATGGTTGCACAGAGGCTCTGGGTGAGGGAAATAGGGAGAGGTTGGTGTTGGAAAAGACTCTTGAGAGTCCCTTGGACTGCAAGGAGATCAAACCAGTCAATCTTAAAGGAAATCAGTCCTGAATATTCATTGGAAGGAATGACTGATGCTGAAGCTGAAACTCCAATACTTTGACGAGAAGAACTGACTCATTGGAAAAGACCCTGATGCTGGGAAGACTGACGGCAGGAGGGGAAGGGAATCACAGAGGATGAGATGGTTGGATGGCATCACTGACTCGATGGACATTGAGTTTGAGTAAGCTCTGGGAGTTTGTGATGCACAGGAAAGCCTGGAGTGCTGCAGTTCACAGGGTCGCAAAGAGTCGGACACAACTGAGTGACTACACTGAACTGTTAAAAGGGTATAAACTTTTGGTTATAAGAGAATAAGGTCTGAGGAGCTGTTGCAGGAAGGGGGACCCCTTCCAGGGCCTGAGAGTGGGCTCTTGTCTAACACTCGTAAATGAACTATCCGAGGAGACACACGTGCTCTGCCATGTGGCTCACAGTCTCAGGTTTTATTAGAATGTCTTTCCTGGTGGCAAGAGCATTGGTCAGCCAAGACGGATGCCAGAGAGGATGATTCTGGGAGGTTGGTAGGACACACGGATTTGTGTCTCCTTCTCCTTTTGACCTTTTCTGAAAACTTTCAGCTGCCTGGCCAGGGCAGGTGGTTTCAGGCAGTGGTTCCTCTAACATACCTAATGGAGATCATGGTGACTATAATTAATAACACTGTATTGTACAGAAGGAAATGGCAACCCACTCCAGTGTTCTTGCCTGGAGAATCCCAGAGACGGGGGAGCCTGGTGGGCTTCCGTCTATGGGGTCACACAGAGTCGGACACGACTGAAGTGACTTAGCAGCAGCAGCAGTACAGTTGAAATCTGCTAAGAGAATAGAACTTAAGTGTTCTCACCAAAAAAAAGAAAAAGGATAAATATGTGTGGTGATGGAGGTGTTAGTTGACTCCAAGGGGGAAATCCTTCCACAATGTGTGTAGTAAATCATTCCATTGTGTACTTTAAATATCCGGCAGTTTTGTCAATTGTGCCTCAATGCAGCTGGAAAAAAAGATCCTGTTTTTATAAAATGAACCACATTTGCTAACTTCTGACTACAATTTAGACTAAAATTTGCAATAAATGATGCAGTAAAAATAGTACAGTAATAATGATAATATGATACTTTGGAACTACATTCTGAAATCTTCATTCCAAAATAGCTATTCAATCAATGGGTAAATGTACTGAGTTTTACCATAAATCATTATTTTCAATAAAGAAGTAATTTACTGTTGAGTATCAGTCTTCTAAAATTTTTTAATGAATGGCTCATAGTTTTTCATATTTCATCACTGAAACAGGATTTCGCAAATACTATAAACTGAGATACAATGAAGACACCTGTATATGTAGCAAATTCCTAACCTCAAATTATTTTTCATTCTTGTTTCTTCTTGACTTCAGTGATACAACTTAGCAACTCAACAACAATAAAATCTGAAAGAGCTAGAGAGAAGAAACAGATGAGACTAGAAATGAGTTTTCTTGCCTTTGGGTGGAATGGGATTATCAGTAGACATTAATTTGGACTCCCCATGGACTGTAGCCCACCAGGCTCCTCTGTCCATGGGATTTTCCAGGCACAGATACTGGAGTAGGCTGTCATTTTGTTCTCCAGAGGACCTTCCCAGAGGTTGAACTTGGGTCTCCTGCATTGCAGGTGGATTCTTTACCAACTGAGCCACTAGGGAAGCCATGTTATGGACTATAAAAGCATAAATAATTTAAATTATAAAAATGTTAATTTTCATAACAGATTTCATAATTATTTAATAGTATGAAAATACCACACTTGGTACCTACCATGCCCCTAATAAATTTGGCACCTAGTGAATACTGGATAAAAGCCTGTTAAGGTGAACTCAGGGCTTCCCTGGTGGCTCAGAGGTTAAAGCGTCTGCCTCCAATGCGGGAGACCCGGGTTCGATCCCTGATCCCCTGGAGAAGGAAATGATAACCCACTCCAGTATTCTTGCCTGGAGAACCCCATGGACGGAGAAGCCTGGTAGGCTACAGTCCACGGGGTCGCAAAGAGTCGGACACGACTGAGCGACTGAACGGAACGGAACGGAAGGTGAACTCAGGTCACGGGCGAGGCTCTTTCCTGACTTCTCTCTGCACTTTCATTGGCCTCCTCTTCAGCTGTGAGCTATATTCCTAACACCACAACTTAAAAGTATCCAGAATGAAGGCAACATGGACATCATATACCTCATGATACATCCGAACTTGAAACTGACACAAACTTAGCATTTTACAACTAACAGATCCCAGGAAGCTAGTCTAATTTGAAGGTAGAAATGTATTTAAGAACACACAGGACTTGCAAGCTTGACCCAGGAGTTCTCTTGACCATCTTTGATGGACATTTTCCTACTACCACAGGACAGGCTGAAAGGGCAAGTGAGCTTCTGACACATGTAAGAGAAACTTTCTAGTTAGCCTGGAATGCAGCAGGCAGATCAGTGCCTCCCATGTAGGTCTGTGACATTGAATTCATCATAGATCTAATGAAACACTTTAGCTATCAAAAAAAAAACTTTAAAGTAACTCAAAACAGCATACAAAAATATGTAAATTAAAACCTGAGTGTAACTTAGAAAATAGCACTGCTGCACCCTTTGCCTGACTTTAATAGGTATCGCCTATGGAATTTTAAATAATTCCTTTTATTCCAGTCTAATTTTAATCGCAAGGAGTTTTGATAATCTTTCACAGGACTGTGCTATAAAATTGGTATTGGAAAATACTCTCCAGGATGAGCTTTGAGGATCTTTACAGTATATGTATTAAAAAGCTTTATATAGAATCACCAAGAGATTGACTGGGTCAATTATATGTATTAAACAATATATGATGGGATTATAGTATATAAAATCCACAATCTTAAACTTTAAAATTCAATCATAAGAAGATGAGCATTTTACCCACTATTCCCTTTCATGAATTTTTATATAAGAAATTGGAAGAAGCATGGGTCTGTTTTTCACACTTTGTATTCACAAAGTATTCACAAGTACTCACAAATTATCCAGGTTACCAATTTTTTGCCTCATCACCACCATGAGCTAATATTTTATATTTGCTTGAAGAGATTAAATTTCCTCATATGAGTACTCCTTCACATGATCCTTGGTGAGAATCATCCAAGGAAATATTCTCATCTCCTCCCCTGTTCTTTCTGATAGTGTTAAGAAACTCACTGATTGACAACCTTTTAATTTTGAAAGACAAGGTCTCACTCAATGCAAGCACTCAATTTTTAAGAGAATTTACAAAGACTAACTATGGTAAATGTTTGACCCCCAACATTACCCCACCAAACTCGCATTAGTTAGCAATACCATGATTGGGAAATTGATTCTCACTTTAAGGGGGTCCCTGGTTTAAAAATGGGCAAACAACCCAAGCCTGGCCTATGAGAAGAAAGAGGTTTTGTTAATGGCTTCTGGAAAAGCTGCCCTATACACTTAGCAGCAATGAGGGATCAGCATCTCTTCCCATGAACATGAACAAAGAAGCACGGAGCCTGTCCGCCATCTTGCAACGAAGGTAGTAAGTAGCCTGGGGATCAGCCAGCGTTGTGTGGCCAAACAGCCTGAGGTGAATGATGGTGGGTCTTGATGATATTAGACTTCTGGATAAACTGACCTTCTTGACTTTTTTCTCAGGTGAAGAAATGGACTTATATTTAAGTCAATTTGAGCATGCAAATGAACAAACTTTAACAGATGTCATTTCTTTCTATTTAAACCCAAACTCCTATTGCAAACTACCTTCACCTCCTCCTTTTCCTTGTATGTCAACACTTGAGTATGCCCAAAACAGAACACATCTCCTCTCTCTACAATATCAGTCTCTACACTGGCCAGGCTTCAGGTCTCCCCGTTACTATTCTGCTTCTCTTCAGGTCCTGTCGTATTTTTGAGTCACAATCTCTCATCTACTGATTTATTCCTTTTTGCAGTCTCATCACCCTATGTCAGATGGTTACCACTTCATGGAGACATGATCCCACATAGTATATCTAAGGAGCTCCTCATTCTTTTGGCAAAATAGGCCAAAGTGTGTATGGTTTTCCCTTAGTGAAAATATCTCATGGATTCTTACACATTGGATTTCTCTCATAGCTGTGGTCATTTCTATCAGGTGCTAGAATTCTTTGAGTACATACCTTTCCCCTCCATGAGGTTATATATTTCTAACATATTTCAGTACAGTTCTCATATCCTAGAATCATCAACTTCAGTTTCATTACTATGAAGGATTCAAGTGAGTTTATATTTTCGCTTGAAACATGCTAAAGTTCAATATTCTTGCACTCTCATGCCACATTTCTAAAACATTAGTCTATATATATTTTTTTGTCCTATATACGTTCAAAAATTATAATCTCCTCTTATTACCAAAGAAGCAAAAGAATAGGTAAAGATTCATTGCAAATCATTCAACAATTCATCATTCACTTCACCTCTTATCATAAAAACATATTGCATTCAAAAGCAACTTTCCATCAAAAACAAAGTTTCTTGTTAAAATTTTTCAGGAAAAACAATATCACAATTACAGTTATAGTTTCACAGGTATACACATGTCAAACTTGTCATTGTACCGTTTACATTTGTGCATTTTATTGTTTATCAATTTATACCTCGGTAGAACTGTGGTGTTGGAGAAGACTCTTGAGAGCCCCTTGGACTGCAAGGAGATCCAACCAGTCCATCCTAAAGGAGATCAGTCCTGGGTGTTCAATGGAAGGACTGATGCTAAAGCTGAAACTACAATACTTTGGCCACCTCATGCGAGGGGTTGACTCATTGGAAGAGACTCTGATGCTGGGAGGGATTGGGGGCAGGAGGAGAAGGGGACAACAGAGGACAAGATGGTTGGATGGCATCACTGATTTGATGAAAATGAGTCTGAGTGAACTCCGGGAGGTGGTGATGGACAGGGAGGCCTGGCATGCTGCAATTCATGGGGTTGCAAAGAGTCAGACATGACTGAGCAACTGAACTGAACTGAACTGAAAGATGCTAAAGGGAGAAGGAAATGGCAAATCACTCCAGTATTCTTGCCTTGAGAATCCTGTGGATAGAGGAGCCTGGAGGGCTGCTGTCCATAGGGTCGCACAGAGTTGGACATGACTGAAGCGACTTAGCATTCATGCATGCATTGGAGAAGGAAATGGCAACCCACTCCAGTATTCTTGCCTGGAGAATCCCAGGGACAGGGGAGAGTGGTAGGCTGCCATCTATGGGGTCGCCGAGTTGGACACAACTGAAGCGACTTAGCAGCAGCAGCAGCAAAGATGCTAAAAATAAAACAGTATCAGAAAAGCCACACACTGAAACATAATTAAATGTCTTGGAAGGCAGACAAACACAGATACACACAGAAGAAAAGGAGACACTCCTTAAATGCATCAAGCAAGTTTATTTACAAATGCAGTTGTACAGAAAGGCTCACTAGTTTCTGAAGAAAACTTCTGGCATACAAACCATGATAATTTTCATGAATGAAAAGCAGCAGCTTTCTACTGAGAACTGCTTAGCAACAATTCTGGTGAAGAAAATAGAGCTCCCCTCATCAAGGAAATAAAATGTTACATAAGCTAAAAAAAAAAAAATTAACCATAATATTACATAAATGAAAAGAAGGCTACACAAAGCAAATTTGGGAGTGGATTTTAGAGAAATTTTCCATATGGCTCTGCATTAATTTAGTATATTTTATAATAAACAGAGCAAATGCAATTACATATTTATATTAACTATTTCAAATAATGTTTCAGAGTTTGAAAAAAAAAAATAACCCTCCTCAAAACACCACTAGAAAGTCAATCAGATCATTATCAGCCTCAAAAAAAATTTTTTTGAAGTTCTTGTTTTTTCCTGATGCTGAATTCAAAAAGGAAATACTGTACTTTTTGCCACACATCATTAACATCTTATAAATAAACAACAAAAATACAGGTTCTACCAAGACTATAATGCTCTGATGTAATCTAAAGAGGTCAGAAAAAGTGTTATTCTTTTAAAAAAAACAGAGCAAAAGGATGTTACAACATGTATTTATAGTTCTATATCAGCGGCAACCACCTCTTCTTCTATCTGCAACAAGGCTTTCGGGTGGAGGCTGACATCACATGGCGGTTGGCCGTCCAGCTGATCAGGCAAGGAAAGAAGAAAGAAAAGCACTTAGATTCAGAAACACTCGAATATTGCCACTGGGATTCATAGTAGGAATGGCTCAGAGAATGACCCCATGAGGTAGAAAGAATAACTCTGTTACTCACTTAGGATAAAGCTAGGCAAACCCACACTGGGTTAGCAAGTATTTTCTTTGCAAAAATGGGAGTAAAAATTAACTGCTGATACAGAAACAAGTTACACTCAACTCTCTGTTATTTGTCCTGGAGGAGAGAAAAGGCATGGGCAGTTTTTCCATGTTGATTCCAAAAATCAATTATATTTGGCTTTGGAATTTGGACTAAAGAGAGAAAAGCTCACACACATACACACACTCCCCCCATTTCATGCCCAGCCTTGACAGTCTCCAGCCTCAGTGCTGGCATCCAGGAAGGGCCTGGACCAATGGCAAAAGAAGGCTCCAAACACGCTGACAGATAAGAGAGAGTTGACTGGGCTGACGCCATTTCCAAAGCACTCTTCAGAGAAAGGCCGTATAAATACCTCAGAGCTCAAAAGCATATGGTTTTGCTGATACCACTTGTAACCAACACCCTTTCACAATAAGGAAGAAACACATGTTACCAGCATCAAGGCTCAAAATATAAAAAGGAGGAATGGTTGTCTTTATGGAGCTATAAACAACAGGCGATCCAATTACGCTATCCTATATTTTAGAGTACACTTACAGGCAAAAACATGCTTCGACACAAAACAGCATGTGAAGTTTTTTAAAAACCCAGTTTTTTAAAAAAAAATGACACTGAAAGACTATGCAATAAGAATTAATGCTCTCTTTTTAATTTAATGGTATATGTTAATAGGATATGATTATATAGTAACAAACATACACCAACTATTCTTTATTATCCTTTTAAACCACAGTCTTTAAGTTGGTCATATTCTAAATCACATAATCAGACCCACATTGGTAAATAATAGAAATCAGCTAAAAACTATGAGGGGCCAGTCCTTAGCCAAGCAACAGATGAGAGGCTGTACAGAAGATTCATTTTAAGTGACTTGATTTGTATTCTTGAGTCATTAGAAGCTTCTCCAGACTCTGAGCAGACTGAACTGCACTGAACATTGTCCTGACTCCCCAGTTCACATCCGTCTTCAGGCCCTCGGCCCCACACCCAACCCTGTGGAGCTGGAACCTGAGAACTGACCCAATGACCCATTCACTGGACCCTCTATGAGGGGGACTTAGTGAGATTCCTAAAGCCTGGAGCTCTAGGGCAGAGAGCTTGAAGGCGAGCTGGAAGGGGAGCTGGTCATAGGTTCAGGGAAGTACATGGGAACCCGTGTTCTCTGTAAAAGACAAGAAATTTTCTCCCTGATTTGCTCTCTTACATTTGAATCTGAGATAGCAGTCATTGCAGTACAGTTGGTTGTTTCGGATTCTGACTTCGGCTCCTGAGGAAGAGCCTCCGAGGTCACGCTCGCAGGCCACACACTGGGAAACAAACAAAAACAACAGGAAACACCCACACTTAGCTCAAGAATCCTTGGGACACTCCCAAGGGGGGAAAAAAAAAACACAGCAAAATAAAATGCAGTTTCTAAGCTCTTAGAGACATTTCAGCAAAGGGGAAAAAAAAAAAGGCCAAAAGATAATGAGGTTAAAATGAAGCCTGACGGATGAGACATTAAAGAATTCATGAAGCCAATTTTAAGAGCCAAGATTTCATTCTAACTATACCAAAAGAGCAGAAATGATTCACTGATTGGCTTAAAGAAGCTAACGCTTCCTTTCTCCTGGGAGATAGACAAGCTAAAGCACCATGGGAAGGAACTGGCCAAGGGCAAGGAGAGTAAGTTTCTGGCTCTCTGCCCTGGAGTGGGCCATCCGGGTATCCCCATGAGTGTTCACACATGGTGCTTTCCCAAAATACCCATGGCTGGGTATTTTGGCTCCACATGCTCAAAACAGTTTTGACGATTTTGATGATTAAAACAATTTTAATGATTTTGACTCATTCTGTCATGCCAGGAAACAACCTTAGCCAGAGTCAGACAAGCTTATAACAAGTTGAGCTCTGCAGGACTCCAGGATCAACAATCAGAAGTTCTTTCTCTGGCCCAACACAAGTTCAAGAATTAAATAGCTGTGTCTCGAAAGACAGATACTGCAAAATAAGGCAGGTATATAGCCTTACTTCTTTCTTACGTGTAAGAACCCCTTAGCTGCAACTGTAAAAATATATACAATGTAATTTCTTCCACACTCTCCCTATTCAAAGCTAGGTTTCTGGACACTTATAATTTACATCCCCATGCTGTTAATAACCATAGCAGCATGTTAGAGGAAGCATTTATGCACTGTAAACTTTACTTATAGAATCTTAGGCTGGAAATAGGAAGCGCATGGTGCCTCCAGGATCAAGGTTTGAGAAGGCAGCAGCAGTAGGAGGCCATTTGTGATTCCAAGTGCAGTGCGGACTGACAGAGCAGCACCTAGCCTGTTAGTGGTGGGTCCACCCCCAGTGCTCAAAGAAGCCATGCGCTCTCCAAGCAAAGCGTTGCAGGCCTGCAGGCTATTTGGCTTAGTCTCACCTTAAAACAATGCAAATGATAACAAAGACCCAGGGACTCGATGATCATGGCGGCTCCTTTGCCCAGAATGTTATGACAGAAGGAGCACACACGCTTCCCACTGACCGACCTAGACGCAGGATGAGAATGGAAGGGAGGCTTTCATCCATTTCAAACCTCTCATCTAAAAATCACATCTGGTATTAATGTGAACCATCCTTTATGAAAGTCTTTATATATCCATGGGAGGAAAACTTTCACCAGCCGACCAATTATGGCTTGATTATACTGAACCTTGAATGATCTCCACAATGGCTCTGGTACCCTTGACACCTAGTTACAGAAATGAATGATTTCAGTGTCATCGGTCCATTCCGCTATTGCCCTTAGGCCACATCTGTGCTCGGCAAGGTTCTCATGCCCTTCTAATCCAGCCAACATCTTCTTGCCAGGTAAAGCCACCAAAGCACATCCCTTATCATGTTCTTTGCTTATTGCTGCTAAAAGAGCAGCCCCAGCTACCTCCAAGAGGCACTACAAGTCTGTTAAACCTATCATCTCACTTGTATCTTGTCAACCTCTTTCTCATTCACCCAATAATCTAGTTAAACAGAAGCATTTCCTTAGTGCTTTCCTTAATATCTCTGGCTTACTGGACTGCTTCTGAGAAGAATGACATGAAAACTACTACAGCTAGCATTCAGATAGGCATGGCGAGTCTCTACTCTGCTTTGTTTACAAGTCTTATCTCCTCTCCCAGGCAGGAAAGTGAAGGCTACTTCTTATCTTTGCATCCTGCAGGATGGGCAGAGCTCTTCAGTGTCACTGCAAAGGGCATTGCTGTGGAATGTCCCATGTTAGAACACCTTGTGCTCTAGAGAGAGACCTTTTCAGGGCAGAGAAGCCCTTAGCCCTGCCTCCTTTCTGCTTTCCAAGGGCAGGATTCTCAGTAAGTAAACAGGTGCACTCTCTCTCCTCTGCCTTCCCCTGATTCTATTCTTAACTCCAAATTTACCATGAATCCTCATAGCTCCTTCCCTCAATTCAAACTCCGAGACACTCATTTTAGCTGGAATAAAACAAAATCCTTTAGTTGATAGCTTTTAAAAAATCTCTATTAATCATTGTGTTTCTACTTTTCAGTATTTCATCAGCATTACAGGCTGGGAAAACTCCCTTCGGGTCTCAGCAGAAACACTGCTAAATGTGGTTTCATGAAGCCTCAGGGATCTGTGGAGAAGCTACACAGACCTAAAACCCCAATACATGTTGATGTCTGAGCTCTACTCCATATCAAAAAACAAGACGGACCACTCTAACGCTCACAGTTCCCACAGCATATGACCTGCAGAATTCAGCTGATGTGATCTCAGCACGATGCTGACCAGCCAGATAAGAGACAAGCAATGGTTTTGGAAATCAAAAGCCCCAAATGCAATAAATAACTTGAGAATTTTTAAAGCCAGCTTGCTCAAAGTTCCACAGATGATGGGGCTGGGCTACAATGTCCTTTACACTCAGTCCCTAAAAAATGAGTGTATATTACAATCTCATTAAAATAGTCCAACATTTTACAGTACTGCTTTTACTCATCACTTTGCCGTGCATTCAGGAGCTACTGTACGTTTTTATGATTCCACAGCTGGGAACTATTTAGGTCTGTCTGCATCTGAGACACTGACCACAGGCCCAAGTAAATGAGACAGTGGCAGAGTTGTAACATTTTAAAGGCCTCCACGGCTTCATAAGACATCCATAAATACCCTTGGGTTGCCACGGAAAGACATTAAGGAAGCCTTCTGAATTGATCTGGGAAAGGAACACTAAATTTGACACATTCAAAAAGCCTTGTTTTTCATTTTCATTGGAAAGCTTGGACAAGATCTGGGGAAATTTTTAATGAAAACTACCCCTTGAGTCTAAAGAAAGAAAAAGGAAAATCCTAAGGGCCTCACCTGTTGCGTGGCTGGGAGCCTGGCTGCGGAGCCGTGGGGGAATGGCTACGCGGTGCGGGGGACGGGGTGGTGGTCTTCACAGAACCAGCTGAGGGAGGGGGCACGCTGGAGGAGGGGTTCCGCATGAAGGCACGGTTTGATGTGGACAGCAGCTGCGGTGTGGGGCGACTGAAGTCTTGGACGGAGGAAGAGGCATAGACTCCTGATGGCTGACTGAGCCACGGGGACTGTCGCCAAGAATTGGTTCTTGGGGAATCCAAGTTATCGAGAGATTCACCTCTGAAACACAGACAGGATTCATCAGTTTATCAGCAGTGGAAATACTAAACAAAAGTAGCTTCATTTACACCAGATACCTCTGCTTAGTTCACCCTCTCATCTGCTATTAATTTCTATCTACATAGTTTCCTTAAAGTGCAAATACCAGGTTTCCATACTTTGTGAACACCATTTTCATAATTCCAATCTAACCATTATCTTATTACGAACAGAGGCTTCATTTTTTTAAAGTCATCATTCAAGGAAGCACTGAGCACGTCAATTATTTAAATGCCTGAATCACACAGCAGAACTCCACATCCAGCCTCGAAACCTACTAGCCACGTGGTTTTGTCCGCATGCATTCCTTACTCAAGCCATAGCTTCTTTGTGGGAAAGCAGAATTACCATTCCTGCCTCAAGACATTCTTCCTTTATGAAGTGAGATGATGCAGACAAAGTGCCTGCCACGTGTCCATGACAGGTGCCCAATGACATTGGTCTTGCTTCTCTTTCTCTCACAAAATCTTACGTAAGAGAAGAAACGATGACTTCCCTTTCATCCCAAGTAGCCAGCACGCCTAGAAATTAAATATCTGCACCTCAGTACAGAAAGGGAAATCATTCAAAAGATGTCTCACACCTTCTCATAATCCCAGGCAGACAAATAGGCTCTTTGTTGACACTGGAACTGCGCTGTCGGATCCAGCTGTTGTCGTCATAAAGGGAGGTTCTCTTCCTCATTTCTTGGAGGATTTGCTGTCTCTCCAACTCTGCTCCTGATGGCGCTGGTTCCTTCTTCGAGCTCTTCTGTGATGAGCTACTGTTCCCACTTCGGTCTGCGTATCTATTGCTTCCTAAATTAAAAATATCGAAAGCTGCAGGATTAGTGCATTAAAAACAGGGATAGTAATTAAATCTCTAAATACAGTGGAGCCAAAAAAAGAAAGTGACAGTGGGCACACAGGCTCACATTATCAATTCTCAATGAGACCACTGCCTCGGAAGATAAAGCAACAGTCTCTCCTGTCCCTGGAAATTCCAATTCCAGTCCCAGAGGCATACCAGGGGGAAACTCGGGAAAACTAAGGAGCTGCCTAAAAAGGAGACAACTGGTCTTGATTTCAGCAGTATTAAATGACAAACTTCTCATCCAGAAAGTTTCTCTTCCGTTATTTCCTTCCTTCCTAAATTAAAATCAGTCAAGCACCTGTTCATTGAATGCTTGCTGTGATAACTCTGCAAGGGAACAGGACTTTCTATTCTTTCAAAAAACGTACACTCACCCTGGGGAGAGAGCCAGACATAAAGGCATATACCTCCAGCTGACAAGGGACTTCCCTGGTGGCTCAGATGGTAAAGAATCTGCCTGCAATGTGGGAGACCTGGGTTCGATCCCTGGGTTGAAAAGATCTCCTGGAGAAGGGAACGGCTACCCACTCCATTATTCTGGCCTGGAGAACTCCAGGGACTATAGTCCATGGAGTCACAAAGAGTCAGACACGACCAAGCAACTTTAACTTTCTTTTCTTTCCAGCTGACATGGCTCAAGTCTTCATGATGTTAAGACACAGAATAAGTCATGACCAGACCATAGGAATGACAGCATACTCAATCACTGAAATGGCTTTTGTGAAAGTGAAAAATAGCTAAGTAATCCAAATGATGGCTAAGGAATGTTATCAGACTTGTATCTCTTTTAAGAGAACTGACAGAGTGGTAGTTTGGATGTTGAATTTATGAATGACAATTAAGTCAGGTTTTATCCTAAAGGTTTTGTCTCCTTAGATTTGCTGATGAACTCCTGATTTGAGTAAAACATCCATAACTTTGAGGGAACCTCCCCATTTTAACTTGGATTAGGAAATTTCACCTAAGGATTTTTTATCTGATCTCCAGATTCATGGCTATTGTCTTTCAAAATTCACTCTGCCATAGTTTATCTTGCAGGAAGCAATGAGCAAGGCCACCAAAAATTTTTTATACACATCTGTGTTTCAGTTCAGTTCAGTCGCTCAGTCGTGTCCGACTCTCCGCGACCCCATGAATTACAGCACGCCAGGCCTCCCTGTCCATCACCAACTCCCAGAGTACACTCAAACTCATGTCCACAGAGTCGGTGATGCCATCCAGCCATCTCATTCTCCGTCGTCCCCTTCTCCTCCCGCCCCCAACCTTTCCCAGCATCAGAGTCTTTTCCAGTGAGTCAACTCGTCGCATGAGGTGGCCAAAGTATTGCAGTTTCAGCTTTAGCATCAGTCCCTCCAATGAACATCCAGGATTGATCTCCTTTAGAATGGACTGGTTGGATCTCCTTGCAGTATAAGGGACTCTCAAGAGTCTTCTCCAACACCACAGTTCAAAAGCATGTTTACATTGGTACTAAAACACATCTTATCAATTTGGTCAGATTTAGAATAAAATGTTTTCTATTTTAAAGATGCCTTACTGGAATAACCAAGTTTTCCAACAAAATATTTGATAACATCTACTGTGTGCTATTCAGGGGAGAAAATATATGTACAAAAATAGCCAGATCAATAACACAAATCACAAATATTAAGACTATTTCCAAGTCATACCTGTTATTACTAACAGGTCATGTGTTTACTTTCAAATGAAAATATGATCACTGTATGTTAAAAATGGTTCATAGCAGATAGAAGTACTTAAACTTTTAATGGTGACCTCGGGGCACAGCTGGGGAGAACTGGAAATCCAAACAGGTAAGACCAGAGGAACCAGATCAGAAAGCATCTGATAAGTTGGAAAATGAAAGAACAGTTTGGTTATAGTTAAGGGACTCTTACGGGAAAACAACAAAATAGGCCGAAGAGTTAAATTAGGACCAGATAATGAAAGGTTCCCTGTGTTAAGCGAAAGGGGGTGATCATGAAACCTACTAGAAACTATAAATTCTACAAGCTTTAACTCAAGGTTGTAAACTAGCTGCCATCAGACCACTAGGGCCTATGGATATTGTTTGGCTCACAGAGGGTTACACAATTTTTTAAATTCCTGGTCAAACTTCCTTAAAATAAAAATTCAGAGTTTTTTTTTTTACTTCTGTTTTTCAATAGAAAGAGTTGTCAATCACAAGTTTGTATCTTCCCACATGGCAGTGACAAACTGGAACTGGGGAGCAGTCTTCCACTTAAATGGGCATGTCTACCAAGTTCACCTCAATCCTCAGCTGGATCTTCAGTCATTTACATAATTGACCAACACCTTCCTAACTCAAAGCCTGATAATGCAAACTCTGCTTAAAATGGTATTTTTGATTAGTTTTCTTCCCTTAGTTATATAACCTCAGTTATCTACAGTTCACAAATTCACTTTATACTAAAAATATCAGGTTCCAAATTGCTTTTGCCAAGTTAGTGAAATCATCTTTTGAATTTTTTGCCATATAATCATTTACATGTCCAGTTTCAGGTTTATATACAATTTCCCTGGTCCTCTGCAAAAAACTACTGTCCCAATTCTTTGGTGGCAAAATAAAATCCACTATGCCAAACGGTATTAGCATCACTTTGCAAATTTTTCACATAATTTCTAAGCTATCTGTAATCATTTTAATCTTGCAGTACTCCCTCCTTTATAAAGTAAAGCCAAAATAAGCACAAGATAATTCTGCTCTGATATGTAAATGCTAAAAATCTGTAGTATTTAAAATATGTAATCTTAATGAACCTGAAATGTCTTGACTTTAAAAATAGTAATCATAGGGTGTGATAGCATAGCTAAGCAATCATGCTGAAGAATTTTGGAAAAAAATTCACATTTACCATTTTTATTTGTGGGGAAATCGTCCAGTTCAGTAGTAGATCTGGATTTATTCCTAAAACATAGAACACATTACATATATCTCATGAAGAAGTCTTTTCATATTTATGAAGTAAGAACACCAAAAAGATTATTTTTAAAGCAGTTAATTTATTTTCCATGTCTGTTGAGAGCCATATTTATTTTCATATCAAGTAATTTTTCATGTTGTACAAACTAGCAGAAAATGGTGACATCTCTAAAGAGAAAAGAGCATAATGCTAGATACAGACAGGAGCATATGACAATCCTCTCAGTTCGATGGCAGTGGCATCCTATGACTTTTTGGAACGACTTGAATACTCTGACCCTCTTCTCTACCAGATATCAATCTTACCAGGCTATATGAAGCATCTATCATCAGACAACCTAACATCAGACTGTCAATGCTTCCTCCATGCTCCCAAGGGTTAAGAAGTCAACTTAGGGTACTACTCTGACACAGGAACTCATCAAATGCCATCCTAGTATTCCAAAGAGGTGCTGGAGCACACTGGCATAGGCAACTTCTGAAATGGCCCAATTCTCTGATGGTAAACTTGGGTCAATATATCAATACATGCTCATCTCATTCTCCCTTTCTGGGTACAATTGCAAATACTAGTAATAATAATGAATAATAATATAGAATGTGCATTATCATATATATATGCACGTTTATAACATATTAATACAACATATAATTACGTGTAACACAAAATGTATCATAACTGTTAGCAACATTTATGAATTAACATAGTTAATTCCTATTAACATCGGAAAAAATGCTTTTAATGTATGATGTCTAGCTATACTCCTTAATGCTTCTGCTGCTGCTGCTGCTGCTAAGTCGCTTCAGTCGTGTTCGACTCTGTGCGACCCCACCAGGCTCCCCCGTCCCTGGGATTCTCCCAGGCAAGAACACTGGAGTGGGTTGCCATTTCCCTCTCAGTTCAGTTCAGTTCAGTCGCTCAGTCGTGTCCGACTCTCCGCGACCCCATGAATCACAGCACGCCAGGCCTCCCTGTCCATCACCAACTCCCGGAGTACACTCAAACTCATGTCCACAGAGTCGGTGATGCCATCCAGCCATCTCATTCTCCGTCGTCCCCTTCTCCTCCCACCCCCAACCTTTCCTAGCATCAGAGTCTTTTCCAGTGAGTCAACTCGTCGCATGAGGTGGCCAAAGTATTGCAGTTTCAGCTTTAGCATTAGTCCCTCCAATGAACATCCAGGATTGATCTCCTTTAGAATGGACTAGGGCATGCTTTATCACAACCGCCTAGAATATTTCATATTTTCTGGGATTCCTTAAGTTTCCTTTCTCACCAATCTAATTATTTTCTCAAGGTAATCAGCTACATACATGAAGCTTATTTAAATATGTAAATAAATCATATCTTTAAAAAAAGAAAGACATTTTAATGATCTAAAGTTATTCAGAAACAATGACTGTAAATAAGGTCATCCATCACTAGAAATTTTTTCTAGCTTAATGTCAGCTCATTACTACCTTTATGTATATTCCTTTTCTTTTCCCTTTCTAGTTTCGAGTCCTATTCAGTCATCCTGATTGCCTATAGAGATGAGTCTTCCCCTATTTCTAAGATAAACTTGCTAAAGAAATTTTAGCTGTGAAAACACAAATAGTCATATAATGGATATATACAGACTTTTCAGAAGTCCTAAGTGATCTCAAGAGTGCAAAGCATTTTTAAAATTACTTTAAAATATCAAATTTAATGTTTTAGGAAATGTATAACTTTTCAGGTATCTGAAATCCACTCTTCTTTCCCTGAAACTGACCAGTAGTTCTCATCAGACTAAGGAAAAGTCTACAAGGTTCATTTCAGATGTCTGAATAGCACATTCAGTAAATTCACACTATTGCTTATAACTCCTTTAAAATAAATCTTCAGGTAGATTGCAAAAACGAACACACTTTTTCTGTGTCCCTTCTGATAGCATTGTGGCTCCTCCCACAAACGTAGGGTTCTTCTCCTCTCCGTGAACTTGGGCTGGGCTTGTGACTTTAGGTAACAAAACGTGGCAGAGCAATGGTGTGCCAGGTCAGATCTTAGACTACAAACTGCCTTGCATTCTTCCTCTCTTTAATTCTCTCTCTTTTCTCTGTCTAGCCACATGTGGAGGAGACTGCACTGGCTTGCTGGATGTTGAAAGACACATGGCCCAGTTGCTCTCATTGCCCCAGCTGACAGCCAGTCAACTCCCAAAGCAGAATTGCTTAGTAAACTGGTGGTAGATACACTAGGAATCCAGTCAACTAAAAGAACCAGCAACTGAGTCTAGTCCAAAATGCTGACCCACAAAATCATAATCACGTCACCAAGTTTAGGGGTAGCTGGTTACACAGCAAAAGCCAGTTGATACAAAGATCAATCAGCAGGATAACTCTGTATCCCATTAAAGAGCAAGAGTTAACATAGTCCTACAAAACACTTACACAAGCCCTCAGATATTCATCTGAAGCCAATTACTCCTACCAAATTACAATTGAAGTTCTACACACCTGTCACTAGGAAGCAAACCTGAAGATTCTTCTTCTCTCTTTGGTATGTCATAGGAATCAATAGGCCTAAAAGATGGAAAAGAAGTTTATGGTCAAAATGTTAGAATTTAATGCCTTCTCAGAGTTTAAGAAATAAATAACAAAATAATGTTATTACCACCTCTTTCTCAGAATAGACCATTCTCAGAATGGTCTCTGAGTTGAAAACTAAACAAACAGAAGTATTTTAATCCATCTCTACAGAAAACAGAGACCCACTACCATCAATAAACATTTGCAATTCATTCATCCTGCAAACATACACTGATTGCCTGCTATGTTTCAGTGCTATTCCAGGACTGGGCTGGTAAACAAAACAAACTTATTGGCCTCTTAATACATTTTAGTGGGATGGGCAGGTTAACAGACGAGTTAATAGATGCATAATGTAAAGCAGGCAAGTGCATACTGGAGAGAAGGGGTGAGGGAAGAGACATGTATTTCAGGTGAGGTGTTCTTCAAAGTCTGACAAGGTGACACAGGAGCAGAGACTTAAAGAAAATGACTGAGCCACACCAGCATGTAAGGGAAGCCTTCTCCAGATACAGGGACTAGAAAATGTGAAAGTCTCAGGGCAGAATGAATTGGACATTTGTATGGAAGGAAAAGGAGCGCACTGTGACTGGAAGCAACCAAGTGAGGGAAAGAGTGGCAGGAAGCTGGGTCGACCAGAAAGCCAAGATGCAGCTCACCCAAGGTGCCTGGGTTTCGGCACGGGTTTTAGATGATGTTGTGATGTGACAGGGAGTAACAGGGAAACTCGGAGCAGGAAGTCAGGTGACAAGCTCAGACTGACAATGGAAAGGGTTCACTCTGCCTGGGTTCCCCTGTGTAGAGGATGGACGGTGGGGAGCAAGAGGGCCGAGTAGGTGACTCTGAAGTCGGGAACGGATATGGCTGTATCCATTCAACTAAGCCAAGACAACTGAAAAACCACACGTGCCCTGTGGCCGTGGAGACAGACCTTCTGTACTGGTATATTTTGATGGAAGTTTCCCTCTCTTTCTCCAACTGGCGCTTCTGCTCTTCCGCTTCACGCCGCTTCTGCTGCTGCTCTTCCTGGTACTGCTGCTCCTTCAGCTTTCTCTCTCTCTCAAGAGTGAGCTGTTCCTGCTGCTCCTTCCCTGGGTCCTCACTCGCGTCTTCCTCCTGCTGCTGGTGGGGCCCCATCGCTTCCTCTGCCCGGCTTCCTTCCTTGTCGGAAGACTTGGACTCCTCACCCCTGGTGGCCAGGGCAGGCTCCCGGGCAGTCAGAGAAATGCTATTTGAGTTCAGGACCATCATTTCCTACAAGAAGAGAAGAGGGAGAAGAGAAACCCGTCTAACTCTGTGCCTTTCTATCATTCCACAAAGACATGTCTATATTCAGTTTTAAATGATACTTATTGTAGTTGGCCCAGAATTCCACTTGAAATAATATATATAGTTTTATAGCTCATTCACATTGTTGTATGGAAGAAACCAAGACCAATAATATGCTCTAATTAAAAATGTTCTAAAAAGATTAAAAAAAAAAGTTTTATCACAGACAAAATCACATGTGGGGAGTGGAGCTGTAATACAGAAGAGGAAGGCGCACTTAAAGCCTACTGATAGGATTGCTTGGTAACACAGCAGAGCAACTAGGAGAAAGGCTGAAACATCAAAGCAAAATTGTGACAAACCACAGCCTGGCACATTGAGAGAGCGACGTAAGTGAATGTGTAACCAAAGCCATGTGAAACGGGGTAGTCCATTTTACAGCCACTTTCAGCAACAAGGTAGGGAAGAAAGAAGATGACAAGATCCAACACTACCTCATTCAAGTACTTGGAATTCTCTCTCTCAGCCTCCTGCTTAGCCCTCTGCCACTCTTCCCTCAGTTTTTCCTGTTCTCGTTGATATTTTTCCTATAAGATGAGATGGCATATGAATTAATTAATATGCTAATGATATTAAACAATCCCTTATTTGGATTTTGGCCACTTCTACCCTCTACCTCCATATTTAAAGACAGAGACATTGATTTAACCAATCAGATTTCCATCACTAAAGCAGAAAATAGCTCATACTGAGCTAAAATGCAGATAGGGAAGAGTAGACATGGAGAACTGAACCCATATTCACCTTTTCCCATGGCTGTAATTCATGGAAGCCCCCAGCTAACTGAGAGGGGCACTGAATTACTCTGCAATGGACCGAGCGTACAGTGTATGTGGGTAGGTCCTTACAAATCTACAGACCTCTCATGAATAAGAAAAGCCACAAAAGGATGATGCTACATTATCTAAAAATATTTGTTGTTGTTCAATCGCTAAGTCATGTTTGACTCTTTGCAACCCCACAGACAGGGGTCTCCAGGCTCCTCTGTCCTCCATTATCTCCCAGAGTTTGCTGAAGTTCATGTTCATTGAGTTGGTAATGTTATCTAACCATCTCATCCTCTGCCACCCACTTCACTTTTTGCCTGCCGTCTTTCCCAACATAAGGGTCTTTTCCAATGAGCAAGCTCTTTGCATTAGATGGTCAAAGTATCAGAACTTCAGCTTCAGCATCAGTCCTTCCAACGGATATTCAGGGTTGATTTCCTTTAGGATTGTCTGGTTTGATCTTGCTTTACAAAAGTTTCTCAAGAGTCTTCTGCAGCACCACAACTCAAAGCATCAATTCTTGGGCGCTCAGCCTTCTTTATGTTCCAACTTTCACATCCGTACGTGACTACTGGAAAAACCATAGCTTTGACTATATAGACCTTTGTCAACAAAGTGTCGTCTCTGCTTTTTAATATGCTGCCTAGGTTTGTCATAGCTTTCCTTCCAAGAAGCAAGCATCTTTTAATTTCATGGCTGCAGTCACCATCCACAGTGATTCTGGAGCTCAAGAAAATAAAATCTGTCTCTAGTGGTTGTGGTGGTGGTTTAGTCGCTAACTCATGTCTGTCCAACTCTAGAGACCCCATGGGCTGTAGCCTGCATGCTAGGCTCTTCTGTCCACGTGAGTCTTCTGGCAAGAATACTGGAGTGGGTTGCCATTTCCTTCTCCAGGGGATCTTCCTGACCCAGAAATTTAACCTGGGCCTCCTGCATTGCAGGCAGATTCCTTACTGACTGAGCTATAAGGGAAGACCCCTGCAAGGGAAGTCGCTGCTTCCACTGTTTCCCCTTCTATTTGCCATGAAGTGACGGAACTGCATGCCATGATCTTAGTTTTTTTTTTTTTTTAATTTAAAAAAGAATTTTATTAAAAAAGCACAAATGCAAAGAAATGAACAGAGGAAAATTTATGCGTCGAACCTGGACTGGTCACTTATGATAATATACAATTCCATTCTCTCCAATCATTCCACCTTCACCCTCTCCCACAGAGTCCCAAAGACTGTTCTAAATGCCTATGTCTCTTTTGCAGTCTCTTATACAGGGTTCAGGTTACCATTTTTCTAAATTCCATATATATGCGTTAATATACGGTATTGATGTTCTTCTTTCTGGCTTACTTCACTCTGTATAATTGGCTCCAATTTCATCCACCTCATTAAAACTGATTCAAATGCATTCTTTTTGATGGCTGAGAAATACTCCATTGTGTATATGTACCAAAGCTTTCTTATCCATTCATCTGCAGATGGACATCTAGGTTGCTTCCATGTCCTGGCTATTATAAACAGTGCTGCAAGATCTTAGTTTTTTAAATGCTGAGTTTCAAGTCAGCTTTTTCACTGTCCTCTTTCACTTTCATCAAGAGGCTTTTTTGTTCCTTTTCACTTTCTGCCATTAGAGTAGTAACATCTGCATAACTGAGGTTACTGATATTTCTCCTGGCAATCTTGATTCCAACTTGTGATTTACCCAGCCCAGCATTTTGCATGATATAGTCTACATATAAGTGAAATAAGAAGGTTGACAATATATAGCCTTTTTGTACTCCTTTCCCAATTTTGAACCAGTCCATTGTTCCATGTATGGTTCTAAATGTTGCTTCTTGGTCTACATATAGGTTTCTCAGGAGACAGGTATGGTGGTTTGGTATTCCCATCTCTTTAAGAATTTTCCACAGTTTGTTGTGTTCCATGTAGTCAAAGGCTTTCATGTAGTCGATGAACCAGTAGATGTTTTTGTGGGACTCCCTTGTTTTCTCTGATCCAACGAATGTTGGCAATTTGACCTCTGGTTCCTCTGCCTCTTCGAAACTGAGCTTGTACATTTGGAAGTTCTTGGTTCACGTACTGCTGAAGTCTATCTTGACAGATTTTGAGCATAACCTTGCTAGAATGTCAAATAAGCACAATTGTACAGTAGTTTGAACATTCTTTGGCATTGTCCTTATTTGAGATTGGAATGAAAACTGATCTTGTCTAGTCCTGTGGTGCTGCTGAATTTTCCAAATTTGCTGGCATACTGAGTGCAGCACTTTCCAGCATCATCTTTTAGGATTTGAAATAGCTCAGCTGGAATTCTGTCACCTCCACTAGCTTTGCTTGTAGTCATGTTTCCTAAGGCCCACCTAACTTCACACTCTAGAATGTCTGGCTCTAGGTGAGTAACCACACCATCATGGTCATCTGGTCATTAAGATCTTTTTTGTATAGTTCTGTTCTGCTTCTGTTAGGTCCCTACCGTTTCTGTCGTTTAGTGTGCCCATCTTTGCATGAAATGTTCCCTTGGTATCTCTAATTTTCTTGAAAAGATCTCTAGTCTTTCCCATTCTATTGTTTCCTCTATTTCTCTGCATTGTTCACTAATGAAGGCCTTCTTATCTCTCCCTGCTATTCTCTGGAACTCTGCATTCAGTTGGATGTATCTTTCCCTTTCTCCCTTGCCTTTCACTTCTCTTCTTTTTCAGCTATTTGTGAAGTCTCCTCAGACAACCTGTTTGCCTTCTTACATTTCTTTTTCTTTGGGATGGTTTTGGTCACTGCCTCCTCACAGTGTTATGAACCTCTGTTCACAGTTCTTCAGGCATTCTATCAGATCTAATCCCTTGAATCTATTTGTCACCTCCACTGTATCATCTTAAGGGATTTGATTTAGGTCATATCTGAATGGCCCAATGGTTTTCCCTACTTTCTTCAATTTAAATCTGAATTTTGCAGTAAAGAGCTCATGATCTGTGAGCCACACTCAGCTCCCGGTCTTGTTTTTGCTGACAGTATAGAGCTTCTCCATCTTTGGCTGCAAAGAATATAAGCAATTTGATTTCAGTATTAACCAACTGGTGATTTCCATGTGTAGAGTCATCTCTTGGTTTGTTGGAAGAGGGTGTTTGCTATGACCAGTGTGTTCTCTTGACAAAACTCTGTAATCCTTTGCCCTGCTTCATTTTGTACTCCAAACTTGCCTGTCATTCCAGGTATCTCTTGACTTCCTACTTTTGCATTATAATCCCCTATGCTGAAAAGGACATCCATTTTTTGTGTTAGTTGTAAAAGGTCTTGCAGGTCTTCATAGAAATGGTCAACTTCAGCTTCTTTGGTCTCAATGGTTGGGGCACAGACTTGGAATACTATAATGTTGAATGGTATGCCTTAGAGATGAATCAAGATCATTCTGTCATTTTTGAGGTTGCCTCCAAGCACTGCATTTCAGACTCTTTTGTTGACGATGAGAGCTACTCCATTTCTTCTAAGGGATTCTTACCCACAGTAGTAGATATAATGCTCATCTGAATTAAATTCACCCATTCCCATCCATTTTAGTTTGCTGATTCTTAAGATGTCAAAGTTCACTCTTGCCATCTCTTCCTTGACCACTTAATTTGATTCATGAATCTAACATTCCAGGTTCCTATGCAATATTGTTCTTTACAGCATTGAACTTTATTTTCACCACCAAACATATCCACAACTGAGCGCTGCTTCCACTTTGGCCCAGCGGTGTCATTCTTTCCAGAGCTATTAGTAATTGTCCTCAGCTCTTCCCCAGTAGCATACTGAACACCTTCCAACCTGGGGGGCTCATCTTCTGGCATCATATCCTTTTGCCTTTTCATACTGTCCATGGGGTTCTCCAGGCAAGAACAGTGGAGTGGGTTGCCATTTTCTTCTCCAGTGGACCAGATTTTGTCAGAACTCTTCACTGTGCCCCATCTGCCTTGGGTGGCCCTATGCAGCATGGCTCATAGCTTCAGTGAGTGATGCAAGCCTACGCAGCATGGCTCATAGCTTCAGTGAGTTATGCAAGCCCCTTTGGACACAACAAGGCTGTGATCCATGAAAATGGCTAAAAATATACCCAGGGACTAATAAATAATTTTAAAAGGATGACTCCAGAAATTTTCAAAACAGAAAAGTATTTCATACAAAACATGCTACATATCAAAAGATTTGTGAATTATGTGGTTATTGGCTTTTCATTTTTTAAGTTGCTTCTTAATACCAGTTGACACTGAGCAGGAGAAGCTCTTAAAGCAGGTGTAGTTCCTGCTGATCCACTCTACCCTGCTCTACCTGAAGAAGTCGGTCTTGCTCCCTCTGCCATCTCTCCTGCCGCTTCCGCTCCTCCTCTGGATCCCAGGCCCAGCGACTTGGGGCACTGATGGTTGGGACTGGAAGCTGACAGGTTACAAGAGAAGAGGTACAAACCAAGAAGAATATGTTACTTCATGAAGTCATCTACTGAAGTACGTTTGCATTCATGAATTATTCAGATCACCCTTGGCCTATGTTGTACCAAAGGAGAATGGGCTTTATATTTCAAAGTAGGTCTCTTAACACAAATGGAACTCACGTAAGAAACAGAAAGAGATTCACAAGCATAGACAACAGACTCCTGGCTGCCAATGGTGAGGGGGATGGGGGAATGGGTGAGTACTGGATTGGGAGTTTGGGATTAAAAGATGCAAAGTGTTTTATATAGAATAGATAAGCGACAAGGTCTCACTGTATAGCACAGAGAACTATATTCAATATCCTGTAATAAATCATAATGGACAAAATATAAAAAAGAACTTATATACATATAAATGAATCACTTTGCTGTACACTGGAAATGAACACAATATTATAAGTCAACTATACTTCAATTAAAAAAAGGTCTCTTCATGTTGGAAAGGTCATTCCTGGATAAACTCTCACGCAGCTTAAAGTAACAATAAGTGATGCTACTGTGCACTAGTTCAGCCTCACCCAAGCCTCTTAGTTTATTCCAAAACCAAATGAAGACTACTTACATCAGGAACCACAGAATCGGAGCTTCCTATGTTACAGCATGTGGGCAGGGAAAGAATAAAAAAACAATGTAAGTCGTCATTTCTATGAAATAATTCCCTTCAGAAAGTTGTATCACTAAGCTGGTTCTATGCCAGTATACTAAGTGACATCAGTAGTTTTCAAACAGTAAGTTTCTCTCTTTAGTTCCATCTGTTTGTCACCTATCTTCAGAATTCAAAGCCAATGAAAAAGATCAACAGTGAATGCCCAAGTTACAGCCCAGCTTGAGGTGCTAGGGCAGAGATACAGGTATATTTCTAAGGGGTTTCAGGGTTCTTTTATTAATAGGGTGAATAATATTCTCATAGCCTAATAGAAAAAATTGAATTTCAAATATTACAACATTTATAGAACCCAATATTTTTACTCATTGCTATTCAATTACACTGTGACAGGTTTAAGTCACATTTTTCAGGGCTTATTGCCAACGAGCTACTTTTCTGAAATAAGTCACCAACAAACATGTTCATGAAATATTTCCCTTTCCTTGCCTATTATTTGAAATACAAAGATTCAGACTTCATGTGTAAAGTTATGGGCAGAAGGTCATTCTTTTTATTCTTAGGGGGCCTACATAACTGTGTTTGCCTGAATATAGCACAATGATTATAAACATGTAAGCAAATTTCATAAAATATATTCTCATACTGTATTTTTTCATTTTTCCTGAAACCTCAGCTGTCAGATTATTCACTTACACAATGAAATTTTTCAGAAAACTGCTTTGAAATTTAGGAAAATATTCTTCCCTAAAACAGTCTGTTGAGGAAAAGTGAGTGAAAATTACAATGGAGAAAGAAAAGGAATTACTTTATTTTAGCCAATTTGAACTAGGAGTATCATATGGTTTCAATTAAATTACCACAGAAAAATTGGCCTTGAACAAAAAAATGTCAAACCCACTAAGGATACTGACACAAATAGACCCTTGCATGTGCAGAGCTGGTAAGCTAGTTCTATTTATGGTTGAAAAGAGATCTTAATTCATGAAAAGTGCCTGCGAGGAGATTAACACAAAATACACAGATCCAGTAAGTATTATGTTATAAGGCAAGTTTGTAAATCTTATAGATAATCTTAAAAGTAAGAAACAGTGGCATTTTAGACACCAATAGCACACTCCCTCTTGACTGTGCCATTGCATCTCAAATGTTGGATATTACTTTTAAGTTCTTGATTGCAAAACACAGAGTTCAAACTGCAACCACGAGACAGCGCATGAGACGAACGTGAACGGGGAGGGAAAGCCACATGCAAAGCATCCTGTGAAGCAACACTGCCTGACTACACCAACACAGCTAATGTCAAAGCACACTTGCTGACAGGTGTGTCCAAAATTTACTTTTAATTTATTTCAAAGTCAACATAACAGTCCTAGTAACATTCCAAAGTCATCACCCTAATAGCACTCAACAATTCTGCTGTTTATTCAGAGCTTTTTCCATAACCCAAAATTTGATGTTTCAGGAGTTGGTCAATTGCATGTTGGTGTAATCTAATAGTATGCAGTTTGTAGGAAGCATTAAGGCATACATGAAATTTCTCATTTCTCACTGTCACCCAGTGCAAGAAGTGTGTGTTTAAACAGCATCTCAATTTTTTTTTTATTAACAACAACAACAAAAAAAAAAAACTTCAGAGGTATACATAGGACACGCAAAGACCCATTACCACAGAGGTAGACCCATGAACTGTAAGAAAAGCCTGATGACCCTAGGGAAAGAATGGAAATGGGTTATATTGCTTGGTCATAATGATGGCCGAATTGAAGAGGCTCAGTGCCGAGCACCACAGACTTATCAGGAGAGAGTGAAGAGTGGGAACAATTCCATGAAAGTACATGAATTGTTAGCTTGGCAGTTTACCTTGTTCAAAAAACTGTGATCGCCTTTTTAAGTTTTTCAAAGAAATAGGTTCAGAGGCTAGTTGAAAAATACAAAAAACAAAAAAGTATATCAATATCATGTCATTCATTTTAATCTCTCACCACTGGAAAACTAAGTGATACTTGATACATTTTTCCAATCTGCAGCAATATTATTTTTCAAGTGACAAAACTGATAGCCATAGAAGACAGGGGTTATTTCAATGCACAAAGACACACACAGTTTTAGTAGTCTATAACTACATTCAAATTAGTAACAGGAACTAATATTTTGATTAATAAATTTTAGCAGCTGGCATCATAGTTTCATAGAAGTGAAGTACTATCTTCCATGCCAGATCACACAGCTTTAGGGAAATGGAAATTAAAATTTTTTGCTTAGGCTAACCAATTCAAATTCTCAAGTATAAGGAGACTTGTTTGTAACTAAGAGCTTCATAATAAATAGAAGTTTTTAAAAAGGAACTAAAAAATGGGGAGAACAAGAAAATAAAAAATATCCAGACAACAATTTTTTAAAAAGCTACAATTAAAACATTCTTCTTAACTAGGCTTCCCTGGTGGCTCAGATGGTAAAGAATCTGCCTGCAGAGCGGGAGACCTGGGTTCGATCCCTGGGTCAAGAAGATCTCCTGGAGAAGGGAATGGAAACCCACTCCAGTATTCTTGCCAGGAGAATTCTATGGACAGAGAAGCCTGTCCATGGGGGTGGCAAAGAGTCAGACACAACTGAGCAACAGACACTAACTATTTTGCTCTAGTTTCCAAGATCTTATAACATTAACTTTAAAGAGGAAAAAAGCAAATGGAGTCACTTTCAGCTATCATAAGTTAAATACAAAGATAAATAATCAATAAAGGAAGGGAAATTTATAAACTTGGTTTGACTTTGACATCAGATATTATGAATGGACAAATGCAGACTCAAAATCACCAAACCCCTGAGAAAACCCAGCCCTGTGCCTGACAGTCTAGTTTCATGCTAAGAGAAGCTTCGACTTCTTTGGGTTTCTCCCTGCCTATATGGACCAGACCTTTCTTATTTACTTTGTCTGCCTAAGCCACAGCACACAACATGTGGTAGCTCAGTTATTTGTAGATGGACAGGAGAAGGAAAGGAGTGGTAACGCCATACTACAAAGTTTCCCTAGATGCTATGTGTCTGCTTTTTTCATTACAAATGGGTATTTTTTTTTCCTAACAATCGTTATTGCCACTGGCATTTCCCTATTACTAGGTGCTTCCAAGCTTGACCCTTTGACAACAATTTAAGGGGGAAAGGAAACCTCACGCACTGTTTCATATTTAACTAAGATTCCCCTTGCCAGCACACCATAGCAAGAAGGCTGATGGCCTCCAGAAAACCAGTCTTTCTTATTTGGATTAGACACATAGGTGCTCAGAGCTCCTGCAGAGGCTGCCAAAGCTTTGTTTGCAGTTCCTGGACTATTCAACATTGCAACTAAATGCCCTTCTACCTGGCTGCAATTGGATCTGTGTGCTAACCTTTGAGTTTCAACTTGCACTGGATCAGTTTTGCTTTCACTCACAGCTATTAATTTTTATAATAGCAGAACTTGCGTGCAGTGACTTTTCCTATATCTTAAATGTAAGCTATAATGGTAATGTTTACCTTTTGATTCAAAAGTATTGCTTTCATCACGAATTCCATTGATTTCTCTTGATTCAGTATTCTAGAAAGGATAAAAATGGCAGTTAACATTCTCTCCAGTTGGACACTGGGCTTAAATAATCCATTTCTCATCAGTAAACATATCTGCTAACAAGATGAGCTTTTCAGGATATTAATATATTCCTTATAGCCTTTAACATATAATAGAAATGTAACTTTTTCATTGTTTTTTAGGAGCTGTGGAAAATTAATGACTAACTGCAAGCATGAATGGCTTTAAGTTCGACCAGTCATTAATTTTCCAAGAAACATGATGGGCTAAATAACCATTTGTCCATTTGCTTTACTTTTGTAAGTAAGTAACACAGTCATATAGAACCCTCTAACATTTAAACCTTTCTTATACAAGGTTGCAGAATCTCCTTATTAGACAAAAGGAAGCATCTTGGGATAACAATAATTATATCTAGGGAGTCAATGTAAACACATTTATTTGAAAATTTAAATTTAATTATTACTTTGATACTTAGAAAAATACTTACATTCTAATTACTTTTAATCAATGTAACTGAGCATCTCTTAACTACATATGTAATTCTACCCATCAAATTCACCCACACAAGAACTAAAACTGCTTCATGAGGTTTTTAAATTGCACACAATTACTATACTTATTTTACCAGTAAAGACTAAGGAAAGCATAGAAAAGTTACAGCGTATAATTCTACATAATTAACTTCTTCAAATTCACAACAATCTGAGAGATGGGTATAATGATGAACGGTTGGTAAGAAAAACCTACAAAAAATCACTGTGGGATCTTTAGATTATTTTCATTATATAACTCACTATTACTCATAATTATTCATGAGTAATGCCTTACGATTTTCAAAGATATATTTTACTCTCATTACTATAAATTACCTTATTAATTACCTATGTTTTTAAAATAGCATCAAAATTGTTCAAAGAAAGTAAATTCCTCCCCCACCTCCAACACACTTCCTATAGTTGCTATGCTCTACCCAATACTAACACTTCTCAAAATACTTACAGAACTCTGAAGGCTTTCGGAGAAATCAGTTGTTATTGACAGATTTGAAGCTTTGTCAGAGCTGTAAATTCCGGAAGTGGCATCAATCCACTTTGTTTCAGGTGAACCTATAATTTTGGTAGCCATACTGGTGAGATTGAGGGTTTTATGCCGTGTAAATGGCAGGGAAGTCTGGTCTTTGCCCCAATCTGATTGTCACATGAAGATCAAGAAATGAGTACACATAAATGCAGAAGTGGAGATAACAAAGTTACTGAAATGTACACATAAAACACACACACGACAAATAAATCAGACAGTGTGTGAAAGAAATGAAGAGTTTAGGCCTTTTACCAACAGATAGCCTTCCAAAACCAGAGGGTTAGAGCATGTTAATAAGGAAAAGACTGGCAAATTTGCTGAATCTTTCTGTAAACCAGGACTGGATGTTATACTTCGATATCCTAAGTTGGTAGGTCTGGGAAAGCTTAATGCCCTTCCCCATCTAACCTCGACAATTAAGAAACACAATGATAAAATGTACATGGGAAGTTCCTTGAAAGTCAACAACTGTGATACTGACCTACTGTGTTCTTTCTTATACCAGTTACAGTCAGGATACTGTGGAGGAAGTGAAACCATGGTGTAATTCTTAATATTCAACATCAGCATGTAACTCCCAAATGAAGACACAATTACAAGAGCCTTCAGTCGCTATCTGCATTCAAAGCCAGTTCAGCACATCAATCAGTCAATAAATCATGTAGAATTCAGTAAATTTGCTAGTGAAAAGTTTTCAGACAGAACATCCAAAGAAATATCATTCAAGACGTTTCAACATAACCACAAACATCTTTCAGCCAAAAAACAAAAAAAGTGAAGTGGAGAGAGAAGAAAATGTTATTGAAGCAAGCTGTTATAACCACTTGCCAAAGGCCAGCTCCCAGTTTAGAAAGCCAAACACAGTGGGAAAACCAACTCACCAGACTTTCCATAGCGCCTGATATCCATAACTAGGCTCCCAGTTTCCTGGGCCTTAGCCATGGTTTCCTCCCACTCTTTTGTGTCCTTATATGAAAACCTGGTGTTGTTGATAGCAATAATTTCATCATCTACCTGTAGCTGAGAAAATTCTGCTGGGCTACCTAAATAAAGCAAAATAAATGAAACCATCAATGAAAAATAAAAACATGTTCTACTAGCCACTGCTAACTTAAATTAAGGAAAATAATGACTTCTTAACCTCATCTAAGCATTTCTCATATCTTTTCAGTTGCAGAAGAGTCACAGAATTTCTTAAAGTTATAAAAAATTTGAGTAGATACAAAATTACAAGGCAACCAAAGGCATTTTTTGTTATTCTATGGTATGTATCTTTCTCAGCATTTAAAGGAGAAATGACAAAGCCATCTGTTCAATAAAATTGCTTTATTAACCTAAGAAGAAAACTTTTAATTATGTTTAAATTAAAAACATAAAGTATATATTGTACTTTAGCCGAGCTTCCAAAGCCAGATGCACTCTGGAATGGAGAGGGGAAAAAAAAAAGGTCACTTAAAATGGCTTAAAATTACTACCTATCATTACCTAATTAAATCAGCCCTGAAATCTCAAAGAAATAACCAGAGTGAGCATGCCTTTTTATAAAGTTAAAACATGTAAATGAGGAACTCCTCGTATATACAATAGCTTTCATTTTAATTTCAGGTCTTGTAATATTTTGCTAAGAGTTCCTGGGCCTAATTTGGAATAATCCTGGGTGGAGGAGGGGCAATCCTTTTTGTAAAAGTCCTGAAGCGTCCTATGGGGTCCATGGGCAACAGATCCATTAGATGCTCAGGAAATACTGATGATATATAGTACCTATGAATCCACCACAAACACAGGGACAGTTCTTTCTGGATCTTTAGTTTAGTAGTTTGCTAGTATTTCCAAATATTAAGTCTAAAATTTTGATCAATGAATTCTGTAACACTCACAAAATTACAACTCTTCAAAACTAAAATTAACCAGGCAAGATCAAACAATATGTCATTCATAACTCCATTAGTCTCCAGGAAGAAGACACATCTCTTCACTTTACTGCTGCATTTTCCACATGTGTTTTCTCCTCTATCAAATAAGCACATTTCTGGGCAGGGGGAGGGGGTGGGAGGGGGACGCTGAATGGCAAAAGACAACAAACAAGAAAAAACTACAGAAGAGCAAAATCTATGATTTACCTGCTTCAACTGATGCTATGATGATCCGGGAAAAAGCCCATTTTACTGTAAACCCAAAGTCAAGACTGCTCCCAGGCGTCTGGTTTATGCTGATTCTCATATCACTGAACTGATCCTGAAAACAAACATGAAACGGTGGGATCAAGTGTCCCTGGCACCCACATGGAGGAAAGTCTATCTGCCAAAGAAGGAAGGCTGCGTGCAGGGCACACTGGAATTATTTCATGATAAACCAGAAACACCATTCTTGGGTTTGGTAAAACTTTCATTTATGTAAACATTTCTCAGTTTATTATTTTCTGCTAAAATATGGGAAATCTTCATATCTGTGGCTACTGTTCTTTGCATGAATACTGTAAATCAGTTGATTTATACTGATAAAGCTTAGGCTTTTGCTCATCATATGTTAAGCCTCAGTTATAGACCATTTGTTGTTACCCAGGAATGGAGTTGACTGAGAAGGTATGGCATATATATGCATACACATATATATATACACTACACACAACACACACACATATATATACACAGTGGAATATTATTCAGCCATGAGGAAAAGGATATCCTGCCATCTGGAACAATATGGAAGAAACTTGAGGACATTATGCTAAAGTGAGGTAAGTCAGACAAAGGAAGACAAGTACATGGAATATCACTTATATGTCGAATCTCAAAGCCAAACTCATAAAACAGGGGTAAAGTGGTGGTTACAAGGGGATGGGGTGAGAGGAAAGAACAGATGGTGTTTAAGGGTACAAACTTGTAATGAACAGTAAAATGAGCCCTAGAGATCTAATACACAGTAGTGACTATAAATAATATCTTATTATAATCCAACTTGCTAAGAGACTAGAATTTCCAACCATAAAGAGAAAAGACAATTATGTAATGTGAGAGATGTTAATTATCACTACAATGGCAATCACATTACAATATATAAATGTATCAAACTAACATGCTGTTCTTTCAAAATTTACCCATTCTATCTCAAATATATGGCAGCAAAATGCTATCTTTGAAAAACGCAAAAAAGATTTAAATCACTTATTTTTAACATTCCACCATACTTTAAAATAAACTACCTCCAGCATTTAACATATTTAGCTGAATAATTTTGAGGGGTTTGTAGACACAAATTCAGTGACCAGAATCACTTTTCTAGGAGTGGTACCATTCCCTAATGGGCATCTCTAAGTCTGCCAAGACATTTTTGCTTCTCCAACTGCTTCATGAAGATGTAGTGGTAAAAGTTACTTATGCTGCAAAATGCAGAACTAGGTCAACCCCGAGGAACCACTAGTAAGATGCCAAGAGGGCCCCCTGAGACACCATGAACTCCAGGCCACAACCTCTTTGAAGTAACAGCAGCCCACAAGCACAAGAGCCTCTTGGACAGCTGGTAGACCTTTATTCCCATCTCCACTGCAGTCCACAGCAACAAATTCTCAGTTTCATGGACTTTAAGCCATTTTCCAAAAGAAATGTTTTCAGTTTTACAGTATGTCTGTGAAAAATTTAATTAACTTCCATAATTTATACTTTTTTGTTTGGGGTAAAGAGCAGACATAAATTTGAGCATTTGTTTTCCAGATCAGTGTTACCAGTTCTTTGATTCACAATTATCAAGAACTTAGACTTAACTGTTTAAAAAGAAAAATTCCTCCTAAAGTCACTTTATTTTCTAGGAAAAACCTATAACTTCTCAATTTTAATTTATCAGTTAAACCCAGACCTAGGACCAATGGGCAATTCACAAATTTTTGTACCTTTAAAATAAGTTTAAAATTCAAGTGACTATATTCTAAGAAAAACTGTGGTATTACATATGAATTAGAAGGAAGACAAGAGAGGCACTGAATAAAGGATCAAGAATTTACTGTATTGTATGGACATGAGAAGTAAGTGCTGTAACAATATACACTTACTCATTTGTTCAACATACATTTATTATGCATCTATTCTGATTAAAACACTTAGGAAATTAAGACGAATTAGGCATAGTCCTAGGTCTCAAGAAATAACTACTGACTCTTCAAGAGTGGGTACAGAATTTTTTAAGGAAAAAAAAAAACAGTGTAGCTAATAATATAGAAACTTTTTTTTCATCAGACATCATATAAAGCAGTTGAAATATGGGAACCGAGATGTAGGTAGTGAGAATACTCATTAATGATCAGCCTGATGGATACCAGTCTCTGGAATATAATAAAACTCTGCTATGAATAGAAAAAATTACTGGTTAGTTCTACTCCTTAACCAAAACCACCACACACTTAAATTAGAGATGACTCAATGAAAATAAGTGGTCATCTTCACCACTCGTACCCTACTCCACTCCTCCATATTCTGACCTAAAGCCACTTAAGAGTGCAAAATCTATTGCTATATAAGGCCACAGAGACAAATGATGGATTAGAAATTCCAAGATACTAACTGAGGTATTTTTATATCTTGAAGAATAAGAGACAGGACAGAGTTTTAATAAATACCTCCAAACTACAATAAAGAATACTTTGTGGCAACAGTAAGTGAACAGTATCCTGTTTGGTGGAACAGGAGAAAAGAGAATGAGCTTAAGCCATAGATGGAAGAGCCTCACAATTGTATTAGACCAGAAGAATTGTCTTCTAAAGGACTGCTCTTACCCTGGAGCTAAATCTCTACTTGAACATAATAAAAGGGCAAATGACCACCTCTCTGAAACAGTTAACAGAGGAGGTCAGCCTCACTGTGGCCACAGTCTGGAAGCCTGTTATGTGGGTCCTGGGGATACACACAGGAGAGAGAACCAATTACAGGTCTACTTCTGTCAACAGCCAAGTAGCCTCAGGCAGTTCACTGAGTCTGGCAGAGACTTTCCTGTCACAATGGCATTAATTTTTAAGCTTTCTGTTTCCAAAACCCTATTTTCCCATGCAGACCATCTTCCTCTCAAAACCTATACAAAAAGGATTAAAGTGGGTAGTCGCAGTTCGAGAAAAGGGCCCCAGAGTCCCCTCTTGCATGGCTTCCTCCTATGACAGTCACTGCGGCATGTGTGTGGAATCCTGGGTTCTTGAATTAGGTTATCCTTGAGACTTTTTGTAGCTAACGTGGCTTTCCCTGGTGGTCAGATGGTAAAGAATACGCCTGCAATGTGGGAGACTCGGGTTTGACCCTAAGGGTCAGGAAGATGCACTGGGGAAAGGAATGGCTACCCACTCTGTATTCTTGCCTGGAAAATCCCATGGACAGAGGGGCCTGGAGGGTTACAGTCCATGGGGTTGCAAAAAGTTAGACATGACTGAGCAATTAACATACGTCTATAACTACAGTCAAGCATAACCCATTCAACTCTGATTTCACTTAGGATTTGTGCCTCCTGGTTTCTCTCATGAGAAATATGCCATGTGAGGATTCTACAAAGGGTCCAAGTTTCAGAAGATGATGTTGCGGGAATTTCCTTTTGAACTGGATGGAACCAGGAATATACATTATTGGGGGAAATCTAGAGTCTTGATGACTGATAAAGAACTACGCCAAGTGGTGACAGATGCCTATTCTGGTAAAGATAGAGTACAATTACCAACATATCAGCATCTACAATAAAAATAACTCTCCTCAATTTAAACAGAAATGTACACTTTTTAATTCCTCCTCATTCTTCTCAACCTCCCTTAGTCATCTGACGTTCTCTAGGACTTTTTATTCATTTATTTTTATTTTTGCCTATGCTGGGTCTTCACTGCTGTGTGGGCTTTTCTCTAGTTTGGAGAGAAGGGGCTACTCTCCAGTTGTGATGCTTGAGCTTCTCTTATTGTGGAGCATGGGCTCAGGGTTGCCGGGTTTCATTAGTTTTGTCACGTGGGCTCAGCAGTTGCAGCTTGCAAGCTCTAGAGCACAGGCTCAACAGTCGTGGCGCACGGGTTGCTCTGGGACATGCGGGATCTTCCTGGATCAGAGATCGAACCCATGTCTCCTGCATTGGCAGGAGCCACCAGCGAAGCCCAGAAATACAGACTTCAAGCTGAGATTTTTAAACAAAAATATGATTATCTGACATAGCCATGAGCAGACTGATTTTTATGAGATCTAATGAATTAATAGGGCTTCCCTGATAGCTCAGTTGGTAAAGAATCCGCCTGCAATGCAGGAGACCCTGGTTCAATTCCTCGGTAGGGAAGATATGCTGGAGAAGGGATAGGCTACCTACTCCACTATCCTTGGGCTTCCCTCCAGGCTCAGCTAGTACAGAATCCACCTGTGTTGCAGGTGGATTCTCCCGAACACGAGAGACCAGGATTCGATCCCTGGATTGGATTCTAGTATCACCACAGATGGAAAGTAATGAATAGCAGGGTCAACCTTATATACTAACAAGTCAGATGGGCATTCTCAAACTTTTTTGATCAGATAAACATGTTCACTTAAAGAAAGCCTACTTAAGTCGATAAAATCAAAATACACTAAAAGTAGATTTAGGCTGTAAAATCATAAATAACAAAGGAAATAGACAATCTTTGATGTTGGCTGCATGGTTCCTCCGTGTCTTTTTTCAGGGTC
Organism: Moschus berezovskii; assembly: GCF_049115385.1. NCBI lineage: Eukaryota > Metazoa > Chordata > Mammalia > Artiodactyla > Moschidae > Moschus > Moschus berezovskii. The sequence goes on from NC_142472.1 coordinate 35,922,690, forward strand.
TCAGTGGATGAGAACATAGTGAAAGTAGCTCAGTGTGTCCGACTCTTTGCCACCCCATGGACCATACAGTCCATGGAATTGTCCAGGCCAGAATATTGGAGTGGGTAGCCTTTCCCTTCTCCAGGGAATCTTCCCAACCCAAAGACTGAACCCAGGTCCCCCACATTGCAGGCAGATTCTTTACCAGCTGAGCCACAGGGAAGCCATAGTGAGTAGCCCTCAAATCATGGTGCAGCTCATCCTTCACTGAAGATGGGTCTATATCCACCTTCTCCCCTTCTCCATGATCCACTCTGAGGAAGCAGGTGGTCCTGCCAGCTCTTCCACTTGACTCAACCCATCCCCAACCTTACCTCTTACCTACCAAATCCATTTTCGGCCCTCATCCCATCGGGCACTACCAACTCCTCTTGCTTTCAGGAACAAACTTCCAAGTCGCCCATTATTCCGCTTCCTCTTGCCTTTCTCCTCCATCCCTCTGGCCACCTCTTGGTTTCATGAGTGTGTTCCTCTTCTTTCTAGTTTCCTTTTGTGGCTGCTCCTCTTCCCTAGTCAGTCTCCCACTTTCTTGACCACATGTTTTCCTGTGTAAACCTCATGCATTGTCATCAACTATTACCTAAGCCCAACACATTCAAAATTATATTTATTCTCTTCCTCCCTAAACCTGCTCTTCTACCTCTTGTTTTTCACATATGGGTTAATTACATCACTATTCAACCAGTTGCCCAAGTTAGAAACATCAGGTTCTTTCTGGGCCTCTTCCTCCTTCCTCCCCCTAACTGCTCCCCAGGCTACCTCTACACAATGGGCTCCCCCACAATCCATCACATGTATGCACTTAATAAAGTGTTAGCAAGTCCACAAGCCATAAATCTACCTTGAATATTCCATCCTTCCATCCTCCTTTAAGCTCATCTTAACTCAGGTCACAGTTTCCCTCTAAATTGCCATGGGTAACCTTCTAATTGGCTCTCCTGCCTCCAGCCTTGCCTTCCCCCCATCTTGCCCACAGCTGCCTGAACTTTAGTTACAGAAAATGCCAATTATTATATCATCCTCTGTTTTAAAATTTCTGGTAGCTCCTTATCACCTACTGGGTAGATTTCAAAGTCTGCATCTCAGAATTAGATTCAGTTGGGCTAAGTTTTAATAAATACTCTACCTTCTTTCAAAATTATTTTAAGAATGATTTTCTCTTTATGAACCAGAAGATATTTCAGTCCACACTGGCTCTAAATTCTAAACACATGGTGATGTTAAAATAAATCAACATTTGGTGTTTTAACTAGATACAAGGTTCTTTTCCAATTTAAGCATGTCACATTTCAAAAAAAATAAATTAGGGTCAGAGAAATTGCAACTGTGGCCTAAGAATCTAGCCAGCCTGGAGCATGTTACATAACTTTCAAATCTCAAGTATTTTACTGGTAAAAGTGAGGATAATACCACATACTTTGCTAAATTATTGAGGAGATTAAATGAAACATTTAAAAGGTGCCAAAGCACATAGGTGATGCCCATTAATTATCTTCTTTTTCCCATGGAAACAATGCTATACATGGTAATATATGCTGCTTAGGCAGTTTCCAGAACAACAAAAGAAATTCCTATTTAACTCTTGCACACATGGCTCTAAAACTATTATAATAGAACTCGGTCAGCATTCAGCAAATACTTACAGGTAACAGGCACTGCACTAACAGTGAGCCAAATAGACTTGCTTCCCACCTTTAGAGAGATTAGGGTCCAGTGAAGATGACAAGCAGGTAAGATGCACAGGAGGAAGCTGTGAGAAGGTAAAACCTGGGTACTCTTAAAACAGGCACTATTGTAGACTCGGGCATCAGAAGTGTAAAAAGCTTCCTTCCCTCCACCTGTATTTATCATCATGATTCTGGGTTCTGATTTAATAATCTGGAGCAAAGGTCCTAAAATAAGTATTTGGTTGAGATTTGAGAGCAGAGGGCTCAAACAAGACAGAAAACAAAACAAAAACCCGGGCAACACCTTTCTGCAGGGGAAAGGCACATATGCAAGGCAGTCAGAACAGGCTGGAGGACTCTGGGAGCCACATTGCTTCCTCTTGATCTGGGTTCCCCTGAGAATTTCCCTGGTAGCCTGGATTGGCGGGGGAGAAGGAAAAAGAAGCAATCCCATAAGAGAAGTAGAGGAGAAAGGGAAAGAGAGTGAAATAAAACTCCAGATCAGCAATGGAGATGAGAAAGAAATTCCTGAGCAGATTTTAAACAAGGTCATTACATTCTTCCTTCATTAAGTCTTTGCTCTTTATGCTATGAACTCCCTTCTTAACATAATTCTGTGAAAGGCTACTAGCCCATCTCTGCCCTTAGATTTCACCGCCTTAAGATAATTCTCTAGAACATCACAGTGCTCACCTTCTTATAACACCCCTTAATCCTAAAATTCCCACATTAAAGAACCTATAAGGACCTAAATTACCTGCTGGATCAAATTCATACTTCAGTCTAGTCATCAAGGCTTTGAATGCAATTCAACTTAGTAAACACGTAAGTGACAATTACGGGTAAAAGCCGAAAAGTGAAAAAAATGAAAGTGTTAGTTGCTTAGTCATGTCTGACTCTTTGCAACCCTACGGACTGTAGCCTGCCAGGCTCTCCTCTGTCCATGGAATTCTCCAGCCAAGAATACTGGAGTGGGTAACCATTCTCTTCTTCAAGGGATCTTCCTAACCCAGGGATCAAACCTGGGTCTCCTGCATTGCAGGCAGTCTGAGCCACCAGTGAAGAAAACCAGTGAAGGAGAAACAAACATATGGACAAGAAAAAATTCAGTGAATGAAACTTTCAAGGGTGAAAGATTCAGTTCCAACAAGGGGGAGGAAACAGACATCTTGACCCACGAAGGAACCAACCCTCTGAGCTTTGAAGGAACAGGAGGACTTCAAAACACAGAGACGGTTGAAATGAACATTTTAAAATAGGGTGACAATAAGAACAAAAATATACATGATGTGTTCATGAAAGTAAATGGTGTGCTTCAGAGAAGTCAAGCAGTCTCATGTGAAGAGCTTTCATCTACTTCTCCTCTTTCTCACAGCACAAGATGGTGTAGGCAACCTTGAGTCAAATGGCCCAAATTCAAATCCTGACTCCATCACTCAGTACCCTGTGTGGACATGGAAAAGTATCACAGCCACTTCATGCCTCAATTTCCACAGGGACAAAATAGCAATAAGAGGCTCACTGTGAGGATTCAATAAAATCAAGCCTTGCCAAGCCTACTGACATGACAAGCATTCAGTAAACAGGAGCTGTGCCAGTGCTACAAAGAGAGTTTGGGACCAGTCATAGGGACGCCAGTGTTCCCCTGAGTGCTCTGAACTTCACTGAAGGAACCACAGCGTGCCACTGGGGGCTCTGAAGCAGAGAAATTATCCAGTGCAGCCTGGCATCATGCAAATTAATCTGGGGCCAGCCTTGGGTAGGATGCACAAAGATCTGTGACTATTTACAAAGTGTTTGCATTAATGAGGGAAAGGGCTGGAACTAGGGTAGCGGAAGCAAGGATAGAAAAGGGTAACAACATCAAGAGAGATGCTGTAGGAAGACAGGAAAGGATACTGCCCACACACGTAAAAGAAGAAGACCTGAAGAACACTCTTATTACAAAGCTACCAAGGTGTCTACCCGAAACCAACAGAATACTGCAAATCAACTATGATTCACTTAAAAGAGAAAGACATCTATCTCAATGTTCAGCCAGACACTACTTTTTATTTTTCTCTACTCTGAACTCCTAGAATTGGATCATTTGCAGGTGTGCTGCATACACCCTTGCCATACTGGTCCTAGGCTGTTCTGTACATTCCCCACCCTCTTCCCAGGTCAGCAAGCACCCTCTGAGTGATAAGAGCAGGGTGCTGTTACACAAGTCACTTTCCTTGGAGTATAGGAGTGGACACATCAAGCATCTCCAGAACAGGCAAGTCATCATATAACACAGACATCTGGTCAAGAATTCCAACTGAATTCCAACTGCTCCACTTATTAATTCAAGCCTAATTTTGTCTGGTAGCATTCCACTTCAAGCTGGGTGACTAAAAGGCATAAAAGCGCTAATGATGGAAACTGAAACCACACCATGGTAACTCAGGTTCCTCTGAACTGCTCTGTCCTGGAGTACACACCCACACTCAGGGTTTTTCTTAATCCAGGGATGCAGCTAGTCACCTGTCACCCTGAGGGAGTTGCCATCACTGAGCACACAGGACAATAATCAGGCTGCTTCATGGGATTTGCTGTTTGAAAAGAGGAAGGCAAACAGGCAAGTCCATAAAACAAAAGGCACCTTGCTCTCTATTATTCATCCACTGGCACCTTATGATCCCCAAGTATAAGAGAGGCTATTCTTCTCATCCATTGAGACTTATGATGCTAATTATATATTCCCAGTTCTTTAAAATGGAAGTTAAAACATAATTTACAACCAGTGATTTTTTAGCAACCTGAGTAAGTTAGCTTTAGATACATTTGTAAATATGGATAGAAAAACTGGAAGAGATATACCTAAGTGTTAAAGAATCTCTCTAAATGATGGGATTACCAAACCATTTTTATTATGTATAGTTTCCTACATTTCCAAATTTTCTCAAGCACGGAGTCTTTTATAATCACGAAGAGAAAAAGCTTACTCTAAACTTGTAAAGCTTTGCTGTACTGATAAAAATGAATGATACTAAAATACAGTATATCATATTTTACACAAAGGTATTTCATTAATATAACTCAGGCCAAGTTATATACTTGATGTAGTGCCTTGGAAAATATACACTCTAGTAAGGCACCAGAAAAGGCTAGACTAAGTCACAGAGCCATAAAAGTACCTCCACACTAAAGGGTTCATTCAACTATCAAATTGCTTAATGAAGGCTTTCTCCAAAAGAGAAGTTTCTTTCAGTTCTCTAGACAAGCAACAGGGCCTTCCAGGTGGCGCTAGTGGTAAAGAACCTGCCCACCAATTCAGGAGACCTAAGAGAATTGGGTTGGATCCCTGGGTCGGGAAGATCCCCTGGAGGAGGCAACCCACTCCAGTATTCTTGCCTGGAGAATCCCATGGACAGAGGAGCCTGGCAGGCTACACTCCATAGGATCTCACAGAGTTGGACACAACTGAAGCAACTTAGCACACGCACAGACAAGCAACCACTTTTTAGCTTATGTATAAAAACATAGTAAAAGAACGTTCATTACCTAATAATTCTCTTAAAGCTATCTAATGAGATTTTAAGTAGGAAAAAACTGCAAATGCCCCCATTCTTCTTCTGATGATACATTTTATTTGGACTCCAAATGTTAAAGAATGCAATTTTCATGTTGTAACTAAGGCTCAATATTACCCTTATAAGACAAGGAGTGGTACAAAATTCTAGGCTTTCCAGAATATAAATTAGTATTGCAAGTCACTTTACTTTTCGTATGTTAGAAAAAGAGGTGTGATGTCCTTACAGGCCAGTCCCTTTCATATATATCAATTTCTCCTTGTGGTTAAGTTCCCTGGTAACTCGGTTGGTAAAAAAAAAACCTGCCTGCAATGCAGGAGACCTGGGTTCAATCCCTGGGTCAGAAAGATCCCCTGGAGAAGGAAATACAAACCACTCCAGTATTCTTGCTTGGAGAATCTCATGGACAGAGAAGCCTGACAGGCTACAGTCCATGGAGTTACAAGAGTCAGACATGACTTAGCAACTAAACCACCACCACCACACTTTTCATATGGTAGAAAAAGAAGTGCCATGTCCTTACAGGCCAGGACATACGAATCAATTTCTCCTTCTGGTTAAGTTCACTTTCCTGAGAAGCGGCTCTTATAACCCATTTAACTACTAGACCTGCATCTAAAACTCCCTGAGTAACCCTTGCACCTGAACCTGGACTGATGATCACCAGCAGTGCAAGTCAGCAGCTGAGAGGAGAGGAGGGAGCAAACTCAGCCTAACTAGAGGGAGACTGATCCAAAGAGTCTCCATACACCCATAGCATAAGGGTCACCTGGATCCATCAACAGAGTTGGAAGAGATCTACCTCCTCCAAGACCTGTTAAAAACAAAATGCAATATCAATTTCTACATTATCAGCCCAGACTCTCATGCCCAGAGGTGAGAAACATGGTTTTCTGATTTAAATCCTTAAGTTTTTGAGCAGCAGGTTATTAAAATGCCTTTCCAAACTCACCTGTGACCTGGGGACCTCTGCCTGTGGCGAGCTTCTCCCTTCTCCAAGTTCAGATGTTAAATCAGGGCTAGATATTGAAGACAATGTGTCTTTAGAAGTGGCAGCCTGATCCTGGTAAAGAGATGAGTAGGGGGCTATAGGAGAGGGCAACCGCGTCACACTTTCTCTGGGCGCTTCGGCCTCTCTTTCGCTGGATGAGCTGGACGCAAGCTGGCATGTGCCGGGTCTTTGCACAGAGATGCTGATCGAACTGCTCTGGGTTCTCTTAATGCCTTCTATGTCTCCGTTATACTTCCAAGCATCATCCATCTAAATAAGAAAAATCACTGTAAACTTGCTGTTCTGTTAGATTTCTATTTTAAAGTATATACATTGGATTAATATTTTAAAGTAACATATACCTCCCATAGCAAAGTAGCTGTTACGAAAAGGTTGGAGCATGTTCTCTGACACTAACAGATACACACATATGAAATGGGAGGAACAGCTGATTTTACGGAAGTGTCTCTATTATAAACAGACCTTTAAAACATGCTTTGCTCAGTTACATTACTCCAGCTCAACAGACAGAAATCTAAACTAGTTCAGCTGAATACTCCACACTATGGATATCTATAATTTACTCATTTGATTATGCTTCAGTGTCATTTAAAGTGTGCCCAAGATATGACACATACCAGCATGTTTATTTTTATAGCATAAATTCCCAAAAGTAAACTTAACCAAAGGATATTTTATATGTGTAATATAAAATATAGCTTTTGTATACACACACACACACACACACACACACATATATATATCTTTAAAAACTGCAACAATGCACTCCAAAATTAACGTGTAAGAATGCCGGTGTCTCTGCATCCTTGTCAACACCACACATTTTGAATGTTTTAAATCTTTGTCATCTCACGGGTAAAAAGCTGTACCCTTCATGATTGCTCTAATAAGACTACATATGCTTCTACGTGCTTTATGTAACCAACCATTCAAAGTCCCTCTCCCTTGAACTGGCCATTCATTTATATTTCTACTTTTCTACTGTTTATCTTTTCCTTATCAATTTGTAGGAGCATTTTAAATCTTAAGGATATTAAACCTATATATAAAATACATTTTACTAATATTTTTCTGAGCCTATATAAATGTATTCTTTTGACTACATTAACCGTGTCTATCATATAAATTTAATTTTTATGTTGTCAAATGTGTCTGTGTTTACTTAATATAATGATCAGGGGTTTTTCTGTTTAGTTTAGGCAGGCTTTGCTCACTTTGAATTTTTTTAATCAAATCCTTTCTCTTAGATTTTTAGGATCCTACATAAGCAGAGGCAAAAAGAATCTGAATACCAAAGTGCTCAAGACTGTCTTGCTTTCTTTTACATAATTCAAAGTAATGCAATCACTGTCAGGTACATGGCACTGCTTCATTCTCAGAGCAAATGATTCTATATTCTTTAAAATCCCAATAAAATATGTATTTTTTGAACCATGAGATACATTTTAATACTCAAGTGTATCAAGTTCTAATGAAGTGGGAAATGAGGATACATAGAAAATTTGGGCATAATCACCTGAAAATATTTAGGTTAAACCGCATGAAATTGTTGTTTTATAGGTCAAAAAGAACTAACTACTGGCAACTTCATATAGTACAACCTAAGACTTCACAATGGGGCTTCCCAGGTAGTGCAGTGGTAAAGAATCTGCCTGCCAGTGCAGGGGGGTACAAGAGACTCTGGGTTGGGAAGATCCCCTAGAGAAAGAAATGGCAACCTGCTCCAGTATTCTTGCCTGGAGAATTTCATGGACAGACTACAGTCCATGGGATCGCAAAGAACTGGAAGCAACTGAGCGCACACACAGTACTTCAAAATAGATACATCTGAGAAAATATGACACTAAAAGTAAAGGCTCAAATGCATTCCTTTTTATAGCTGAGTAATATTCCATTGTGTGTATGTACCACAGGTGGATGAAACTGGAGCCTATTATACAGAATGAAGTCAGTCAGAGAGAAAAACACCAATACTGTATATTAATGCATATATATGGAATTTAGAAGGACGATAACAATGATTCTATATGCATGGCAGCAAAAGAGACAGAGATGTAAAGAATAAACTTTCGGACTCTGTGGGAGAAGGCGAGGGTGTGATGATTTGAGAAAATAGCATTGAAACACGTATATTACCATACGTAAAACAGATGACCAGGGCAAGTTTGATGCATGAAGCAAGGCACTCAAAGTCGGTGCTCTGGGATAGGATGGGGAAGGAGATGGGCGTGGAGTTCAGGATGGGGGGACACATGTACACCGTGGTCAGTTCATGTTGATGTATGGCAAAAACCATCACAATACTGTAATTATCCTCCAATTAAAATAAATTCTAAAAACTAAAAAAAAAATTTAAGTAAATGCTCCGCCTTAGGATGTATTTATAAAATGTGTCAGCTCTACTTTCACCGAATTTGAAATTTAATCAGTTCTGCATTGTTGCTGTATTTTAAGCATTAAATGTCTACTGAATCTAAAATACTTTACATATCTAATATCTCTAACAGAAACCTCTGCACAAATTCACCAGTGTTTTGTGCTGGAGAACAGACCCAGGGAACAGGGAACACGTTTACCGTGTAGGATCTTGGGAGTGACGAGATTCCCCTTGACTGAGAGCCAAAAGGTCTTGGTGTGACCACAGATGTTAACCTGGCCGCGTCGGTTTTCTGGTAACTTCTGGGGAGAGTTGCTGAAACTCGAGTCGACTCCATTTGGGTATTCAGTGAATGCTGAGAAGACAAAGAGGCTGGGCGCTGTTCTTCGACAGGGCTTCTAGAAGGAAACTGAACTTCAGCTGTGACAGTAGCCTCCCTTTTTGCAAAAGTTGTAGAATCCTGCTTAGGAATTTCTGTCGGATAAGTCGTTCCTTTCTCTTCTATTCTCTCACTCTGGGAATAGGCTTCTGACATAGGCAGCATAGGGGGAAGCTTTTCTTCATTCAATCCGTCATCAAAAGAATATAGCCTCCTTCTCGACGTAACTGTAGACATCTGATTTTGGGATTCCCTTAGCAGAAAGAAACACCGTAACCACAAAATTATGCATTTGACACCCAGAGGTGGAGAGACATGTTATTTTGGTCATTAACATAAAAAAGGATGGGAAGAAAAAGATGGCTGACTTAGTATAATAATGTAATAAACAGAATGTGAGAATAAATACATGTGAATTTTTCAACATCACACAAAGAAGGATTAAGAGCTTGACTTTTTTTCTTTAAAGAGACTAAGAAAAATCTCTGAAGCATTTGCAATTGTAAAGGAATTCTCACAGGAAAATAAGAAAATTTTAAATAAGAGATTATTCAAAGTTCCATAACACATTTTAAAGATAACTGACAACCAATTTGAACCCTCCAAAGATGCAGATTTCTTAACAGGGTTGAGTGTTCCTGTATACAATTTACAATAGTTTCGTGAAAAAAGAAGACCACAAAAGATTCAGACTTTCAATAAGATCAAGTTAGTATATGATTTCATACAGCTTGGTAGAATTTGCATGGACAGTTATGGCAGATTACAAGTCCCCATTCCTATTTTCAGAGAAGTTGATGAAACAGTCTCTTGGCTATCATTTAGTAAGGAGTACATCTCAAGCCAACTGCACTGCATTCAAGTGAATGAAACTGTGTTTACCATTGTCTTCTAGGGCACAAAGGAGCTTTGTTTAATTTCACCTGACAGCACATTTCCCTTTTGACATTCTCCTTAAAGCATATTTGCCTTCTCCCTGACCTGTAAATATCTCAAGGTTTCATACAGCAACTGCTCCACAGGCAAGTTTAATTGGACCTTTATCCTTTTATGTTGCAAAGCAAAAGATAACCCCCCACAGTGATGTTTATATAGTCTTCCTTTAAAAATACAATTTTAATTGCACCATGCCAATGTGAAAAAGAACTTTGTTACATTTTACACAATTTAATTAAGAACGAGAGCCTTTTTTTAACCATTCCATTCCTAAATTTACTTTAAAAGGAGGAAAAATTTGTTTATTTTTGCAAAGATAGCCAACACTAGCCAATTCTGCATGTGAATATACAATGTATAAGGAAGGAACAACAGAATACCACTTTTAAGTACTCCTTTCTTTCATTAATTCAAATCACTACTTCTTACAGCAGTACTTTGCTTTTTCACTGCAGAACAAAATGCTCCAAGGTTTGTGCACATTTGATGACAGTCTAATATTGGTGCACAAGTACAGCTTACAACACTTACCCAAAATATCTAACACTGGTTTCCCCAGCCCTGAGATGCATTCGGCCTCATTACCTGTCCTGCAGCATTTCGTTAAACGTCTTAGATCTTCTCTCCGACTTCTCAAGAGCCTGCTTCTCAATCTCCTCCCTCTCCTCCTTTTTCTTCTGCAGATCCGAAGTGTAGCTTTTCCGACGATCTTTCCATTTTGCAAGGTCCTGCCGGAGGAAAATCACGTCAGCCTAGGCATACCTGAATTTCTACACACCCTCTCCAGCAGTGAGAACGCGCCAGAGGAGCCCATTATGTCGCTAAAACTATTCACTCCAACTTGATGCCAAGGTGCCCTAATTTTGCTTTTTATAGCCAGCGCTTCTGTACCGAGCCTTTATCTCACGCATCTGTCTCAAAGCCCTGACCTAATAAGAGAGACCCCATTTTTGTTTTCCCAGGTAGTGCCTGCCTTGCTGCCCATTTCACAAAGAACGCTAAACGCTTGTAATCAGATGCCAGGTCAGAAAGGTCGAGAACTGTTTCAAATTTATTTTCATCTCACTCCATCCAATCGTCTGGTTCTTACGTGAAATGACATGTTTCATTAGTTAAACGACAATAGAAATATGACTGCAACATGGCTAAGTTCAGAGACACACATGGAACAAATACAGAGGTCGGTCCCTACTTGGAGGCAGCGGGGCCACAAACACACAGACGAATAAGGTGTGCTTCCTCTAGAGGAACTCTCCGTCTAGAGGGCAAAGACAGACAGGTAAGGGGTGTATGGGGAGAGTGGTCAATTCTACCCCGGGAGGGGAGGGCCAGGTGTGGAAAGGCTTTAACGGGGAAGCCAGACAGAGGATGAGACGGCTGGATAGCATCACTGACTCAATGGACATGAGTTTGAGCAAACTCCAGGAGATACTGAAGGACAGGGAAGCCTGGCATGCTGCAGTCCATGGGGTTACAAAGAGTCAGACACGATTGAGCGACTGAACAACAAAGGCTCAAGGATATGATTTCGAAGCAGTTCAACTCCCGGTAAGAACAGGGCAATAAGGAGGATCACACAGGAAGCAGTGGCCATCTTTTTCCATACATCCATCCAGGACACATCCTGGGAGTGAACCCTGGGACACTCAACCTGATTCATCTTTAAAATTAATCCCGGTGGCCTAAGCTGGTTCTGACATTCAGGGGGTTAGGACAGTTTGGATGGTACCAACTTCACTGTGCCACCCAGAGAAATCCCATGCTGAGAACTGCTAGTGGCACTGCAGCCTTATGCAAAGTTCCAGACCGGAAAATAAAAAAACAAAAAACCTCACCCCACCAGGCACATAAAATAGGTTTGGTTTACACCCTTTGGGAGCAGGCAGGGCCATTCCTGCTTTTAAAAAAAAAAAAAAAAGCCTGAAATCAATATGAACTATGTCCAGAAAGAACAAAAGCAGAGCACATCAGTCCTGAAAGATGGTAGGAGAACTAGCATGAATTTTCATCTGACTTAACCTAAGGGATAACCCCTCCATATCTTTCACTTTCATCTCCAGTCACCATGTATATTGGCAAACTGACGCTGTATCTCTGTTTCTTGACAATGACATTGAGATCCCAAATAAAAGAAGAAGTGGAATTTAGAAACATAGCCAAGGCAGGGGTTTCATCTTTGCTACTTAATATTTAACTCCTCTGAAAATTAAGATTTACTATCTCGGACCCTTCTGTTCATGCTACCACTCAACCCTCTTACCATAAAGTTGTCCTCAGATTTCTTTGGGTCTGCTGTATATAATTTATCTATCATAATTCTTTACACTCCTTTGCTGGGTGCTGTGCTCAGTCTCTCAGTCATGTCCGACCCTTTGTGGCCCATGGACTGTAGCCTGCCAGGTTCCTCTACCCACAGGATTTTCCAGGAAAGAATACTGGAGTAGGGTGCCAATTCTTACTCCACAGGATCTTCCTGACTTGGGAGATTGAACCCAATCTCGTGTCTCCTGTGACTCCTGCATTGGCAGGCAAATTCTTTACCACTAGCACCACCTAGGAAGCCCCTTAGACTCCTTTGACAGTGAACTGTAAAAGTGAAAATCACTGTCGTGTCCAACTCTGCAACCCCATGGACTGTAGCCCACCAGGCTCCTCTGACCATGGGATTCTCCAGGCAAGAATATTGGAATGGGACATCTCTCCTGCATTGGCAGGGAGGTTCTTTACAACCAGCGCCAGCAGGGAAGCCCATAAATATATAGAGTGTATATGTGTTAGTGAAAGTCACTCAGTCGGGTCTGACTTTTTGTGACCCCATGGACTGTAGCCCACCAGGCTCCTCTGTCCATGGTGTTCTTCAGGCCAGAATCCTGGAGTGCCATGCCCTCCTCCAGGGGATCTTCCCAACCCAGGGATTGAACCCAGGTCTTCTGCATTGCGAGCAGATTCTTTACCATTTGAGATACCAGGGAAGCCCAAGAATACTGGAGTGGGCAGCCTATCCCTTCTCCCAGGAGATCTTCATGACCGAGGAAATGAATGAAAGTTTCCTGTATTGCAGGCAGATTCTTTACCAGCTGAGCTACCACGCGTCCTACACTCTTTTGGTCTATAACAATTGACCCTTTTAAAAAAGACACAGCTCTCTTCTGCCAGGGACAAAACTAAAGATTAAATCTTTATCCAAATAGATATCTGGATATACATCAGCTTTGTGAAAACATCTTACTTTGACTCACGTTTGATAGCTGCTTTTTTAACCAAAATAGTACTGAATTATCATTCACATTTCTCCCCAAACCTTCTCTATTAACTCTAAGAACACTTTCATCTCTCCTTGCTGATCCCCAGGCTCTGTGCTGGCCCCCTGCTCCCCCTAAACCTTAAGCAAAGTCTTCCCTTTCATGAGCATCACTAACAGTCATACCCCAAATGCAACCACCTGAGCAAGTAAACAAGCTACCGACACTGCAAGGAAGCAGCTTCTCATTTTTGAGAACCCACAGAAAATATCAGATGATAAAGGGCTTCTGTGTTCCACAGTGGCCTTTAAGAGACAACAAACAGAGCAGAAGGGTTTAAAACTCTTTTTTAAAGGAAGTTGCTCAAATTTTCTATAGAACTGTAATCTGCCAAAGCAAGAAAAACTATCCCTTGAGTATACTGACTGTCTTCTTGGAGAAGAAAGAAGAGTCCAACAAACACATCCTCCCCATCTCCCAATACTCACATCCTGCCATTTCTGGTCCTGTTCTTTTAACTGGGACTTGATTTTTTGCATCTCCTCGTAACGTAGCTGTCGCAAGTTCTGAATATCCTCTGCGCTGACATCACTCATGGACTTACTCCTACGACAAAAATACTCATGGTAACAAAGGTTTGTGGGACCAGATTCAAGGTTAAAACTGGAAGGTTGGGCTTATATTTGGAAATTCCATCTACAATTCTGCGGTACTACCTAGATGCTTTCGTGATAATATCACAGAAATAGCACTACAGAGATAAATGGTGTTTTTTCCAAAACGCAGAAACAAGAGCCTAGCACTCTAGCCAAATGTGAATTCTTTCACAGAATGGCTAAATGAACCCTGAACCATGCTAAAATAAATAATCTGATGTTCATATTTAGAGGAGTCGATGCAGAAAAAGATTACATTAAAAAAAAAATTATTAGTTGCTAGAATCACCTGTCTTTATCTCCCCCAGAGATAATCTTTTAAGGTTTGGCTGCCTTTTCTGAGTACTTATTAAATTATTTAAAGCTTACCTGATATTTTTTCCTCAAGTTCAATGTCATGAAGACATGTGCTGCCGCAGCTGCTTCTCAAGGGTTCAATAAAGATCTGCCCCACCACGGCACTGTGCTCGGTCTCAAAGACCACAGGTGGTTTCCAACAGTCAGTTACTATATAACCTCTATCATAATCCTCTTTTGTATTAAGGCAGTTTTTGTTTTGTCCACGTGTGACTGCTGCCATGAGGATGTAATGCGGGTTAGGTCTCAAAGAGTTCAAACTAGGGTACTTTGAGTAGAGTGGGGTGTTGCCCAGGAATGTGTGCTATACACAGATCAGAGGAGGGGAAACTGAGGCAGACCTCCTGGAAAGAGAGGTCAGATCTGCATACTGAGGAGTGAAGAGACACGAAGCTTTTGAGTGTGGGGTACCCAAAATGTTCTTTCCTACCACTTCTCCTTTTATTTCATCGTAACTGAGTCCCCTTTTAGTTATTTAAATAGCTTTGCATCTCTTTCTTGGGCCCCTAAATTTGCCTTCCCCAAGATTTTGCTATCACCACACTTTTTTAATAACACACTTGCCCAGCTAGCTCAGGAATTCAATAACGATCTCTATGCTGCTGCTGCTGCTGCTAAGTCGCTTCAGTCGTGTCCGACTCTGTGTGATCCCATGGACTGCAGCCCACCAGGCTCCCCCGTCCCTGGGATTCTCCAGGGAAGAACACTGGAGTGGGTTGCCATTTCCTTCTCCAATGCGTGAAAGTGAAGTCGCTCAGTTGTGTCCGACTCTGAGCGACCCCATCGACTGCAGCCCACCAGGCTCCCCCGTCCCTGGGATTCTCCAGACAAGAGTGCTGCAGTGGGTGCCACTGCCTTCTCCAGATCTCTATGCCAGTGACTCCCAAATCCATAGCCTAGGACCAGTCTCTCTGAATCAATCCCAACTGCTTGTTAAACAAACATCTCTGCACGGATGTCCCCTAGGAATCTCCATTGTAAAAGGATCAATGGAAACAGTATCTAGAAAGAATTTTGTTAAGTGGTAGGTCATATGACTATAAACACATGGTTATTTGGCTCCATGATATAGCCAAAAATTTTGTCTCCAAACCTGCTTTTCCTCTTGTTAACAGTGTTACTTGCCTCCAGTCGTTCACATTTAAAATCAGAGAGCCATTTTCACCTTTGTCACTCCCTTCTTCCCATGTTCAATTAGTTATCAGGTCCTCTTATTCAGTGTCTTTTTCTTTCCATTTCTGTTGCCAACACCCTAGATCAGAGCACAATCAACTCTCACTCAGACTTTTAAAAAAGCTTCTTAAGTTATCACTCAGCCTCCAGATGCAGTGAAGGTCTTTCCTGAACTCTTCCCTTCAACGTAAAAGCCCTTTCAACAGTATATATTCCTTTTTAAATGCCACTCATTCCTCAGGATCCCTGTGAGACTATAGTCTGGTTGTGTATGCCTGTGCATGCTCAGTTGCATCCAGCTCTTTGCACTTACATGGACTGTAGCCCACCAGGCTCCTCTGTATGTAGGATTCTCCAGGCCAGAATACTGGAATGGGCTGCCATTCCCTTCTCCAGGAGATCTTCCCAAGCCAGGGCCAGCATTGCAGGCAGATTTTTTTACCATAGTCTGTGTTGGATGTATGCAACTATTCATTCTCTGCTTGGAAGTCTAATGGGCAACTCAAACTTCACTGAACAGACCAAAACCATGACTGCTCATCCTACAACCCACGTTCATCCCATAATCCATTCATCTCCCCTCTTCCTCATTTCAATAAAAGCCAACTCCATCCTCCCAGGACACAGGCCAGAAATCTTGGAGCCTTCCCAGATTCCTTATTCTCTCACATGTAACTGATCCCATCGAGAAATTCTGCCCCTCTACCTTCTAAATATATCTAGGGGGTGACCACTTCTCACCAGCTCCATCTTCACGACCCTGATCCAAATCATCCTATCTCCTGCCTGGACTATTACAATCATCAGCCTCCTTGCTTCCACCAGGGTGTATTCTCAACTCATCTCCTCTGTCCATGGGATTCTCCAGGCAAGAATACCGGAGTGGGTTGCCACTCCCTCCTCCAGGGGATCTTCTCGGCCCAGGGATCGAACCTGCATCTCCTGCATGGCAGGTGGATTCTTTATCACTGAGTCACCAGGGAAGCCCACTTAACGGGGCTATATAAAAACCCGATTTGAGAATATAAATTCGCTTAATTTGTAACTGCAAAGAATCAGGCTATATGAGCTAATATAATACAAGACACTAAAAAGATTTTTTTTCAGCTCTAAGGTATGAGGGGAATCTGGATGCCCAACACATGAGGTTATAGAAATTCCAGAACTAAATTGGAAACGTAAGTATTTTAAGTAATATTTTGGAGGGAGGAAGGCTGACCAATCTCAGCACGTCCAGACCCTTGCAGTCCTCACCCTCCTTCACTGGGAACTTTAACATGTGCTTTTTCAGAAAACACCGTCATCATGGGGTAGAGGCTCATCACCCTCCTGGGGAGCCCACAGCAGAGCCTGGCACATAGAAAGTGTTAGCTGCTCAGTTGTGTCTGATTCTTTGCCAACCCATGAACTGTAGCCCACCAGGCTCCTCTGTCCATGGCATTTTCCAGGCAAGAATACTGGCGTGGGTTGCCATTTCCCTCTCCAGGGGATCTTCCTGACCCAGAGATGGAACCTTCCCGCATTGCAGGCAGATTCTTTACCATCTGAGCCACCAGGAAAGCCCTCGGAGGTCCCCAATATAAATAAATGAGCCAAACATTGGCCAGAGTAGACAGGTCCCTGTGGAAGGCAGGAATGTGAGCCCCCTGTGTTCCCTGGGATCAAGTTACCTCGAGAAAGCCTGGCACATTCCAAACAGGTTGTGCCAGGCACCAGAACGAGACAGGAAGTGAGACCCAGCAGAGGGATCTAATGTTCACCACTCCCTCCCTCCCCACCCCTCCCCGCCCCCTGAGCATCATTTAACTCTTCTCAGTCTCAGTTAACCAGGAAGGAGACGCCGGGAAAAACGGGTCAGTTTATGTTGATGGCATTCCAAAAACCCGTCTGGTGCTATATACCAACTGTTCTTATTAAGGCAAATATGATCATGAGAGATCTACCGAAAACTGACTCCCAAAGCAGTTTCAAATTAGAGAGGTCACCCCAGGCCCCACTGATAAAATCGAGAACTTTTTGAGAGTAGGAGCCTTTCAGCCAGATCACGAAGAATTCTTTCCTTCCTTATCAGAGTTAACAGCATAATAGCAAACTTCTGAGGGTTCACCATGCGCCAACAAGACTGCCCAGCAGTCTCCATCGATCTCATTATACGAAGCCCTAGTCTGGTTCTACCAACTCAGGAGCTGCAGATCCTTGGGAAAACTACAGAGTCTATTTCTCTTTCTCCGCGTCTCTAAAATGCAACCTAATACCTACCTGACTACCTCCCCAAAATAAGTCCCATGGATATTCCTGGGAAGACTGTTCAGGAAAACTATAAAGGACTACACAGCCCTAGTATGTTTTGTATCAGTAGAATGAATTACTATTCACTGGAAAATCACAATTCTCTTGCAATTCATTTACCTTTGCATTTCCTTATTCGGAAAGACTCCGATTTAGAACCGCATTTGGACTTTTTCCAAAAAAATACAGGTCTAACATGCTGCATTTTTAGGTGAATAATTTTTTTTAAAAAATAGCATTTAGGGTAAAGAGAGAAAGAAGGGGAAGTTTATGAAAAAGGGGAGTAGATTATTACAAGATCACTAAAACCTTACTCTTTTTTCCCTACAATGCTGAGACTAGTGTTACAATGAGCACTTTTGTAAAAAAAAAAAAAAAGTCTCAGGAAATTTACAGATGAATATCTAAGACTAAGGAATCCAAAAGGGCTGACATGTAGCAAAATTTCCTAAATATAAAATCACTGATAATCTTATATGGCAAATAGCAATTCCATGATACTTAGTTTGGAGGTCCTCCACTTTCAAGCAAAGATATGAATATATCTATTTATGCACCTCTATGATTCATGGGGTCGCAAAGAGTCGGACACGACTGAGCGACTGAACTGAACTGAAATATATTTCCATTAACTGTTGCAGGAATTCTCTGAACACAAATCAATACTAAAACCTGGGAAAGAGATTTTAGAATTATCATAAATTATACTGATAAGACAACATACGAGACTTTTCCTTTATAGGTTTAGAGTCTATTACCAGTGTTTCTCTACAGCAGCACTACTGACATTTTGGGGCTAGAAATTATTTATTGTGGGGGGGCAGTCTTGTGTATTGTAGAACATATAGCAGTGTATCCGTAGCAACGTTGCCTCAACCCATCCAAGGTGACAATCAAAAATGTCTACAGACATTGCTGACTGCCTCCTGGTAGCAAAATCTTCAGAGAGTAACTCACATTGACTAGGTTTTCCCTTCCTGTTTGTTGTCTTAAATGCCCTTATTGTTGTTGAGCTGCTCAGTCGCATCTGACTCTCTGCGACCCCATGGACTGTAGCCCACCAGGCTTCTCCGTCCATGGGATTTCCCAGACAAGAATACTGGAGTGGGTTGCCATGTCCTTCTCCAGGGGATCTTCCCAACCCAGGGGTTGAACCTAGGTCCCCTGCATTGCAGGCAGATTCTTTCACTGCTGAGCCACCAGGGAAGTCCAGGTGCCCTTAAAGTTCTCCGGAATTTTTTTGGCCAAAACCCTTAAGTAAAATACACATGTCTTAGTTGTCTTTGATTATAACTTCACCTTGAGTCAATGTTCATTTCCTGTTGATACTGGCAGTAGATGCCACGGCTTAATTAATCACATTACAAAATTACAGCTATATACCATTACAAATTTCTCTGTCATTAACAGCTTCTGCCAACAGGCATCATAACCAAATTTTCAAATGTCATGGAGCCATATGACAAATCATGCAACACAAAAGCACACGTGAGAAAATGACAGCCACATACAAAGCATCTTACTAAAAATAAAGTGACAAGTGTTCAATGCCAAATAAAAAAGCAAGCCAGAAATAAACAATCTAAGGCTGGAAAGGGTGATGCACATTTCTCTTTAACTCTGTTCTCACCAAAAAAGAAAGCATTCATGTTACAGGCAGTTATTTTCCATCATAGGATATTGAGCAATAATGATTTTTCCAGGTAAGTATTCCACGCTGGAAAACATGCAAGGTGTCCAGAGAAACAGCACCCAGAAATATCACTTGTTTCATGTTTATAATCATTTACAAACATATTTATGAACATGAGACAAATTCTAGGCTAAAAGTCTATACTCAATTCAATTAAAATTTTTATCTTCATTGCAGACCAACTTAAGAAAAAACTGGTAACAGAGAAAATTTTTTAATCCCAAATAATAGATTTTTTATTGCAAGTGATCTAAAATACACCTGAGTTTTCTGAAGACCTATCTGTATTACTTTCCATTATTCAACAAGTCATGCATTATTCATTGGTCTCCATTTATAGACAACCTCACTTTATTTGTGTTACCCTGGCAGCTAGCTGCATGGGGAATAGCATTTAAAACAAATAGTGTACTATGCAAGCAGCAATCTTGAAACAGTCTACAGAAGGCATTTGCTGCTGCTGGCTAGGGCCCAGAAAACTCCTTAGCTTGCTGAGCTTTGGCATTTGGGCTTCTCTCTTCTTTTCTTAAACCAGTCACACAATGTGTCCCTAAGGGGGAAGACGTACAGTCACTGGAATAGCTGTACAGGTTTACATTTCCATCAAGTACTTGGACTCAGTGTATTCACATTTCCTTTAAGAAAAAAAACCTGATTATATTATAAAGTCTTATTTACCAATGAAAACTGTTCTGAAAGTTATCACTCAAAGTAGCTGATGCTGTAAAGATTTTTTTTATCAAGACAGCTTTCCCATGACGAATCGAGATTAGCAGATGCTTAAGTGTCATGCTAAAAAGTGCCTCGTACACCCTCCTGATGGAGTTGTTTTAAGCACACATGAGGAACCAGATAGGAGATAATGCGCCTTTGCAAGGCATACTGAAAGCATGCTTGGAGCCTGATTTTTAACATCAGTGGCCGAGAATTACTGGTAATTAGTTGCTCATTGCTCCAATACATCCTTGACATCTAGAATGGCTATATTGCTTTATATAGTGATTTTAGTTGATTTAGTTGATTTTGCTGCTAAGTCACTTCAGTTGTGTCCGACTCTGTGTAACTCCATAGACAGCAGCCCACCAGGCTTCCCCGTCCCTGGGATTCTCCAGGCAAGAACACTGGAGTGGGTTGCCATTTCCTTGATTTTAGCTCCTTATGATAAAGGAAATCAACCCTGAATATTCACTGGAAGGACTGGTGCTAAAGCTGAAGCTCCAATAATTCGGCCACCTTATGCAAAGAGCTGACCCTTGGAAAAAGATCCTAATGCTGGGAAAGATTGAGGACAGGAAGAGAAGGGGATGACAGAGGATGACATGGTTGGACATGAATTTGAGCAAATTCTGGGAGATGTTGAGGGAGAGAGAGGCCTGGCATGCTGCAGTCCATGGAGTCACAAAGAGTCAGACACGACTGAGCTACTCAACAAGTGATTTCAGTAACTTCTAAGATCTCCACACTATCAAAATTATCCAAAACTATCAAAATTAGAGAACCTTTGAGATAAAGTAAGTTCCAGTAGAGGAAGATACTGAGCTCCTAAGGCTTAGGCAGATTAAAATATTTGTCATACTTCAATTTTATTCTTATCAAAAACTATTAGCAGTTGGGTTCACAAAGTTACATAAAGTTGATATAAAATATTAAGATGTAGTCACCTGGGTATTCTGCCCTAAGAGTGAATGAGTCTACACTGCTTGTGCATATGAAAAGTTAAAAAGTATTTGTTTTAATTCTGCTATTTGAAATATGAGAAATATTTCCAGAAGGTTGTTTGTATACTATTTTATGTCTGCCAGGTGACAGAGTCAAATGACACAACAGTCAATCCCTTTATATCCAAGAGGACTGGTTCTGGGAGCTGCATTCCCAGATACAGAGGGTCAACTATAGAAAAAAACTGGGAACAGTTTTAAGTATAATCCTTGTAGCTTACACAGAAACTACCAATATTTTAATTTTTTGCAGCTTTGGAAGTCTGATTTGGCTTTATAACACAGCTATGTTATAAAATTTTATCCTAGTCAGGAATCTTGAAAATGTTTCCAAATCCTACTGAGGGAAAATAATGCCACTCAGCATCCCAACTAAGGAAGCACTCCTTGAACTAAGAGTACACAGGTAATGCCAACCACATGCCTTCTAAACTCAAAGTAAATACCAATATATTTTTTCCATTGAAGATTTTCTAAAATAGAGTTATCTGGGCTTCAACATCCAGAAACGAGAGGTTTGGCCTATGTACCAAAATAAATAAAACTAATCTCAGGCATGTGTTTTTGTGACTTTTAATCAACTCCTTAGAGGGGGGAAAAAAACAGGATTTGAACTTTCAACTTCTAATAAACAAAATATTGCTGTCACACAGCACTGCATGCACTGGGTACTCAGAAATATGACCATTCAGTTGCAGAATTAGGAAAAATGTCCCTGTTTTAGGTCTCATGCACAGCACAGACATTCCATTTAGTGTCATGCCAGGATAGAAATGCAATGACATACCACACAAAGGACAAACAATATGTAGATTTTTTTCACTGGGAACCACAAAACTTACCCGTTCTCACCATAAATCTTTTGAAAGAGTCTAAGAAATCAGAAAACCAAAAATTAAGTCATGTTTTTCTAGTTGTGTTAGTTTCTAAATAGTCAACATCTTCAAGAGTCTAATTAGAGATGGACAAATCTCAAAAGGTTGTTTCTTCACTCACATTCTTGATCATGTCTCAAATTCTCATTGATCTCATATCTCAAGGAATTCAGATCAAGATAAAGAATTTCCTCTTTTCCTTTGAACCAAATGAACAAATTCATTTAGGAAACAAACAAACAAGAAACTTCCTGTGCCAGGAACTAATAAGAAGTTAGATTTACATCTACTAATTTCATTTAACCCATTATTTGTCCATCCCAAAGTTCCACAAACAATATTCATCAAAACAGCAAGTTGCATAACACATAAATGCAGACTCATTATCAAAATGGCCATAATTACATACATGTAAAGTGTAGCAGACAGCAAATAACATTCATGCACTGTAATAAAATTTGCACTGAACTTTAAACCATCAATGTAAAAAGTCGCACGTCAATAGTCTAAGAAGCCTGGGTCAAAATCAGACAACAAAATCAAGTTAAATGAAACTTGCAATGCCATATTTTAAGGGAAATTTTTACACCAAAAATCATGTACTCTGAAATACAAGAAACAGATAAAACCAAACTACAACCAGAGTGTTTCAAAATGCCTGGATATGAAAATAAAAGTCTTTTAAATATAATCAGAAACAGCTTTGTGAAACGTCTTATGGCAGAAGCGTATCATAGTCTTCCCTCAAGGCCAAGGGCACTGTTTGTGGATACACACCTTCTTAAACAGGTCTCAGATAAGTGATTTTGAGACGTGCAAATATGGAATTGCACTTTTTCCACACAACAACTAGATCTGATTTTTCTCAAAGCAAAATCAATGCTTTAACAGGATGCTTCAAAACAGCTCATGACATGCACAGTTGGGCACTCTGATGCTACTTTCTCACACAAGGAAAGTCACACAAGACCATCCACGACAAGCATAATCCTTGAAGAAACACACTCTGACCTCTCCACCATCAGCCGCTTCCTGTGCCTAAGCCTGCTGGCCTCTCGGATGGACTCCCACTTCTGTAAGTCTGCCTCGCTGCAGGGACCAGGGGTGAAACTGACGGGAGGCACAGTGGTTCCCAGCTTCCAAGACTGGATCTTACGAGTCAACATGTCGTCTTTCTTCTGCCTACAGGAAGGAACTAACACTCTACAGCTAGTACTTCTTTCTTTCGAGGGGCATGTCCTTTCAAGCACACAGAGAAATTTTGCTTGAATTTCGGGAGGAAGCATCCAGGGTTCGGGCAATGGGACTGGCTGGTATCTATCAGGGCCTCCTGACAGAGGCACCTCTGTCTTCTGTGCTGGAATGCGGCGAACAATCATATCATCTTTTTCGAGGTCCGGAAGGACAAGTTCCCCTTCCCTACACTGCAGGATTATATCTCGCTCTACAGGATCGTCTTGCCCAGACAGCCTTCTTAAGTCTTCGAAAGCCCGGAGAACACATGGGTTTGCATGGAAAGCCCTAGTCTTTCTGACAAAGAAGTCGTCATTCTCTAAGTCAGGATCCAGGACCGGCATCTCCAGGCCATCTCCCGATCCACACCCTGGTGCGTAAGAGAGGTTCCTTCTGCGTGTTATGAGCCGGGGGCCAGCCGTGGGGTCGATTTTGATATTTGTTTCAGAAGACAAGATGTCATCAGAATATGTCTGGAGGGCCTGAAGTAATAAAAACTGACTGACGCATAGGAAAGAAAAAGGAAGGGAGAATCTTATTAAGTTTGGGGAGAAAAGGTAATTTAGTAGCAGACCAACTAGCTAGCCAGTCCCTGTGGGTGAATTATTTAAGGGGGCCATGGGAGGGATTCTAGCCGGGAAGTAAAACCAGCATTTAATGCCATCACCCATGATACCATTTAATGAAATTAGAGCAGAGTCTACTTCTCAGAAAAGGTGGATATAATTGAGGCCAAGGGATGGCACTAGGGTGGGAAGAGAGTGAACCTGCCTGACACACACAATGCTCCGTCCACCCCTTCCTCATCCCATCGGCCACAACGGCCTGACTCCCTTCCCAGAGAAGCAGCAATGATCCTGAAAGGTTTCCAGAGCTGAGCAATAAACGCTTTATGCAAGAGGCACAGGTGGTCAACAGAAATTAAATTCAGTGCTCTGAAGCTTTGTTTAAAAAGCTCTGCTGAATTTCTTCTTTGCGTTTTCTCACCAGTCTGGCCTGTCCCAGTGTCTATCTACAGGTTATTTCCTTTCTCCACAACTCCACACATAGCACAGCTGTATAATTAGGTCAGCAGCCTAAAAAGCCTTTTTAAATGGTTTTCAACAAGAACTGATGATGCCACATGTAACTCTGTACTATTGAACATGAATGGGCTAAAGAATATTTAATCCTAGTAGACTTTCAAGCTCACACGCTTGCACAGAAAGCATGATGTTATATGTTACGCTTTCATAATTCAGTATCAAGTTGGGCATCCATGATTCAGCTCATCACGGTCAGCGGTTAGTGGGGCAGCGGAAGTTGGCACAGGTGTCACAGGCTGGACTCCAAGCAGGCGGGCTCATGCAGGCAGGTACACCTGGGCTCATCTGAAGCACCACGGGTTCTCCTGGCTGCATGGGGGTCCCAGGAGTTTCTGGCCCGTTTGGTAGCCAGTTCCAGCAAGAGTGAAAGTCTTTGACAGTTGCTGTCTAGCCTATGATCTGCTTTGTATATTCTACTAAAAATGGTAGAGCTTCTGTCAGAGCCTGAGTCCTCATCGTCAGAGTCTGAATCCCTTCTACTTGGAGTAACACAGAGAAAGGAAAGAGAAAAGACAACAAAGAATGATGTAACTAAAAATACTGTCAAGCTCTGGCTGTACAGAAGACTTTTTAAAATCCAGTTCCTAAAGTCTAAATTCAAACAGTGTTTTTTTTTTTCAGTGAGCACATTTATAGATGTTGGAGGGAAATTAATCTCTCTCATAAAATGCCCACATGGAACGCATCCAGTCAGGGTACTGAATGGCCACTGGAATGAAAGAAACATGCACAAACACAAACCTGAATCCCTGAAATTCTTTATACCACGGTTTGTAAGTTTCCCTTTTTATTCGTTTCCAGTTCACATCCTCTGGGATCCAGCATTTGGGAAGAAACTGATCAAAAGCATTCCCTGGGCTTGGAATGACTGGGCTTAGCTTTCGCACATAAAGATCATCCTTTACAGTGTTGGGAACGCTTGTCTTGTCTTCGTTCTCTTCCAAATAACAAGAGGAGTCTGAAGGATCTTGTACTGTTGGCCAGTTCTCCACGTTTGTGCCCCAAGTTCTCCTCTCGTTACTGTTCAAAACATCCAACCAGTTAAGACACTGCGTGAGCAATTTGTGACACAGAACACAAGAGGCATGCTTTCTGTCTCACAAAGTTCACACTGTGAATGCAGCCAATTTGTTTCCATTCTCATCATTCTCATCATTCCAGGCCCTACAACAAAGTTAAGGCATTATAACAGCATCTCATTTTAATTAGAGAAGAGCTTGATACAGAAGGCCCAGAGACACTTATAAAATGTGTTAAGAGAGAGACAAATCGCAAACCATCTGGGATGTTACTTTATATATTAAAAATCAATAGCACAACAGGCATTCCAATCCAGGAGAAATTTTTCTGACCTCCTCAGTTTGTACAGCCCAGTGGTTAATGGGTCAGGAGGAGAAAAGACGGGTGAACAAGATTTAGGAGAGATGAAACTCTCAGGCCTCTTTTTCACTTGGAATCTACGGTTGGCTAAGTCATCCCAAACTACATCCGGCAGCCTCCGTTCCTCCTCCGAGTCTGATCCACTTTCAGAACCGTACACCTCCTTCGGATAGGAAGCTGGCTTCGAAAAATCATGCTCTGATCTGCTGATTTGATGGGAAATTAAAGAATTCTTTTTGTGTTCACTGAGCTCCATCAACACAGATTTTTAAAAAATGGAAACAAGCAACACAGCAGAGTTCACAATGAACAATGTAAGTCATCCAGGAAGCTGAAAGATAACCAGTGAGTCAAAGGCACGCATCTAAAAAAAGAACCAGCAAATCATATGCTGACATTCTAAAAACGGAAGAAATCTCTTCAAGATATGGATGACTAAAAACACAGGTAAGAAAAAGAAAGATTTTCATTAACGAATTTTTATGTTATCTATGAAATACATTTTAAGGATTATTCGTTTTACCAAATTTAAATATCCCAGCAAATTCCCCAAGCCTAATGAATTTTAAAACTCGGTAATCAGCTCACATCCCAGTACCTTGGAAATGTTCCATCTGCTTCTGTGTAGACGGCGCTTGCCCAGCTTCGTCTGTTATCCTCATTTTTGTCCAGCTTTTTCTTCCTCAAGGGTGCCGGCACGTACAATGGCTGTCTACTCTTGTTGGGTAAAAAGCGATTGAAGGGTAAGGCAGACTTGGGTTCAATAGCCAAAATCCTTCTATAGGACATATCATCTTTATTATGGTCCTGCATTTTGAATGTAAATTCAGAATCTGTGTCACTTTCACAACCTATTAACAACAACAACAAAAAAAAAGGCACAGGAATTTGCTTTAGTCTCCAGATTTTTCATCTAACTGAAACCCACACAGCCTGCCTGCTTTGTCTTTCCCTTGGAAACCCAGGGCTCTACTGCTCACTGTGGGGAATATTTTTAGAAATTTGTCACGAAGTTGTGATAAGACCCATTAGGAGGAACTTGCTTTGCATACTGGAGGTACACACAGTACATTCTTCCACTGGTACACATTCTAAGTAGAAAAAGTTCCAGTTTATGGCCGAACCCCTTTTCTACTCAATCTTCTCATGATTTTTTGTAAAATTTGTTGATGGAATACATATAGATATAGTGTAGCCACAGAGTCAAAGATGCCTAACATGAGATCTGAACAGAATTCAAGGGAACCTCGGTCATTTAAAATAAATTCTGCCATCATCCAACATTTCTGTGGGGCGAAATACCAGGAAAGACAAAGAAAAGATGTAAAATGCACATGATCACAAAGAAGTCTGATAGATACTTATGAGACCCTTATGAATCACACATCACATACATGGTGGGACCAAATGACTCCTAAAGTCCTAAAGGAATATTAAGAGACCACAGAACTCAAGGCATTTTCTGACAGTGGTCACAGAAATATTGGGAACCTTCTATTTTGACTCAATATCATTTCTGCACATATCTAAAAGAATAAAGTTTGATACACCTCAAGGTCAGATAACTATAAACACTACTCTGTTCTCAAAAAAAAAAAAAAAAAAGCCAGTCTGTCCTTTTAAACACATGGGAAGAAATGAAGGTACAAAACATTATAGATATAGCTGAGCTGTCTCCCTTCCTGCCCTTTTTTTCCTGCCTTTGTGTATTTGTGAAGAAAATTTGCAAATGCTACCATCTTTGGTAGATTAGTAGCTGAGTACGTGGGAGCCACCTGCTCTTAGAAAAAAACAAAAACACTTCCAGGTTAACCTGAGCCAAAGGCAGTCTGTCCCCTCTTCCCTGGCTGGCAGGAGTTTACAGCGAGTAACGCTGAGAGAACCCTACAGGAAGCAGTTGAACACACAGATAGGAGACTTTGAGACGAGAACAGGGATAGTCACGGCAAAAAGGGAGGAAGTATAACCAGGTATCACCAGAAATATTAACAGGCAATAATCTGGTGCTTTGTTTTCACTGCCTCTGAAATGAATACATTTTTTGTAAGAGAGAAATGTCAAGATTCTTACTAAAATTTTGTACATGTAAAATTTTAAATATAAAGATAGTTCTACTTTGGAAATTTTTTAAATTATTTTTTTTAAGTCCACTACAGTATGCTGGAGAGTAGGCAAATATTCTTGATACAGTAAGAGATATGGATGAAAACTATCACCGGCCCCATCAATAAACAAAGGATGTTTCCGCCATCAAGCCATCAGCCACTGCAGCCATCCACGACTGTGCCCTGAGGGGCTTCAGGGTGGATAAGAACAGGATACTAGCCCTGGTAGACTGCCGTCTATGGGATCGCACCGAGTCGGACACGACTGAAGAGACTTAGCAGCAGCAGCAGCCCTAGGTAGTTAAGTGCTAGTGTTGAAGGTATTAGTCACTCTATTGTGTCCAACTCTTTGTGACCCCATGGACTGTAGCCCGCCAGGTTCCTCTGTCCATTGAATTCTCCAGACAATACTGGAGTGGGTAGGCATTTTCTTCTCCAGGGGATCTTCCCGACCTAGGAATTGAACCTGGGTCTCCTGCATTGCAGGTGGACTCTGCCGTCTGAGCCACTAGGGAAGGTCCATATCAAAGGAATGATTTCAATGAGCTCAGTCTCCAGCATCTTCCTATACATAGAAAAGCCTGAAACTCATTAACCTGAGATGTCTGGTTTTTCTTTAATTAATAGTAATCTTTTGATATTCTGACTACCTGGGTGTTTTGGGGCTTTTTTGTTTGTTGATTGCTGCTGCTGCTGCTGCTAAGTCACTTCAGTCATGACCGACTCTGTGCAACCCCATAGACGGCAGCCCACCAGGCGCCTCCATCCCTGGGATTCTCCAGGCAAGAACACTGGAGTGGGTTGCTATTTCCTTCTCCAATGCATGAAAGTGAAAAGTGGAAGTGAAGTCGCTTAGTCGTGTCTGACTCTTAGCAGAAACTCCTATATATCCTGGCTCCTCCCTTACCTCACCTCTTCAGAGCAGCTGAGAGGCTGTCTTCAGGGCTAAGTCCTCAGCAAGTCTGCTAAATAAAACATAATTCTCAACCTTTAGATTGTACATCTGTTATCTGTCAACAGAGGCTTCCTATAATATAACTTAAGAATATGACTTTGTAATTCATTAACCAAAAAATATTAATCTTATCATCAATATTATTGATCATCAATTTGGGACTACAATCTGGTGTAGGTAGCAGAAATTCAACATACTGATCAAAAAAAAAAAAAAAAAAGATTTGTCATCCTGGAGGGCTCGCAGGATTTTTTTTTCCTTCCTTAGTTGTAATTACCAAGTCTTCACTTCCACCCTCTTCAAACAAGGTCTGCAACTCCTTTCCCACGATCAGGAAGCAGTGTGACAGTAATCCTCTGCTTTTCATCACAGGTAACAGGCACCCAGCCCAACAAGTGTCTGAGGAGAAGGCTCACACCACTGAACCACCGCATGTGAACTGACCAGAGGCTATAAACTCCCACTCACCTTCGATTCGTGTCCCTTTTATTATTGTTGTGAGGTGAAAGTTGCTCAGTTGTGTCCGACTCTTTGTGATCCCATGGATTACACATACACAGTCCATGGGCTTCTCCAGGCCAGAATACTGGAGTGGGTAGCCTTTCCCTTCTCCAGGGTTTATTATTGTTGGCCAGATATAAATCCAAACAAAGCATGTGTTAGGTTCTTCAGTCCAGACAAAGTAATATAGTAGGTTGAGAATTTCAACCTCTGCATTCACAGCTTTAATCCCTCAGATGAATTATGAACTCAGATTTGTTTCCTTAAAACTATCTTAAGAGTCATCTGGGCTACGAAAACATTACACCGAGATCACAAACAGCCAACAAATACAGCAGTCATTAAAAAGGTTAAATAGCTATTCACTTTTTTTTGTTATTAACATTTTTTGGAATTTTAATATCTTTTTATTTTTAATAGAAAGATAATTGCTTTATAGTGTTATGTTAGTTTCTGCTGTAGAATAATATGAATCAACTATAAGTATCTATGCACGCATGCTCAGTCCCTTCAGTTGTGTCGGACACTTTGAGACCCCATGGACTGTAGCCCGCCAGGCTCCTCTTTCCATGGAATTCTCCAGGCAAGAATACTGGAGTGGGATACGTCTCTTGCATTGGCAGGTGGGTTCTTTACCACCAGCGCCACCTGGAAAGCCCATGCATGTGAAGTCGCTTCAGTCATGGGGGTGTGTGTGTGTGTGCGCGCACGTGTGTGTGTGTGCGTGCGTGTGTGTGTGCGCGCGTGTGTGTGTGTGTGCGCGCGCATCCGCGCGCGTGCCTGTGCGCCTGTGTGCGTGTGCGTCTGTGTGTGTCTGTGTGTCTGTGTCCCCCTCTTGAACATCCCTCCTACTCCCCATCCCACCCCTCTAGGTCATCACAGAACATGGAGCTGAGTTCCCTGTGCTGTTCAGAAGCTTCCCATTAGCTATTTATTTTACACGTGGGAGTGTATCTACGTTAATGCTACTCTCAATTTGTCCCATCCTCTCCTCCCCCCAACCCATTCACTTTTCAAATTTTTAAAAGCTATCACTATTCAAAAAGCTAAATAATTTGGAGTTATAATATTTGCTGATTCATTTTACTTTGGAAAAACAAATTCAGTGTACACTGCTTTTATGTAAATTTAAAGTAAACAGTAGTAATAAAAGGTGAATTCTAGCTCATAATCGCATGCTAAAGCATTTAGAAACAAGTGTAATGTATACTAAAGTGCCTTGAAAAATAAAATGGATAATAATTAATGCCTAGAGAACAGGAGTTTGGTGCGTAATAAAGGCAAGCGTGGTAAGTGTTATGATAGAACTAGGTGGCAGGTATGTGCAGGCTAAGTCACTTCAATTCAGTTCAGTTCAGTCGCTCAGTCGTGTCCGACTCTTTGCGACCCCAAAGTTACTTCAGTACTGTCCAATTCTTTGGGACCCTATGGACTGCAGCCTACTAGGTTGCTCTGTCCATGGGATTCTCCAGGCAAGAATACTGGAGTGCACTGCCATACCCTCCTCCAAAGGATCTTCCCGAACCAGGGATTAAACCCATGTCTCTATGTTTCCTGCATTGCCAGGCAGGTTCTTTACCACTAGTGCCACTGGGGAAGCCTGGCAGGTACATAGGTAGGCATGTAAAATTCTTCCAACTTTGCTGATGTTTGAAAATGTTTTATAATAAAAGCAGGAAAACATTTAAAATAGAAATATAATCAAAATAAACAAGCAAAGTGAAATCTCTAACAATCCAGCACAAACTCACAACCAGAACTCTCAATATTTTCATGTTGCCAGTAGAAGCACAGAAATAGTTCAAGAAACTTCACTTATGGTTTCAATCTAGTCAAATTTGAATCACAAAAGGTTTACAGTCAAAAATTTCTCACGCCACCCAACAGCCATAGGAAAAAGACTTGTATTTAAAATAACAGATTTTACATTGGGATTTTGAAAGAAAACTTCCCACAACAGAATGACTTTCATTAACATGTTCCTTTCATACTTGTTCTGGGTTGACTTTGACCATGACAGAAGCAAAAGATGTTTTCTAACACAAGGCCAGTGTTGCTGCTTAATCAACCAAAGTCTAGCATAATATTCTATCAAGACAGATATCAATCACTTCTGTTCCTGGGTAGAGATAATTATTAAAATATTTTCCTGTTTTTTCTTAGAAGCATTTTCTTTTTATCTTTTGCCAAAAAGAAAAGGGAAGAAAGAAGGTTATTCAGGAGCTAAAACACACTTTTATAGAATCTTATTTACTTTCTTTTCTATGTCTAGATATATCAGTTATTAGGCCTCAGAGGCAGAGATCGTTAAAACTGAATACAGAGGAAAAAGAATTAGGATAGACTATCACTGATAAAACAGATCATAGTTAACTGTTTCTTCCCTTTTGTTTAGTCACTCAGTCGTGTCTGACTCCTTTGGGACCCATGGACTGGAGCCCTCCAGGCTCCTCTGTCCATGGGATTTCCCAGGCAAGAATCCTGGGGTGGGTTGCCATTTCTTCTCCAGGGATCTTCCCGTTCCAGGGATTGAACCCGTGTCTCCTGAATTGGCAGGCAGATTCTTTACTGCTGCCCTAATCCCCTCCAAAAACAGATTTTTAAAAGATGAAACTATCACCCCTCAAGTGGCAATATAGTGAGCAAGGAACAAGAGAGAGACAGAGAGGAAAGGAAGGAAGGAGAGACCTAAGGAAGAAAGGAAAGACAAGACACCCTCAATTCTATTCCAGTCTCCACGATACATACACTTCCTGGTGAAGTTTTTGTCTCAATAATTTTCCCTCCATTTTTCTACTCTCTCCCATTCCCAATTTTCTCTCAATACACTAAGAAATAAAAATAAACTGTCAAGTCCAAAATGCAACTCACCTTCACGTGCCACCCTCAACGTGATATCAGAGGAGCAGCTTGTGAATGACCTTGATCCCAAAGAGTCCAAGCTCTCAAACGAGTCCTCCCTCTTACAGTTGCCTGGAGAAGCCAGAAGCTCCCCACGCTCAGGGCCCCAGATGTCGCTGTAACCACTGTCCCTGCCACTCCTCTTCAGGCAGCTGGACTCTTCAAGTGCCTAAAGGACATTTGTTCAGAAATAGTAAATGAGCAAAAACTTCCAAAAATGTCATCAGCTATGGCGTCTTTGTTTGCATAGCTCAAGTCATGCTATCTCTGATTAGATGAGGCAATGAGATTTCCCAGTGAAATGTCAGAAAAAAATTTGATAGAAATCAGAACATAAATCTGTAAATGTTTTCCCATGACTTAATACTTTAGCACTCATGTAACAACATGAAGGTACCCAATATTATTTAGTAAGGTAACAGAATCTATTTAATAATGAGGAAATTTCCAATCAAAGAAGAGCTAATAATTAGAGTAACATTCAAGAGCTAAAGTCAATTTCTGTTTAGTTTTCTGGCAATAAACATAAAAGGAGGCAAAGAGAAAAAGTCAACCTTAATTTTGATATCCAAAAAAGGAGAAAAGAATAAGATTGCATTCAGCCTACCTCCAGGAAATATTAGGGGTCATTTCTATTGAACAAATTAAAAAAAAAAAAAAAAAAGCTCTTCAACAGAAAAGTTTTAAAACAGAGAGGGGTAAGAATAGCAGGTATACACTTCACAAACTTGTCTATTTTCACAGATTATAAAACTAGATCTGATCCAAGGAAAGCTCACTGGTTACAAAACTAGATCTGAACCAAGGAAAGCAGACTTGTTTGCTGATATATAAAACATTTCCCCTGTATCTAGATGAAATATTTGTTTGGCTCCTATATCAGTTATATAGAAATAAAGAACATGTTATTAACCATAGGTTTATAAATCATATCAGTTCAGTTCAGTCGCTCAGTCATGTCCGACTCTCCGCGACCCCATGAATCACAGCACGCCAGGCCTCCCTGTCCATCACCAACTCCCGGAGTACACTCAAACTCATGTCCACAGAGTCGGTGATGCCATCCAGCCATCGCATTCTCCATCGTCCCCTTCTCCTCCCGCCCCCAACCTTTCCCAGCATCAGAGTCTTTTCCAGTGAGTCAACTCGTCACATGAGGTGGCCAAAGTATTGGAGTTTCAGCTTTAGCATCAGTCCCTCCAATGAACACCCAGGATTGATCTCCTTTAGAATGGACTGGTTGGATCTCCTTGCAGTATAAGGGACTCTCAAGAGTCTTCCCCAACACCACAGTTCAAAAGCATCGATTCTTCGGCGATCAGCTTTCTTTACAGTCCAACTCTCACATCCATACATGACCACGGGAAAAATCATAGCCTTGACTAGACGGACCTTGGTTGGCAAAGTAATGTCTTTGCTTTTTAATATACTATCAAGGTTGGTCATAGCTTTCCTTCCAAGGAGCAAGCGTCTTTTAATTTCATGGCTGCAATCAGCATCTGCAGTGATTTTGGAGCCCCAAAAAATAAAGTCTGACACTGTTTCCACTGTTTTTCCATCTATTTCCCATGAAGTGATGGGACCAGATGCCATGATCTTCGTTTTCTGAATGTTGAGATTCAAGCCAACCTTTTCACTCTCCTCTTTCACTTTCATCAACAGGCTTTTGAGTTCCTCTTTACTTTCTGCCATAAGGGTAGTGTCATCTGCATATCTGAGGTTATTGATATTTCTCCCGGCAATCTTGATTCCAGCTTGTGCTTCTTCCAGCCCAGCGTTCCTCATGATGTACTCTGCATATAAGTTAAATAAGCAAGGTGACAATATACAACCTTGACGTACACCTTTTCCTATTTGGAACCAGTCTGTTGTTCCACGTACAGTTCTAACTGTTGCTTCCTGACCTGCATACAGGTTTCTCAAGAGGCAGGTCAGGTGGTCTGGGATTCCCATCTCTTTCAGAATGTTCCACAGTTTATTGTGATCGACACAGTCAAAGGCTTTGGCATAGTCAATGAAGCAGAAATAGATGTTTTTCTGAAACTCTCTTGCTTTCTCCATGATCCAGAGGATGTTGGCAATTTGATCTCTGGTGCCTCTGCCTTTTCTAAAACCTGCTTGAACATCTGGGAGTTCACGGTTCACATATTCCTGAAGCCTGGCTTGGAGAATTTTGAGCATGACTTTACTAGTGTGTGAGATGAGTGCAATTGTGCAGTAGTTTGAGCATTCTTTGGCATTGCCTTTCTTTGGGATTGGAATGAAGACTGACCTCTTCCAGTCCTGTGGCCACTGCCGAGTTTTCCAAATCTGCTGGCATATTGAGTGCAGCACTTTCACAGCATCATCTTTCAAGACTTGAAATAGCTCAACTGGAATTCCATCACCTCCACTAGCTTTGTTTGTAGTGATGCTTTCTAAGGCCCACTTGACTTCACATTCCAAGATGTCTGGCTCTAGGTCAGTGATCACATTATCGTGACTATCTTGGTCGTGAAGATCTTTTTTGTACAGTTCTTCTGTGTATTCCTGCCACCTCTTCTTAATATCTTCTGCTTCTGTTAGGTCCATACCATTTGTGTCCTTTATCGAGCCCATCTTTGCATGAAATGTTCCCTTGGAATCTCTAATTTTCTTGAAGAGCTCTCTTGTTTTTCCTATTCTGTTGTTTTCCTCTATTTCTTTGCATTGATCACTGAGGAAGTCTTTCTTATCTCTCCTTGCTATTCTTTGGAACTCTGCATTCAGATGCTTATATCTTTCCTTTTCTCCTTTGCTTTTCACCTCTCTTCTTTTCACAGCTATTTGTAAGGCCTCCTCAGACAGCCATTTCGCTATTTTGCATTTCTTTTCCATGAGGATGGTCTTGGTCCCTGTCTCCTGTACAATGTCACGAACCTCCGTCCAGAGTTCATCAGGCACTCTATCTATCAGATCTAGTCCCTTAAATCTATTTCTCACTTCCACTGTATAATCATAAGGGATTTGATTGAGGTCATATCTGAATGGTCTAGTGGTTTTCCCTACTTTCTTCAATTTAACTCTGAATTTCACAATAAGGAGTTCATGATCTGAGCCACAGTCAGCTCCTGGTCTTGTTTTCGCTAACTGTATACAGCTTCTCCATCTTTGGTTGCAAAGAATATAATCAATCTGATTTCGGTGTTGACCATCTGGTGATGTCCATGTGTAGAGTCTTCTCTTGTGTTGTTGGAACAGGGTGTTTGCTATGACCAGTGCGTTCTCTTGACAAAACTCTATTAGCCTTTGCCCTGCTTCATTCCGTGCTCCAAGGCCAAATTTGCCTGTTACTCCAGGTGTTTCCTGACTTCCTACTTTTGCATTCCAGTCCCCTATAATGAAAAGGACATCTTTTTTGGGTGTTAGTTCTAAAAGGTCTTGTAGGTCTTCATAGAACTGATTAACTTCGGCTTCTTCAGCATTACTCGTTGGGGCATAGGCCTGGATTACTGTAATATTGAATGGTTTGCCTTGGAAACAAACAGAAATCATTCTGTCGTTTTTAAGATTGCATCCAAGTACTGCATTTCGGACTCTTTTGTTGACCATGATGGCTACTCCATTTCTTCTAAGGGATTCCTGCCCACAGTAGTAGATATAATGCTCATCCGAGTTAAATTCACCCATTCCAGTCCATTTTAATTCACTGATTCCTAGAATGTCGACGTTCACTCTTGTCATCTCCTGTTTGACCACTTCCAATTTGTCTTGATTCATGGACCTAACATTCCAGGTTCCTATGCAATATTGCTCTTTATAGCACCGGACCTTGCTTCTATCACTGGTCACATCCACAACTGGGTATTGGTTTTGCTTTTGCTCCATCCCTTTATTCCTTCTAGAGTTAGTTCGCCACTGAGCTCCAGTAGCATACTGGGCACCTACCAACCTGGGGAATTCCTCATTCAGTATCCTATCATTTTGCCCTTTGTTACTGTTCATGGGGTTCTCAAGGCAAGTATACTGAAGTGGTTTGCCATTCCCTTCTCCAGTGGACCACATTCGGCTGTGGTCCATGTGATCAGATCGGCTAATTTCCTGTGATTATGATTTCAGTGTGTCTGCCCTCTGATGCCCCCTCGCAATAAATCATATAGAACTTAATAAAATAAGCATTTTTAACTAACTTTCCTCTAAGAAAGTTAATAGCAAAATACAACTGGACTTTTAAAAATTAGCATTTCAGTAGAAGTTATAAAGCCTTTAGCATAGTAAAGGCCTAATAAACATACATAATTGTTCAAACTACCGCACAATTGCACTTATCTCACACGCTAGTAAAGTCATGCTCAAAATTCTCCAAGCCAGGCTTCAGCAGTATGTAAACCGTGAACTCCCAGATGTTCAAGCAGGTTTTAGAAAAGGCAGAGGCACCAGAGATCAAATTGCCAACATCCGCTGGATCATGGAGAAAGCAAGAGAGTTCCAGAAAAACATCTATTTCTGCTTCATTGACTATGCCAAAGCCTTTGACTGTGTGGATCACAATAAACTGTGGAACATTCTGAAAGAGATGGGAATCCCAGACCACCTGACCTGCCTCTTGAGAAACCTGTATGCAGGTCAGGAAGCAACAGTCAGAACTGTACATGGAACAACCGACTGGTTCCAAATAGGAAAAGGTGTACGTCAAGGTTGTATATTGTCACCTTGCTTATTTAACTTATATGCAGAGTACATCATGAGGAACGCTGGGCTGGAAGAAGCAAAAGCTGGAATCAAGATTGCCGGGAGAAATATCAATAACCTCAGATATGCAGATGACACCACCCTTATGGCAGAAAGTGAAGAGGAACTCAAAAGCCTCTTGATGAAAGTGAAAGAGGAGAGTGAAAAGGTTGGCTTGAAGCTCAACATTCAGAAAACAAAGATCATGGCATCTGGTCCCATCACTTCATGGGAAATAGATGGAAAAACAGTGGAAACAGTGTCAGACTTTGTTTTTTTGGGCTCCAAAATCACTGCAGATGCTGATTGCAACCATGAAATTAAAAGACGCTTGCTCCTTGGAAGGAAAGTTATGACCAACCTAGATAGTGTATTAAAAAGCAGAGACATTACTTTGCCAACCAAGGTCCGTCTAGTCAAGGCTATGGTTTTTCCCGTGGTCATGTATGGATGTGAGAGTTGGACTGTGAAGAAGGCTGACCGCCGAAGAATCGATGCTTTTGAACTGTGGTTTTGGAGAAGACTCTTGAAAGTCCCTTATACTGCAAGGAGATCCAACCAGTCCATTCTAAAGGAGATCAATCCTGGGTGTTCATTGGAGGGACTGATGCTAAAGCTGAAATTCCAATACTTTGGCCACCTCATGCGACGAGTTGACTCACTGGAAAAGACTCTGATGCTGGGAAAGGTTGGGGGCGGGAGGAGAAGGGGACGACGGAGAATGAGATGGCTGGATGGCATCACCGACTCTGTGGACATGAGTTTGAGTGTACTCCGGGAGTTGGTGATGGACAGGGAGGCCTGGCGTGCTGTGATTCATGGGGTCGCGGAGAGTCGGACACGACTGAGCGACTGAACTGAACTGACTGAAACATACATAATAATGAGTGAATAGTTAGCAACTCTATAATTTTTTAATATAGTAGAGGTAATTTTGTTACTACAGTAAAATCAGAAATGTTATTTTCAGATAATGATACTAATACAGAGATAAGAATTCCTAGGTTCTTTAACAATCAAGTGTAATATGTGAACCTTTCATTAAATCATTATATAGAGAAGAAACTATGAAACAGAGTTGGGAAACAATTGAGATGTTTTGAATATAGACTGGCTATTAAATAATGGGGAATATTCATGAATGTTCTTCGGTCTAGGAGACACTATAGGTATATAGAAGAATATTCTTGCTGTTAAGAACAGCATGCTGAGTATTTAGGAGTAAGCAACCTGAAATCTACATGAAATAATGGATAGACACCAAATAAAGCCAATGTGGGACATGCTTAATGATTAAATCTGATGTAAAATAGGTGGGTATTTGTTACACTACTCTTTCAATTTTGAATTATTAATATTTTCAACATGTGGAAAAAGTTAAAGAAAAAAGGTTTATAATGAATAATTAGCAGCTGTCTCAGGCATACTTTTGGCTAAGACTGGATGTCAATTTGTGGTTGAATTGTGTGACAAGTGTTTAAGTGCCAATAAGGTCCAATAGATTTATGTGAGGTTTTATATATTTTATCTGCCAAACACACCCTGGAATTAGAGTTGACATCTTGTCACGAAAATGCAGGCGCCTACCTTGTACTCTATTTCCACGCAGATGGAGAAGCTGGGCCCAGTGCTGGCGCCGCCAAAATACTTCTCAAAAAATATGAAATTTAAAATTCTAAGTAAATCTTTAGATTTGTCAGATTTCTTAAACACATATTTGTTGAGGCCTTAGATTGCAACACACAGGAAATGATTTTTGGCCTCGTAAGTGTTAAAAGTTAATGATGACGTGCCACCATAGTTGTAAAAGAGGCCCTGTTGGCTGGAGTTTGGCCCTGTTGCCTGGTTCCTACCCCGACTCCCCTGCCTCCCCCGCTCCCCCACACACACACCAAGGACTTTCCTCTGACAAGTCACCTAGTGAGTCACCTACAACTTATAGGATGACTCAATGTCAACAGTTTACTGCAAGAATTTTTTTAAAAAACTTTGTTTAAATTTTTTTGGTTGCACTGGGTCTTCATTTCTGCACTCAGGCTTTCCCTAGTTGTGGCAAGTGGGAGCTATTCTCCAGTTGCAGTACATGGGCTTTTCAATGTGGTGGCTTCTCCTGTTGTGGAGCGCAGGCTCCAGGGTGCAGGAGCTCAATAATTATGGCACATGGGCTTACGTGCTCCATGGCACATAGAATCTTCCCGGACCAGGGATCGAACTTGTGTCCCCTGTATTGGCAGTGGATTCTTAATCACTGGACCACCAGGGAAGTCCCTGCAAGTATTTTTTCTTTATTCATATTTTAGACTGGCCATTAAGCATAACTAGTTAAGGGAGAAAAGTTTGATGAACACAACGATTTTGATTTTAACAGAACAGATCCAAAACAAATACTGACATATCTCTTATGGCTCTCCACCCGCCATAATTAATGGAATGGAACCACGGCTTTAGCTTTACCTATGAAAAATTCCTTGTGTATCTACTCTGGTTTTGACACTGGTGGCAGGAAACAAACTCAAGTAAAGCATTCCCAGCACACTCTACGAAGGTTACTGAACCTGAGTCACGCTGCCATAAAAAGAACCAAAGGCTGTAAAGAGAACACTAATGCAAGGGCCAAAGTTCCATGTTATTTTTAACTGGATGATTTCTTAGCTGAAATAACTGTAAAGCAGACTCTGCTCATGCTTGAAGCCCCGCCACATTCATCCTTCTGAGCCCTGCCCTCCACCACTGCACTGACCTACTTGTTCATCTGTCTGCATCAAACAATTGTGCTCTAAGGATGGGTCATCTCCCTCATATGAGTGCTTTCTCAACACCTCATATAATGCTCAGGCATGATATTATCTCAACAATTATCTGAATGAACTGTTTTAAGGGTTTTAAATAGGATAGTATCAACTCCTTATGATTTAACAATAAAAATCCAGAAGGAATACTCTAACCCTCATCTCTCTATGATATATATGGCTGGGCTCAGGCAAAACTAAAGATGAGAGTAGTCATAAGGCAAAGAGATCATTTTCATCCTGGCCTAGAACGTCTGTTTTCCAATCATAGTAACTAGCATTTATCACATCCTTATAATGTGCCATAGGCTAATGCTAAATGCCTGATGGGTACAGAATCATTTATTGATCATAAAGACCCATCAAGCAACTACTATTAATTAGATGGTGATAAATTATTTTGATGACATATTTTCTTCTGAATACTGC
Organism: Moschus berezovskii; assembly: GCF_049115385.1. Lineage (NCBI taxonomy): Eukaryota > Metazoa > Chordata > Mammalia > Artiodactyla > Moschidae > Moschus > Moschus berezovskii. Next base: position 35,962,727 of record NC_142472.1, read on the forward strand.
AAATTCTCCTACAGAAATACCCCCATGGCGATTAGTTCTCCCATTTGATCTTCTGAATGAAGATCTGGCCAACTTTGGTTAGCCTTGGCACTTGACCCTCTTCAAAGAGTCTTTAAACATTCAAAATTTGCAACACTGATTCCAAAATATGAAGGACTAGCAATGTGTTTAAAACCAAAGATTCTAACTTAAAAATCTTATCAAGTTTCACGTAACACCATTTACTACCCTTTAGGAAACAGACGTGGCATGCAGAATTGTGAAGATATTGGAATAAGAACGTTAGAGATATAGTGACCCATGGCAAGACAATCAATAAGACAAAGAACCTGAGTAACATTAACAGCCTGATGCAGTTACAGGTCGAGTTCATAATGAATATAGAAACAGTTGGGTTATATAAAGTGTTGAAGAAAGAAAGTTAATGAGTATCTCACTGAGTTACCTAAAATTAAGAAATAAATACCTATACCTATATTATATATCCTGGAAACTGGTCTGAAATACTCACTACTTGGTGGTGACTTATGAAGTCGGCAGATACGTAACAATCCTCTCTAGGCATCGCAGTCAGAGTCACCATATTTTGTGGAAAAAGTAAAAGAAGGCAGAGGGGACATGGAAAGAACAGATGAAGGGGAAGATAAGAACTATTAGTTAGAGTAAGTGTCTCACACAGATAGAGTTTCCTTACCTTAGTCAGAGCTTGTCCTAAAAGATTCTCAAATGCCTTCAAATTAAGATAGGGACCATTATAGTAGGGGTTACTTTGTGCTTTTCTTCCCAGCCAGTATAAAGTTATCAAAACCTTTAAAAAAAAAAATGCCATGAAACAGATGAGTCAGTTTAGTAATTAACAGCAAGCTCAAATGCAAGTGAGCACTAGATAAAAGACCATATGTATCTATGGTTGAAAAGTAGATTTCCTTTTAAATTACATGAAGGAGAAGGGTCGTCAAAAATGTTATTCTTCTCTGAGCACGTTCTCACACCAAAAGCTTAGACCCCCAACAGGTATTTGTACATTCTACCAGTACACAGGAAGCAGGAAAAAATTCACAGGAAGAAAACATAAATTAAACTTTTCAGACAATATTTTCCCAACAAGCTTACAGCCTAAACCCTTAAAAGCAATAATTCTCAGCTTCCCTAATAAGGATATTTAGCCCTTATGTTTTTAAATAAAGCTGTTACATTTTCAGAAATTCTTCTAGTATGCAGCATACTATAGATATGTCTACATTAGCTAATTCCTCAGAGTTCTTAAACATTTAATGTTTCTCCTCAAAGTCTGATTTTGGTGGTTTCTGACTTACTCTCCTAAAAATCCTATAGCCTGTTTATTTGCCTTTGCGGGCATGCTAAGTCGCTTCAGTCATGTCTAACTCTTTGCAACCCCATGAACCGTAGCCTGCCAGGCTCCTCACTACGTAGGATTCTCCAGGCGAGAATACTGGAGTGGGTCTCCATGCCCTCCTCTGGTGGATCTTCCTGACTCAAGAGTCAAACCCACATCTCTTGCATCTCCTGATTTCACAGGCAAGTTCTTTGCTACTAGTGCCACTGGGGTAGCCCTTATCCGCCTTTACTACATTACTAACATGTAAGGACCCACTTCCTGAATTTAACCCACCTTCTTATACTGTGAGGTCAGAGAATACACGTTTCAACCATATTTAAGCATATTTAGAATTTGTTTCTAACAAAAACTCCATTAGAAAAAGGACAGAATATATCAGATATTTTTAGTTCTCACTACCTTATTATAGAACATGTAAGAAACCATTTATAATGTTCCATTAAATAGATATCTTACATTTTTCACTCTCCTATCAGTCTCTTCTTGCCTGTAAAGAAGAAAAAAGAAAATATTCATTAAGCAATATCTATGAACCTGAATGAAATTGTTAATTATTAACTAGAAAAAAACTCATTTGTATTCTAAAGTTCTATGAATATTAATATCACCTGGAAGTTCAGAAACTTTACAGAGTGTATTATCCATCAGAGGATGTTTCCATATTCATTGATTTCAAGAAATATAATGGTCAGTTTTCTATTAAAAGCAAGGTTGTCTTTTTTATTTCATTTATTATAGCCTGATTTATAAAATGTGCTATTTGCATTTTTTTAATTTTCATTTTAAATAATATTTAAAATCAACAAAAAGGGGAAAAACATCAACATATGGTCATGGCAGAAAACAATCAGGAAAGGCAAAAAATGTAAATAGGAAAAAACAAAAGTAATTTTGCACAGTTTTCTTTTCCATTGTGCATGGTGCTTTTTCACTGAAGTTCCCCAGAGAAAACTGCTCAGAGACCAAACCCCTGCAGATGCTAAAAAGTGCAGTTTTTAAAATGCCATGAATCTCTGCCTAGAGATTTAATTCTATTATAAGCATCATGAGCTTCCCTGGTGGCTCAGAGGGTTAAGTGTCTTCCTGCAATGCGGGAGACCCAGGTCTGATCCCTGGGTCAAGAAGATCCCCTGGAGAAGGAAATGGCAAGCCACTCCAGTTTGCCTGCAAAATCCCATGGACGGAGAAGCCTGGTAGGCTACAGTCCATGCAGTTGCAAAGAGTCAGAAACGACTGAGTAACTTCACTTTCACTTTTCATAAGCATCATGACTTCCCCCCCGCACCCCTGTAAAAAGGCATGACATTTATGGGAAAAGTTCAGGAAACAGATATTATCACAGTGTTGAAGACAAAAACACACGAGTTCATTAATAAACGGGTCACTATAAACTATTGGTGCCTTCCAGAGACTTAAGCAGGATCATTGCTGGTTCAGGAGACATGCAAGACCCTGAGCTAGATACCCTTCAATGTAGCTTTCCAGTCTAAGAGTCATAGTAGTATACTTATAAGGAAAAAAAAAAAAAAATATATATATACACACACACACACACACACACACACACACACACACACACTGGCTTTCTTGGACTCAGAGGTAAAGATTCTACCTGCAATGCAGGAGACACAGAAATGTGGGTTCAATCCCTGGGTTGGGAAGATCACTGGAGGAGGACACGGCAACCCACTCTAGTATTCTTGCCCAGAAAATCTCATGGAGAGAGGAACCTGGGGGGCTGCAGTCCATGGGGTTACAAAGAGTTGGACATAACTGAAGGGCTGAGCGTATACTCACACACGATGAGTGTGTAAGACATAGAAAACATACACACAAAACATATATACACAGGGAAACAAAGGGGAAGAGAATGAGCTCATAAGTAGAGACAAATATTTAACTTAGCTTTCAAAGAATCCATGAAGACAGCTACGGCCATTCCTTCCCATACAACAAACATGAACTGAAGTGAACCTAAGAACAACATGCAACTCGCGTCGACCACCAGAACAGCATACCAAAAATAAAATTCAACGGCTCTCACCCTACTGTGGAAACGTAAATTGGTACAACTACTTGAATACACTTGGTAGCATCTATTCAAGCTGAATATATACGCATATTCTATGATCTAGTAATTCCACTCCTCAGTATATACCCAACAGAAATACTTACACATATTCAGCAAAAGTCACATATGAGAACCTTTGTAGAAGCACCATTCATAATAGAATGAGCTGGAGCTACACTTAACATCTTCAAGAGCCGAACGGCTCAATTATGGAATATTCGCACAATGAAATATTCTGTAACAATGAGAACAAACAATCTGCAGCCATATGGCTCAATCTCACAAACACTGGGAATCAAATGAAGTCAGGCAGAGCACAGGGTGTATTATCCATTCATGTCAAGTACAAAAACAGGTAAAACAAAGATAAGATGTTAAGATTCAGGATAGTGTTCACTCCAGTAGGGAGGATGGAAGTGACTGGGAAAAGGTGACGCACTTCTGGGAGCTAATTATTTCTTATATTTTGATCTGTTTGATCTAGTTCTTATATTTTGAATGCACTGCCTACCTATATGCATTCCATCTCTCAAGTTTGTGAACTGTACACTCAAAATACACATATAGAAATAGATACGTATTTCAAAAAAGCAAATAAATTTCACAGCCCAAGTACTTAAACCAGGGCTTATCTCTTGAGTAAAAAGAATATTATCCTGTAAAAAAAAAAAAATCAACATTTCCAAAGAAATAGGGGGAAAAAAATCACTAGAAAGCAATAATAAAAAATAACAAAGCTATAAAATATATAGCCTCCTTTTATATTAATGGCCAACAAACACACCTCAGACATTAACCAAAGCACAAAGAACCATCAATACTCAACACAAAGCATTTTCTAGTCTGAAAACCACCACACTATTAACATTCAGTGCAAAGCATCCCACTTTTCTCATAAGCACCCTGAGGGCAAAAGGAACAACAGAGCTCTCTTGAACCCCTGACCTCCTTTCCACACAGCCTTCTCTGAAGCTTTCTAATCCAGCACACTCATTGGCTTTTTATTATGATAAAGCAATAATTGTAAACACAGGGTCTGGCCTATTGGGGAATAAGCACTCACAATAAACCGTGACCTTGGCACTATAACCTTCCCCTCATTTCACATTCCTTTCTGAACATGAGCATTTATAACATGCTCTTGAACACTGTGACACACAGGCCAGCCAAATTGCTGTTCTATCACTGAAATGTAATGCCAGGAATTCAAGTAGTCAATGATTTGCGGGAGTCAATAGAGGCCAGCTTCTGATACGCAACAAACACATCCCACTGCTTGGAAGTCAGAAACCAGGTGGCTCCTTTTGCCTGCAGTGGCCAGAGGGCACAACCCCAACGCCTTTCAAAGAGAACAAGCATGAGCGCTGAGGGGAAGCTCATGGTATCAGCCTCTCCATGCACCATCCAAGATGCTGGCCAGCCCAACAGAACCAAAAACTAGACAAATCCGATCTACAAATAGACTAATCCCTTATAACAGATATTTAAGCTGTTGGCATGGTATATAACATGGATAGACCTACAGTCTGTCACACAGAGTGAAGTAAGTCAGAAAGAGAAAAAGGTCGTATGTGAACGCATGCATGTGGAATCTAGAAGCACGGTACAGATGACCTATTTGCAGGGCAGGACCAGAGATGAAGACAGAGAGAATAGACACGTAGACACAGGGTGGGAAGGGAGAGTGGGACAAATTGGGAGATTATGATTGACATATATACACTACCATGTAGCTAGTGGGAACCTGCTGTAAGGCACAGGAAGCTCAGCTCAGTGCTCTGTGATGACCTACCAGGGTGAGATGGATGAGGGGACAGGAGGGAGGTCCAAGAGGGAGGGGATATATGTATACAAGGAGCTGATTCATTTCACTGAAGTGAACACATTGTGTTACTTTTGTAACAAAGCAATGTGAAGCAATTATATTCCAATTTAAAAAAAAAAAGGAGGATGGTCTTTGGGTCAGGTGTAGGTTCCAAGAGCTATGTTCATCTCGGCAATTTAATTCTCAATGCTTCAGTTTCCTTCTGGAGAATCTGGAAATAATGGCCAGTATTTCAGGAAATCATCAGAAAAGTACCTGGGTACTTAGCAGAGTCCCTAGCCGTATGCTAAGTGCTCACTGAACATCAGTTATCACCAGACTGTAAGCTGTGTGAGGGCAGGGATCATCTTACTTACTAAGTTACCCACAAAGGCTTCCTAGTGAAGCCATCGCAACATTTAAGTTGCAACCAGCCTGCCTGACATTCCCCATCTCTCATCCCTGATTTATTTTTGTATTATAACCATCAACTGCATGCATTCATTTATTATCTGTCTCTTTATCATCCAAAAGGAATTTCTGTGATTTTATTCATCACCATACCCCAAATGTCTTAAGACAGGGTCTACCACCTGACAAGGACATTAAAATATTTTTATTAAAAATGTCTAGCACGGTGCATGGCACACAGATGCTCAGCAGCACTAATCTGAACATATCTTTTTAGCTTACAGAAATGTAAGTTAGCAAGAGAAAGCCTGAAATGATAAAAGCTCAGGAAAATTCCTGTGTGATGTTAACAGTTAAATTGCATTAGCTTACTTACAACACCCAATTTTTACGCCAATTGCCTGATGTTCATAACTGTGCTTCTTTGTAAAGCTGCTTTCTTTAAAACTTCAATGAAAGGAATTATTTATAATCATAGATCAATAACCTTAGAAAGGCACAGATTCAAAAACAAAGAGGAGCTGCAAAGTGCTGAGTGCAGAGATCAAGCGCTAATCTCTGTGATGTAAAAGCTTCCCAGCAAAGTTCTGAAAGACAAAGGCCAAAGAACCTAAACGTTCCCTGACCCCAAAATTTATCATAAAAAGGGACAGAGATGAAACATTAATAGTTTGAAAAATGACTGTATTGAATACTTCTCTGTGTACTATACACTAATTTAAATATTGTGTTTAATACTCAAGAAGTGGCCAAGTATAACATAGATATCACCTTCCACTCTGTTAATGAAATAGCTCTCTTTCATTGCCTCACTACCCAGCAAACGACCAGAAGACATGTGCTAATCACAGAGCTCTGAACTTTCTGCCAGAGGCCAGGAAGAAAAGAGCCACAGAAGCTCAAGAATGCCCATCTATGAACAAGATCCATCAGTAACCACCTTATCCTAACAGTTTCAAGGTATACATAGAACCAGGAAGCTCTAGGTCTGATCTTTTCTTTATTCAAGGCTATTTTAAAATACTAGTTGGAGAAGGAAATGGCAACCCACTCCAGTGTTCTTGCCTGGAGAATCCCAGGGACAGGGGAGCCTGGTGGGCTTCCGTCTGTGGGGTCACACAGAGTCGGACACAACTGAAGTGACTTAGCAGTAGCAGTACAAATCATCAATCAAAAAGTACCATATCTGGGGCTTCCCTGGTGGCTCAGTGGTAGAGTCTGCCTGCCGATGCAGGGGCCAGGGGTTCGATCCCTGATCTGGGAAGATCCCATATGCATGGACCAACTAAGCCTGTGTGCCACACCTATTGAGCCCTCATGGTGCAGCTACTGAAGCCTGTGTGCCCTAGAACCCATGCGCTGCAACAAGAGAAGCCAGTGCAATGAGAAGCCTGCTCACTGCAACGAGAGCACTCGCCACAAAAGGAGAAAAGCCCGTGCATAGCAACAAAGACCCAGCACAGCCAAAAATTAATACATTTTTTTAAAAAAGGAAGTACCAGATCTAAGGAAAAGACCAGGGAAATAAAACGCATGTGGATGCCCTGGCTTCCATCAGGAGACCCCATGCCAGGCTCTAGGAGGGCAGGCTCTGAGGTCAGACCTCCTGGGTGTGATTTCTGGCTCCACTTTTAGGAGCTATGAGAATGTGGTCAAGGTATTTAACAATGAGTCTTCAGAGCCTCACCTGGAAACCACACACCCATCTCACTGGGCTTAAAAGAGACATGTGGAAAGTATTTAACCCGAGCAGATCAAGGAAAGGAGACACTTCAAGCCTACCCTCCAGTCATCCATCTCAACCACACAGTGTGGTGGGGGGAAGTGACCGGGGGACAGGCACGTTCCCCACACGTTTTCTCCCTAGAAGAGACATTTCTGTGAAGCACAATTCAATTCACTCTTTCACGATCTGCTTTCCTTTCCCTGTTTCTCTGAACACTTTGAACAAGAAAGTATTTCAAGTATAAGGTCAAATAAAGAGCAAGGCAAACTAGCGTGGTATTACTGCTGTTGGCCAAACATCCACACTGGCCCCCAGCCAGCCCTCCTCACCCGCCCTCTATCTACTTGGGACTGCCCAGGCCAACACCCTTCCATTTTCCAAAAGGTCAAAAATCTGAGGGGGAAAAAATGTGTGTATGCGGCCAAAATCTATCTCCCTCAATATCTGATACCAAAGTTTGGGGACAGAGTGTTAAAGGATAAGATTCTCCTTTTATTATAATTTGGTACAGCCAGCTATACTCTAGGGCTTCATTAAAAATATTCCCAATACGTTCTGTTTCCCCAACGAGCCCACAAGCCTGCACCCACCTCAGCCTCTCCAAGCATCTCTCCTGCAGGACTGCAGAGAGCTAGGACCATACCTGACTCATGGCTGTACCCCGGAGGGTCAACCACAGGCCTGGCTGAGAGCCGCCCAGCATTCAAATGTTCACATATAAGTCACCTAAGCTTCCCTGGTGACTCAGTGGTAAAGAATCCACCTGCAATACAGGAGACACTGGTTCTATCCCTGGATCAGGATGATCCCCTGGAGAAGGAAATGGTAACCCACTCCAGTATTCTTGCCTGGGAAATCCCATGGACAGAGGAGTGGGCTACAGTCCATGGGGTTGCAAAGAGTCAGACACAACTGAGCAATTAAACAACAACAAAAAGTCACCTAAAGCCACTCACAGAGCCAGTCCAGCAGACCAAGGACAAAGAGTTGGAAGAAACTGTAACCCCAATGAGATAAAGCTTCACAGAGCTTACAACCAAATCCCACTTCCCTTTTATGTTCTTCCTCCAGATTTTGATACATCTTTTCTTCAAGGTACTAACTTCTCACTGGTAGCACTGCAAGGCTCACTCTTCTTGTGTTCTGCCCCAATCTCAAAACCCCCTAAGCCCTGAATCCTCTGTGCCCCGAAACCATCCCTCCTCTCAAATCCCAGCCCCCTCCCTGCCCAACTCAACCTCAAACACGGCTGCCTTACTGAACCATCACACACGGAAGCGTGTGACTGAAACCTCGTGCTGGAATTTCTGATAGAAGATCTTTGCTTCTGGTACGATGGGAGAAGACTTCCCTACATCCTGACAGGAGACATGAGCAGTACCTGCCACTACCTCCAGCTTCTCTGACCACAAGGAATTCAACGGGAGACACAGGGATAATTTCCTACCCGAGCCGGTCTCCTCCCTGCCACACACACTCCCCTCTCCTTCTCTCCCTAATCCTACAGTCCTGATGAAACCCTTTTCCAGGCCTCAGATAAGCCTCTACCTTTGTTCCTCAGAACAACTGCAACTCCCTGGGGTGATTATGCCCCCAGGCATCCACTTCCTGAGGCCACTTCCCAGAGTAGGGCGTGGACCCAACCCTTAGAGTCGGTGCTAGCCCTGCCCTGCCCTGGGTGGCACCAGCTGACCCGGTATGCCGCTGGGGAAACGGGGCTGACATGAGAGAAGCTGGGCTCGCACGATACTTGGTCCTTCTCCAAGCCACCAAGTTATCCATGCCCTCCAGTTGTTGCTGATGAGGTCTGGCCACCTGTTCACAACTTTTTTAAAAATGGCAAGAAATGAGGCCCTGAATCATGATTTCCTAAGTGGTCACCGGTAGAAAAAGTGTGTGGGCTGGCTGTATCTGCTTTCAATCTGTCAGATACGTGTGCGGTGAGGGAAGAGGCATGCGTGTGTGTGGGGGAGATGGCTGAGACCATTCAAAGCAGATGCTCTTCTCATAGTCGCGGTGGCACGTTTTCTATAACAAGACAGGCTGCCTCCAAATGGAGGGGAAAGGAGGAATTCTTCAGGTTGTTCAGGATACTGAGTGAAATCTGAAGAAGCATAGTGAGAAAACAGGCTTCCCAGGTCGCTTAGATGGTAAAGAATCTGCCTGCATTGAGGGAGACCTGGGTTTGATCCCTGGGTCGGGAAGATCCCCTGGAGAAGGAAATAGCAACCCACTCCATTATTCTTACCTGGAGAATTCCATGGACAGAAAAGCCTGGTGGGCTACAGTCCATGGGGTCGCAAAGAGTAATTTCTAACACAGCTGTGTCTGAGGGAAGAGCCTGTTTTTATTCCAAATGAAGGCTTAAGGAATGTACCAGGTAATGGCTCCTTTTTCTATTAACAGACATTTTTATTCATGGGAGCTCATCCACTGCATCCCATAAAATCTTTCTCTAGTGACTGGCAAATACAAGGAGGAAGAGATGTGTGGACAAAAGTTAAAGATGAACTCTTAGAATACTGTATTCTTTCCTTCTCTCAAAAAGTAAGCTGCATTTTTAAAAGTGAAGCTGAAATTCTTCCTTTCCTCCCACCTTCATCCCTAAAACTGAAACTGTATTCCATTTGACAGTCTGCCAGTAATGTGACACACACGTGACTCATAGCTTTTAATTTGCCATGGCTACAGAATGAGCTCTACCTGACCGTGGCAACTGTAAAAATGACACTTGAGAAAATAACACCAAATCTGGAGATAATTTATGAGCACAAACAGATAAACTTGATGATTTCTGTACTTACCTATGTGAGAAAAAACTTGGAAATTCAACAGTTTTTGCCCTAGCAACTGTAACGCTTATTCCAAACATGACGAATAAGTAAGTACCCGCTCGTTAAAAATAATTTGTTATTAAATTTCATACCCCTCCCACACGCTGCTAAGAATAGCTAAGCTTCACTTAAAGAGAAAGGGGGAAAAAGAAAAAAAAAAACGCATTCGAAGACACTGGCACACGTTCCCCCTTAAAAAATGAAACTGAACTGTGCTGCTGCAGGAGCTGAAAGGAGGGTTTTGTTTCTCTCTCAACCACAGACTGTTTGCAAATCTTCTTTTCTACTTTTCTGGACTATGTTTGCTATTATATAAAACTGATTTCACAATTGAGACTCACACATGCATATCTCCGGTTAGATGGTAACCCAGAAACAGACAATTCCTGAACAGAATTCAATGTCCATGATGCACACTCTTCGTACTAAATGGAATTATGACTTTCAATTGTATCAAAGAATTATATCAAATGCATTCAATTATACCAAATATATATCAATACTGATATTTATCAGTTATAGCAGAGGCTAGAGCTGGGTGTCAATTGCAGACCTACCCATCATTTTACGCTTGTAGGGAACAATGCCAGGTAGAGCAGTAATGGAAACAGTGGGTTTGGTTTTTAGACACGGGAGGTCTGAGATACACTACAGACAAAACAGAAATGCAACTGGTAATCAGAGATACAAGGAGGATGTTCAAGCTAGAAATCTAAGTTGGAGACATTAATATCAATCTGGGGAGTTGTCAGCATAAAGTGTAAAGTCATAAAGCTACAATGAGATAAGTACAGCTAGACAAGAGGTCTAGGATTGATTGCGGTCTGGGAAACCCAATGCATAAGGGCTAGAAGTAGAGGAGAAACAAGCAAAGCAGAGAGAAGGACTAGCCAATGTGATGGGAGCGAACGCCAGAGGGAAGGAGAGACAGACAAAGAGAATAGTCCAAAACGTTAATTAAGAGGGAAATGAGGATGAGTGCCAGGGAATTACTGCTATATTATTTTCTTAACCCTTATAATATCTTACACACATATACACAATTACTAAATTACTAATTATTTCTTTCCAAAGGAAGAAAAAGAATGAAGTATTAACATCAACAAAAATCTCATCAAAACCACTAATGTTTCTAATGAGACAATTTAAGAGAATACTGAGCTACATGGCTCAGGTGCCCTTGCAGACTTTTAAGTTCATGCTCAACAAAGCCAACAAGAAAATTTCACTATTGTTATAAATCTTCTATACTGGAACAATAATGTGCCAAGTGAAGAACTTTTCAAGTCAGTATTTCTCAAACTGTGTACCATGAAGCATGAGAAATTAGTAGATTGAATGGAGCATAAGGTCAAAACTTTTTGCCAAGTGTTGAATATTTTCTTCTTAAATATATATAATAGAAAATTGAAGTTTTGGTAAGTCCTATAGTAAGAGATCCATTTTACTTACACTAAGAAAAATTTACTTTGTCACATTTTTGGCACAAAATTAAGGGACTCTGAATTAATGAAGTATTTCCCAATTGTGTTCTGTTTAACTCCACTTCATGCTTAATTATATCATGTATATTAATATAATTGCCTTATTAAGCACTTTATATTAATCATTATGTTGACCATACTGCATTATCTCCTTTAATCCACACAATACTCTAATGATTTACAGAGCAGAAAACTGGGGCTCCAAAGGCTTAAAGACCTTCCTAAAGTCACAAAGCTATTTAAGACTTGATGTGATCCATAGTTTTCATAGACTGAGAGCCATGAACTAAGATCCCTGACTTAGCATTAGTATAGTCACCCTTTCTACCTTAATGTATTTTTAATGGCTTACCTCTTTCTTAATCCAAAAAGATAAGTCTCTCTGTAATACCCTGAAATATAAATGTCTCTCAATATTCTCTCCAAATGTTGGCTCAAAAGCTATCTATTGCAGTAACACTTTCTTGCCTAAATCTGTCCCTCAAAGACAATGGCAAAAGCTCCCCATTACTTTTTCTGGCAAAATTTAGATAGGTATTGTACTATCCTGAACATATAACTCATTATGGGATTCTGCAGATAGAAAATTGTCAAAGCATTTTCTGAAATTCTTCTAAGTAAATGAAATATATCACAATAATTCTCAGAGAAAGGCAAGGCAGAGATTACCTGTTCTTACCACAGCTAAGCCTTTATGAGTATAGTTTCTGTAAGGCAAGTATTCATCAAATATAAATAAAAATATTATAAATTAAGCATAAACAAGATTAAATGGAAAAACATTTTGGTTAATTTCCTGAGGTATATTTTCTGATCTAAAAAAAAAAGCAAAAAGGAGAACTATATCTACCTTCAAATTTATGAAAATTAACAAAATATATTTAAAGTGCTTAACATGTAAATACTTATTTTCTTTCTGAAGTTATTACATCGTTACACCAATTCCTTAGCTGTAGTTTATATTAAACGTGCTGCTGCTGCTGCTAAGTCACTTCAGTCGTGTCCGACCCTGTGCAACCCCACAGACGGCAGCCCACCAGGCTCCCCCATCCCTGGGATTCTACAGGCAAGAACACTGGAGTGGGTTGCCACTTCCTTCTCCAATGCATGAAAGTGAAAAGTTGAAAGTGAAGTCGCTCAGTCGTGTCCAACTCTTAGCGACCCCATGGACTGCAGCCTACCAGGCTCCTCCGCCCATGGGATTTTCCAGGCAAGAGTATTGGAGTGGGATGCCATTGCCTTCTCCATAAACATGCTATATGTACATAATACAAACCTACATTGTCAAGGAAGTGTATTCCAACCTACTGATTCAACTACACATTCAAAAAGTCTCCATGTTGCTTATGTGTACATTATTCTCCCTTGCCTATAGGTGAGACTTGTTTCAAAATTTTAATTTCCACCATGGGAAAAATCAGTACCATGCCCCCCTAAAAAAAATCTCTAGCCCAAGTTCATCATAAATCACTTTTGAACTAAATTTTGCCTGTCCTAGATAAGCCTCTTTTATCTTAGTGTTTTTTTAAAAAAAGATCACTAAATTTCTCACAATTTTATCTAACCCAAAGGTTCATAGGGGCAACATAAATTTAAAACAGAGTTTCTTGACAATATTACCCTTTTGAACCTTACAATTCTTTGTGAGGCATTACCCTGGGCATTGTAGGATGTTAAACAGCATTCTTGGATTTATTAACTAGACACCTCCCCTCACCCTAGACAGTACAATCGGAAATGTTTAGATGTTACCAAATATCCCCCCTGGGGGAGGGAGGGAGCAAAACTGCCCACAGTTGAGAACCAGTTCCACAGATCCACAATTTCAGAGGATCTAAGAATTTAATGAATTCCTCTTCATAAAGTATACTTAAGGTTCCATGGGCCTTAAATTAGCCAAAACCAAAACCAATCTATCTCACTTGTAGATGTAAATGAAGTATGAGGAATGGACTAATTGTCTGAGAAAGATGAAATATTAAATTGAAAACATATTATGATTTATCTTCCTTGCAATTTGTATAAAGCTGCCTTTCATTAGAGAGTTAATACCATGCATTATTTTAAATTTACACCTTCCACTGATGTGCCATTTCTTTCTTAGTTTTCCATATAACACTTCAAATTTCAGATTATCAAACTATCACCAATCACTCCATATGAGTCACCGAGAAAGAATGGACATGCTTCAAAGGAATACTATAATTACTTTCAAATTCAGATTAATAAAACCCTGCCTTCTTCAATTAACTTTCAGGTTCGATACACATTCAATCCCGATGCCCTTCAGAGCAGTTTACATTTCTTACAATCAGTTTCAATTTTCCCACTTTATTTGTGAATACCTTTCGAAACTTCCAAGACTAATGAATCTAATGAGTTTTTTTTTCTTCTTCTCTCTGCCTTCCACTACATTCAGTCTGACCCAAATTCAAATAATACTTCCCAGGCAACTTTTCTCAGATATGCCCTTTATATTCTCACTGGTATTATCTCAGCCCAGAATTTAAATTTAACATCTTTTTGAGTGCATGTATCATCTCATCCCCAAGCCTATTTTTCCTTCTGCATGCTCTGTGCTGGTGAAGGGCACCAAATTTCAGAGCCAGAAATCTAAGACCTAAGCCAAACAACATCTCCCTCAAACTCTCACTTCCCCACCAACCAAATCCTATCAATTCTGGCTCCTAAACCTCTCTGAGGTGGTTGAGTCGCTAAGTCGTGTCTGATTCTTGCAACCCCATGGACTGTCAAGCTCCTCTATCCATGGGATTCTCCAGGCAAGAATACTGGAGTCGGTTGCCATTTCCTTCTGCAGGAGATCTTCCCAACCCAGGGATCAGACCCAGGTCTCCTGAATTTCAGGCAGGGTCTTTACCAACTGAGCTAGGAGGGAACCCTTCTGGAATTCATCTTTTCTCACTCAGGTGTATTTCTCTTTGGTCTTCACCCACCGCTGCTCCTCCTAGATTCCCAGAAAACCTTCTTAAAATAGAACCCTGTCTCCTATCTTGAAATTCGTTTTTCTTATGGTTTATTTCCTCAAGTAAAGTTCAAAACATGGCATTCACATTCATCGTCTGCTCTCTCTCAGCCACCACATTTACTGGCCTGCCCTGACACTCTTTCTATAAAACGACCTAGCGCTCTCTCAATAGCCGTGAACTCTCCCACCACCACATAAGAGATAATAGGAGGTTTTCGCTACCTGGAAGGCCCTTGACTGTTTTCCATTTCTGAACTGTTTCGTTCTTTCAGATTAAACTCAAATGTCACCAGCCTAAGAAGCTTTCCGATCTTCTAGATGCTTCTCTCAGGTGAGCTTGTGGGTACTCCCATGGCTCTTAAAAGTGTCAGTTGCTCAGGGAGGTCTAACTCTTTGTGACCCCATGGACAATAGCCTGCTAATCTCCTCTGTCCATGGAATTTTCCAGGCAAGAATCGGGGGGCAGGGATGGGGGTTGCCATTCCCTTCTCCAGGAGATCTTCCTGACCCAGGGATCAAACTCAGGGTTCTTTACTCAAGAATGCAGGTGGATCCTTTACCATGTGAGTCACCAGGGAAGCCCAAAGCAAAAGTGCTAGTCGATCAGTCGAGTTTCATTCTACGCGGCCCCATGGACTATAGCCCACCAGGCTCCTCTGTCCAGGGAATTCTCCAATCAAGAATACTGGAGTGGGTAGCCAGTCTCTTTTCCAGGGGATCTTTCTGACCAAGGGATCGAACCAGGCCTCCTGTATTGAAGGCAGATACTTTACCATCTGAACCACCAGGGAAGCTCTTAAAGCACTCCATTAAATTCTCTTCCCAGTCTCTCCCACAAGACTCTGATCATGGATTGTGAACTTCATGAATTCAAAGACAGAATTCTGATCATCTCTGGCTAAGTACTTAAAACACAGGCACTAAAATACCACTAGGAAGAAAAGACCAATCTTCAGCCTCTTCTAAAAATCTACCCTACCATCACCTAGAATCCTATCTAAGGGGCCATTTTTGACAACATTTACTCCCTCTCATTCCCACTAAATCCTAAGGCTCTCCAGGCTTTATCTTGAATTAATTTTAGTTAATCTCCATTTCCATCTTTCAGTCATTTCCTATTGCATCCTGTTCTGACTTTAGTCAAACAAGTCTAACATAACAGGACCAGTTTACCCTCACTCCAGGGCTAAATATATTCTATTCCTTCAGCTTCAAATGCCCAGAAATTGTCACATATTTAACTCTTAAATGTCAAATTCCAGGAAACTCCCATAGGACAATGCCATGTCCTTGAAACACTTTGAGATCCAATAGCTCCTACAAATACAGAGCCATACCATTATTCATCCACTTATATCCATTACTGACATTAACATACTTTGTGTATTTGTCTCACTCCCTTCAAAGTTACCTTTGAGGACTATTTTCCCTTCATAAACATTATTCATATACAGCTGACCCTTGAACAACACTGAACATGTAGTACTGTTCAGTTGAGTTCAGTCACTCAGTCGTGTCTGACTCTTTGTGACCCCATGGGCTGCAGCACACCAGGCTGCCCTGTCCATCACCAAATCCCAGAGTTTACACAAACTCATGTCCATTGAGTCAGTGATGCCATCCAACCATCTCATCCTCTGTCATCCCCTTCTCCTCCTGCCTTTAATCTTTCCCAGCATCAGGGTCTTTTCAAATGAGTCAGCTATTTGCATCAGGTGGCCAAGTATAACATGTTAATTTCCTGGTTTTTTTTTAACAACATCAGTTCAGTTCAGTTGCTCAGTTGTATCTGACTCTTTGTGACCCCATGAATCATAGCACGCCAGGCCTCCCTGTCCATCACCAATTCCCGGAGTTCACTCAAACTCACGTCCATCAAGTCGGTGATGCCATCCAGCCATCTCATCCTCTGTCATCCCCATCTCCTCCTGCCCCCAATCCCTACCAGCATCAGAGTCTTTTCCAGTGAGTCAACTCTTCACATGAAGTGGCCAAAGTATTGGAGTTTCAGCTTTAGCATCAGGCCTTCCAATGAACACCCAGGATTGATCTCCTTACAGTCCAAAGGTTTCTCAAGAGTCTTCTCCAACACCACAGTTCAAAAGCATCAATTCTTCAGTGATCAGCTTTCTTAACAGTCCAACTCTCACATCCATACATGACCACTGGAAAAACCATAGCCTTGACTAGACGGACCTTGGTTGGCAAAGTAATGTCTCTGTTTTTTAATATGCTATCTAGGTTGGTCATAACTTTCCTTCCAAGGAGTGTCTTTTAATTTCATGGCTGGAATCAGCATCTGCAGTGATTTTTGGAGAAAATTTCTTTATATACTTAGAACTGAATTAGATGTTTCAAGCCTCATTTAATTTTATTTTTTTAATCACTCATAATTTATTTCTTATATTTTGTAATTTTGATTATTTTTCCATTGTATTATAATCATTATCTACCTCTGTTTTTTATAATCTAAGTGTCAAAATGAACCTGGAAGTTACCATATTAAAACACAATAACTATAAATTACTTTCCTTTAGTATGCAAAATACTTAGATGGTACAGAAGTTGCATTCTGAGGTATATCTATGCCATTTTGTTTTTGATGCCTGGGAAAAGTTGCTCCAAAAATTGATATTTTTCTAGTCATTCCATATATCTCCCCTTTATTATACATTTTTTTAGGTTAACAAGCGAAGTCTCTTAAAATGTAAGTACTCCAGAAGGAATAATAAATTGAGATGCCTATTTAGCAATTTGGTAAAGAGCCTGACAGCTGATTTAAAATAAAGCTGATGGTGTCTAGTTCTCTGGTGGACCCGGAGGGTTTCTAAGACAATAGGAATATACCCAGAGGTAGTTGTGGGAATCAGCAGGAGTGGGTTGAAGAAAAAATGTTTTTTGTCCAGGGCTGGTATCACATTTTACATTTTCCCCATGCTCATCTGTATTATCTACATTTTGGAAAATGTGTATACTAAAAGATCCTTTTCATTACATGGTAAATTTATTCTATTGCTATTAATTTAGATGGAGAGAATAATATAATAATATAGCAGAATTTCATGAGGAAGACTTGGATTTATACCTAAGATTTACGTAAGTCAGAGAGTAATAACCATTTTAAAAATACTACTGCGTCATGTACTATAGTAGTATGCATTGAGTGAAAAAACTCCACATATAAATGGACCCTCATAGTTTGAACTTATGCTGCTCAAAGGTCAACTACAATGGGGATTTTGCTGAATATCTATATAAGACGAAGTAAAAATATCCTATATTCTTAGGATAATAATGCTAAGAATAATAATACCTTCTCTTTGAATGGTTCCCATTGATTTATCCCCTAGGATAGAGATTCTCAAACCAGAGTCTCCACACCATCAGTATCTACATTACCACAGAACTTGTTAGAAATAAAAGTCCTCAAACCCTACTCCATGCCTAATAAATCAGCAACTCTGGGGTTAGGAGTCCAGGAATCTGGGTTCTCCAGGTGATTCTGATGCATGAGAGTGATTGAGAGTCACTGCCCTAGAAATATACCAAAGTTAAAACTGCAGCTTAACTGAAACTATAGCTTCAACTAGTTAAGCTACTTCTCTGAAAAAGAAAATTCAACGGAAACATAATTCCTCTAGCCTCACCCAACTAGAATTAAAGACAAACAAAAGCACAAAGAAACTCAGAGTTAAGTGAAAAGCCTGGAACTACTGCCAATGATTTTCAAGTGTCAACTGAAAAACCTCAGTGTGCTTCACTGGGTTTGGGTGGGCTTAAGAGAGCACCATGAAAAGGCATTCAATTTCCTGCTGTCACTGCTCACTAAGTTTGGCTCTTAGGATGTCTTGGTCCAGGGATCTAAAGAACAGGCAAGATCCCTGAGTTCACTACTTAACACTTCGTAAGCACAAACATTCCATGGGATCCAGAAGAGAACACCCAAACATAAAAACACATCATGTCCACAGAACGGAATGTTTCAAGAAGCACAGAAGTGATTTCTTCTGCAAGTTTTCTGAAAAGTCAGCCACTGCCACTTTAAAAGGAATGAATGCTATTCAGAAAGTTAAAATAAGTTAACTTTGTTACAGTCATCTTATAATTTCCTCATAGTTTCATGCATTTCTGTTGTACACTTCTGAAGAAGGGTAACTAATGAGAAACTAGCCTAAATGTTATTTTTTTTTTTTAATCACCTAAGGAGAAGACTCTTGAGAGTCCCTTGGACTGCAAGAAGATCCAGCAAGTCCATTCTAAAGGAGATCAATCCTGGGTGTTCATTGGAAGGACTGATGCTAAAGCTGAAACTGCAATACTACACCTCATGCGACGAGTTGACTCACTGGAAAAGACTCTGATGCTGGGAGGGATTGGGGGTGGGAGGAGACGGGGACAACAGAGAATGAGATGGCTGGATGGCATCACTGACTCGATGGACATGAGTTTGAGTGAGCTCCAGGAGTTGGTGATGGACAGGGAGGCCTGGCGTGCTGTGATTCATGGGGTCGCAGAGAGTCGGACATGACTGAGCGACTGAACTGAACTGAACTGAATCTCTAATTTGTTTTCCCCAGTTAACAAGGAGGTCTGGATTAAGTAACATTGGAATAATTCATCTGGCGAAAGACTAAATGAGCATGAATCTAAAACCACCTTATTAGAAAATCCTACACACAAAATTATAATACCAAAATAGCTTCCATAAAAATAGCTGTGTATATTAGACTTGTAACACACCACTAGCAAACATCAACACAGACCAATTTGTTGAAAACAGGCACAAAATATGGATTTAAAAATGTGGAAAGTGGCTGCACAGACAAATTGCCACTGGTAAATTTCCTTCTTTATTTCTAAATGTGAAATTCTAATTCTAAATTTGAATTCTATTCTAAATGTGAAATAATGTGAACATATTGGGACCTGCTAATTAAAAGGTAGTTAACTTTAAAAATGTAAGTATATCTCTTATTCAGTTATTAATTCTGAAGTAGAATAATAGACTGAAATATAGATAAAATATCAATTTAGTAAAGAAAATAACTCACTGAAATAAGAAAAGGTTAAAGCTAGGTGAAATTAAATGTTGTTTTTTTTAACTTTTTATTTTCTACTGGAGTATAGGATAGCTCAGTTATAAAATATGAGTAAGTCTAGAGATCTGCTGGTACATTATACCTATGATGATGATTGAGTCCCTCAGTTGAGTTCAACTCTTTGAGACCCCATGAATTGTAGCCTGCCAGGTTCCTCTGTCAATGCCTATAGTTAACGCTATCTTGGGGTTTCCTTGGTGGCTCAGTGGTAAAGAATCCTTCTGTCAATGCACAAGGCGCAGGTTCAGTCCCTGGGTTGGGAACCCCCTGGAGGAGTCATGGCAACCCACTCCAGTATTCTTGCCCGGGAAATCCCATGGACAGAAGAGCCTGGCATTCTATAGTCCATATGTTCACAAAGGGTTGGACATGACTGTGCGACTGAACACGCATGCATGCATGGAAGCATTTAATCATCTGATCAAAGCAAGCTACTTTGAATTCAAAACCACAAAAAACCTTAAGAGCAAAAACTAAACCATCAATTCATTTGTGAGGGTGAAACCTAAATGCAAAGACACAAGCTGTGCCAACCAGCAGCCTGTTAGATGGGGGGCAGATGCAGAGGAGGGGAGGCCTCGTGGGCACAGACACAGAAGCACCCCAACCTTCAATACACCTCCCTTCTGACACCTTACTCTGAAATACACTAAAGCTTCAAATCACTGAACAAGTTTTAGGAGATAAGCTTACCAAAACGTTATGAGTCTAATAGAATGTAACACTAATCCCAACAGCTAGTTTTATTAGTAGATTTAAAATCTACCAAACATAGAATTTTATCTAAAAATATGCTTAAAATACCACATCAAAGAGAACCTTCCAAACATGATCTCTCTACACCTTGCCTTATTTTGTCTGATAATCCTATCACATCTCCCGTTAACTTAGATTTCTATTCATTACTGTCCTCTCTATTAGAATTCATGCCTAGACTTTGGGCAAGACTTTGTCCTTTTAACCACAAAACTAGATCCTGAATCCCTAGAACAGTGCCATGCCCATAGTAAGAACTCAGTAAATACTTGTTAAACTCATTTATTTATCCATCCATTTACTGAATCAAATTCCCTGGTGTTGAACCTGTCCTAAAATACTGATAATTTTCCAACCTTGATGAAGAGGAGTGGATGCAGTTTGGTTATAAAATCTTGTCAAGATGTTTTGCAGACTCTGTGGGTTTGTTTTCCAATGCTGTTGTTTGGGAATAGGGTTTGCATTGGTGGGGGAAAAAACAGGGAGATAAGTACATTTTGTTATATGAATTTGGATGCGGTGTGCCTGAAACAATCTATTCGAAGGGGGTTTCAGATATTCTTGTCTGGAAGAGTTGCTTATAAGAGATGCAGAGTTTAGATTTAAAAGATATTAAAGAGATAGAAAAGGGACAACTTTTGCTCATGTTGTAGGAGAATGGACAGAACAAGTGAGTGGAGTTAGTTGTGGCCAACACTGGCCCAGACTGTGACCACCACACAAACAGCATTATTAACAATTTACCCCAAGCCCAGGACACAGAGTGATGCTCGACTGTCTAAACTGATTTGACCACGCAACTGGGTCCAGAGGCCAAGCCCATGATGTTTACCTTGCAGGCATGACATTCCCACTGCCCTTACTCCAAAGTAGTTCCTAAGGCAAAAAAAATCAGCCTAACATTTCCGGAAGGCCCTACAGAAAAGAGATTTTGGAATTCAAACAAAATTCCCTCTTCTTGTTGGAGTTTAAAATAAGGAAAAAAGACCATAATTTCTGATTAAATGCATTAACATCTCCTACATTTCCATTTGGATGCTCCACTATCACATCCAATGCAATGTGTTAAAACTTCATTTTCATCTTGTCCCCAAACTGCCAGCCTTTCTGCTAATCGCTGCACAAGCTCAAAAACTGGTCCTTCTTTTTCTTTCATTCTAATCAACCCCCATCATGTCTACTTCAAATATCTACTCCTCATTTACATTTTCACTATTTTCAGCAGTTGGCATTCTTATCAAACAGCCACTTCAGTCATGTCTGCCTCTTTGGCACCCTATGGACTGCAGCCTGACAGGCTCTTCTGTCCATGGCATTCTCCAGGCAAGAATATTGGAGTGGGTTGCCATGCCCTCCTCCATCGGATCTTCCTGACCCAACCTGTGCCTCTTAAGTCTCCTGCATTGGCAGGCGGGTTCTTTACCACTAACTCCACCCAGGAAGCCCCAACACACCCATAACCACTACCAGGAAAGTCCCAGAAGCAGAGGTTCAGAAAGATGGGATAATGGTGTAGTATATTAAATGGACTGACTAGCTTAGAGGCTGGAAGAGGTGTCAGGAAGCTGTTACAGTTCATGGGTGTTTTGCAACAATGTCCTGACATCTCCCCCAGCTTCCATGCTAGTCAGTTCACCGTCAATCCACTTTACATACTACTTCATTACCCCATCTTTCTAAATCTCTGCTTCTCAGTTCACAGTCAATCCACTTTACATACTACTTCATTACCCCATCTTTCTAAATCTCTGCTTCTGGGACTTCCCTGGTGGTCCAGTGGCTAAGACTCCATGATTCCAACAGAGCGGGGTGTGGGTTCAATCCTTGACTGGGGAACGATTAATAGGGTCCAACATATCAAGTTCAGTTCAGTTCAGTTCAGTTCAGTTCAGTTCAGTCGCTCAGTCGTGTCCGACTCTCCGCGACCCCATGAATCACAGCATGCCAGGCCTCCCTGTCCATCACCAACTCCCGGAGTTCACTCAAACTCATGTCCACAGAGTCAGTGATGCCATCCAGCCATCCCATTCTCCATCGTCCCCTTCTTCTCCCGCCCCCAACCTTTCCCAGCATCAGAGTCTTTTCCAGTGAGTCAACTCGTCGCATGAGGTGGCCAAAGTATTGCAGCTTCAGCTTTAGCATCAGTCCCTCCAATGAACATCCAGGATTGATCTCCTCTAAAATGGACTGGTTGGATCTCCTTGCAGTATAAGGGACTCTCAAGAGTCTTCTCCAACACCACAGTTCAAAAGCATCGATTCTTCGGCGATCAGCCTTTTTCACAGTCCAACTCTCACATCCATACATGACCACGGGAAAAACCATTGCCTTGACTAGACGGACCTTGGTTGGCAAAGTAATGTCTCTGCTTTTTAATATACTATCAAGGTTGGTCATAACTTTCCTTCCAAGGAGTAAGCGTCTTTTAATTTCATGGCTGTAATCAGCATCTGCAGTGATTTTGGAGCCCAAAAAAATAAAGTCTGACACTGTTTCCACTGTTTTTCCATCTATTTCCCATGAAGTGATGGGACCAGATGCCATGATCTTTGTTTTCTGAATGTTGAGCTTCAAGCCAACCTTTTCACTCTCCTCTTTCACTTTCATCAAGAGGCTTTTGAGTTCCTCTTCACTTTCTGCCATAAGGGTAGTGTCATCTGCATATCTGAGGTTATTGATATTTCTCCCAGCAATCTTGATTCCAGCTTGTGCTTCTTCCAGCCCAGCGTTCCTCATGATGTACTCTGCATATAAGTTAAATAAGCAAGGTGACAATATACAACCTTGACGTACACCTTTTCCTATTTGGAACCAGTCTGTTGTTCCATTTCCAGTTCTAACTGTTGCTTCCTGACCTGCATACAGGTTTCTCAAGAGGCAGGTCAGGTGGTCTGGGATTCCCATCTCTTTCAGAATGTTCCACAGTTTATTGTGATCGACACAGTCAAAGGCTTTGGCATAGTCAATGAAGCAGAAATAGATGTTTTTCTGAAACTCTCTTGCTTTCTCCATGATCCAGCGGATGTTGGCAATTTGATCTCTGGTGCCACACTCAAGCCTTATATCTCCCCTGCTATCTTTATTAAACCCTCACTCCAATATGCTATTACTATCATTCACTGCATAAATCTTTGTTACTCAGAGTGTGGTCTTTATTGGCATGGTCTGGGAGTTTGCTAAAAATACAGAATCCCAGCCCTGTCCCAACCTAATGAATCAAAATCTGCATTTGACTCCAAGGTGTTTTATACGCACACTGAAATTTGAGAAGCACCAGTTTAAAGCACTGTAACTCAATCAAGTCTGGGTAATTTTTCATGTATATCTTCTAAAAATTACAAATTCTTCTGTATCCACAGAACTTCCTTCCTACCCAACCAACTTAATAGACCTTGTGTCTGACAGACACACATTAGCACATTAAAAATTCCCTTGTGTGATCATCCTCTGTCTTTCATTAGGACACATTTAGAGGTGTGTGTGTTAGTCACTCAGTTGTGTCTGACTCTTTGTGACCCCACAGACTGTAGCCCATCAGGCTCCTCTGTTCATGGGATTTCCCAGGCAAGAATACTGGAGTGGGTTGCCATTTCCTTCTCCAACATTTGAGGTAGAATTATTACAATTCTGGGTTTGAATCCTAATGAGGTTTCCTACTTGCACTAAGGATGTGACCTTGAATGAGCCACCAAACCTCTCAGATTCCATATCTGTAAACTCAGGCAACAACTCCTGTTTATAAAGAGGTTTACGATTATACAAGGCATTAAGCAAAGATTTCAAGTGCTATTTTCTTTCCACTCTCCTCCACTCCCTCTCTCAAAAGCAGTGCTTTCTCTCCTTTCACATAGTCAGTAGTCTTAAAAACAAGTGTTTTCTATTATTGCAACTAACTCACTCCACTAGTTATTCAAAAGGAAATGCTCCTATATTCGGAGAAGGCAATGGCAACCCACTCCAGTACTCTTGCCTGGAAAATCCCATGGACGGAGGAGCCTGGTAGGCTGCAGTCCATGGGGTCAAAAAGAGTCGGACACAACTGAGCGACTTCACTTTCACTTTTATGCATTGGAAAAGGAAATGGCAACCCACTCCAGTGTTCTTGCCTGGAGAATCCCAGGGACAGGGGAGCCTGGTGGGCTGCCATCTATGGGGTCACACAAAGTTGGACATGACTGAAGTGACTTAGCAGCACCAGCAGCAGCTCCTATATTACCATATGTAAAATAGACAGCTAACTGGAATTTGCTGTATGATTCAGGGAACTTAAACCAGAGCTCACTAACAACCTAGATGGGTGGGAGGGATGTTGAAAAGGGAGGGGACATGGGTAAACCCATGGCTGATTCATACTGATGTTTGGCAGATACCAACACAATACTGTAAAGCAATTATCCTTCAAATAAAATATTTTTTAAAAAAGGAAATGTATCCTTGTTTTTATTCTACTCCTACATCTCTATCTCGGGTTACTATGACTTTCATCTATCTTTGGCCCTCTAAAACATCACAATATAAAAATTTAATAAATATTTCTTCTTATGAATGAATGGTTTACATTCAAAACTAGCAACAAATAACTTCTAATGACTTGGTACAAGAAGTGACACCTCCATTTGTTGGAAGTCTTAGTAAAGGAATTCTGAAAGTGTCTCTGTGCTTGAGTCATTTCTTGGACTTTGCTTTTTTGAGTCACTATCTGATCCTCCAGGAGTTTCATCTTACTGGAATTAGACTGTGCTATTTATTGTAACACTTGGTGCTCTGTCTACCACCTGTTTCAAACCCTCCAATCACCACACTGATAGCATGACTTTTGGCAATGTACTCAAGTAATTCTTCTTTAATTCAGTAAGCTAGGTAATATGCAGAGAAGGCAATGGCAAGCCACTCCAGTACTCTTGCCTAGAAAATCCCATGGATGGAGGAGCCTGGTAGGCTGCAGTCCGTGGGGTCACTATGGGTCGGACACGACTGAGCGACTTCACTTTCACTTTTCACTTTCACACATTGGAGAAGGAAATGGCAACCCACTCCAGTGTTCTTGCCTGGAGAATCCCAGGGACGGGGGAGCCTGGTGGGCTCCCGTCTATGGGGTCACACAGAGTCGGACACGACTGCAGTGACTTAGCAGCAGCAGCAGCAGGTAATATGACTGTAGTTGATCTTTTTCGCTTATAGTTTGAGCTTTCAAACAGGAGTTTCAATTATCAATCACTAAGGTTTTGTATGAGATTTAATATTCAATGACCTAAGCTCTAATGAAAAATGTATATGTAAACACACACACACATATATATATATATATAATTTATAAGCACTTATTCCCAGCCAAGGATGTTTGGATGAGGGAGTTATGGCTTAGTTTAGTTTTTACAAGTAAAATGAAGTATCGAAAACTGGTGAATAAATAATTTATTTAGAATAATTTCCTACCAGTTCTATTTTAAAGATAGGTCTCATGCCACTACTATAAAGGTCAAAGTGTGGTAGTATGATCCCAAGCAATTGAGATTAGTAAGGTTTTACAATCCACAAGCTGCAGTCCATGAGGTCGAAAAGAGTCGGACACAACTGAGCGACTTCACTTTCACTTTTATGCACTGGAGAAGGAAATGGCAACCCACTCCAGTGTTCTTGCCTGGAGAATCCCAGGGACGGGGGAGCCTGGTGGGCTGCCGTCTATGGGGTCGCACAGAGTCGAACATGACTGAAGTGACTTAGCAGCACCAGCAGCAGCTCCTATATTACCATATGTAAAATAGATAGCTAACTGTTACTAGGTTAGAAATAACTAAAGTAAAACACCTGACAGACAGATATCATCCTCCAGTGTGTCTAAACCTAGACCTAATGGAGTAATCTGGAAATATTCTGGATACTCAGCAGAGTGATATTCCCACTTAGGTGATATTCATCAGTCCAAATCCACTGTTCCCTTCGAGTGGTACACTGTAGATCACTGCAATGCTCCTTAGGACACAAAAGCAAACATTAAGACTGAATGAGGCTTTTGGCATCATCCCCATCTATGGTTTTAAGAATGAGGTAGTAGGTTTTGCTTCTCTTCTAGCCACCCAGGACTCAGGGTTCATACAGAGTGCCTATTAAATAGCCAATGGATGCTGTTGACAAGCCACAGATACAAGGCATACAGGTAGGAGACCTCAATACCCCTAGGCTGAACCTCATATACCTGCCCACCCACCACCTCAGCCCATCAGGAGGGCGCTTCTTCTAGCTATACAGCAGCAGACAAGTCTGGTTCAAGGCTTACATCAGTGAGTGTCAATCTTTAAGGGAATGTTTCCCCCATGCCTCTTTCTGGTAAGCAGAATGAGAGAGAACGGAAAATACAAGAAAGCACACAGAGTTCAATGTTTTAATCTGGGATTGGCATGACAATGGACATACCATTGGACACCTATATTTAATCATACTATGCCTATTTCTCCTCCAAGACAGGGACCAAGCCCTTCTGATGAAATGAATTCTTCAGCAAAATAAACAAGGGTCTAGGGACCCTCATGGTCTCGTGCCTCACTCCTCAAAGCCTTTTACAAATTTTCACATATGTTCTTAGTGTGTGTGCACGTGTGTGCTCTACTGTACACTTTTGAGATGAATACACATTATACACAAACTAACGCTACCCACCTAGTAGAGAGTTTTTCTTCTCAATATTCAGTCAAAAGAAGTCTAGTAACATGTCAACCAAATTGTCTACCCAAAGATTCTCTTGAAGATTATTTTCACATCTCAATAAATGTAAAAAAAAAGTACAGAATAAAACCATTTCAAAGTCTAGCAGCCATCAATGTTATTATAAAGCAATGAAATGGTGAAATGTAATAACAGGGATACTTGATATTTAGAGATTTCTCCCCAAACTGCTCAAAATACACAGCACAAACCCTTGTTAAACTAATGGTGGCTGATGCAAACACAGCTTAATTCAAAGCAGCTGCTTTACCCAGACCACCAAGATCACCCACTTTTTCCATTTTTAACTTAAGAAAAACTGGTTTACCTGAAGTACGTTCATTCAAACTATGTTTTTAATCTACTTCTCTTGAATTGAATATTATTACACTATCATATGCATTGAAAGTGGCAGTGTACGTAAATTTACACAGCCGGTGTGTGCTGTTTCCTTAGAGGTTTCTCAGTAATACTTCATGGCAAATAGACAAGGATAAAATGGAAACAGTGACAGACTTCATTTTCTTGGGCTCCAAAACCACTGTGGACAGTGACTGCAGCCATGAAATTAAAAAACGACTGGTCCTTGGAAGAAAAGCTATGATAAACTTGGATGGCATATTAAAAAGCAGAGACACCACTTTGTCAGCAAAGGTCCATATAGTTAAAGCTATGGTTTTTCCAATAGTCATGGATAGATGTGAGAGTTGAACCATGAAGAAGGCTGAGAGCCAAAGAACTGATGCCCTTGAATTGTGGTGCTGGAGAAGACTCTTGAGAGTCCCCTGGACTGCAAGGAGATCAAGCCAGTCCATCCTAAAGGAGATCAACCCTGAATATTCATTGGGAGGACTGATGCTGATGCTGAAGCTCCCATACTTTGGCCACCTGATGTTAAGACCCAACTCACTGGAAAAGACAGATTGAGGGCAGGAGGAGAATGGGTCGACAGAGAATAAGATGGTTGGATGGCATTACTGACTCAATGGATATGAGTTTGAGCAAACTCCAGGATATAGTGAAAAACAGGGAAGCCTGGCATGGGAAGGCAGGGAAGCCTGATGCAGTCCGTGGAGTCTCAGAATCAGACACAACTGAGCAACTGAATAACAGCAGTAACAGTTTTGGAACATGTTAAGTTTACTGCAAATATTTGGTCAATAGTGTCTAAAGCGATACTATTAAGCTCTTAAGAGAAAGCAACCATCACCCTGCCTCCCAGTTCAGTAGCGATCCTCAGAAGGTGTATCTCTGAAAAATGGAAACACAGTCCATCAGCAGCCAATCCCACCTGGGGATGTCTGCTCAGCATGACAAATTATACCAGGACAATTACCCCTAAAGTGTAACTACTCCATTAACCTAAACTCTTTAAAATAACCAGTAAGTGGTCAATATACAACTTTTATACCCATTCAACATTTGATAGCAACAGTCTTCATTTTAAAAAAATCAAGCTATAACATTCACGTCAAAGCCTCAACAGGAAAGTATACTTCCTCATTTCTTGACACATTTCACCATGTATGACTGGAAATAAATAGTAACCAAGGTTTAACCTCACGGGCCTTCCCCGATAGCTCAGTTGGTAAAGAATCCACCTGCAAAACAGCAAACCCTGGTTCGATTCCTGGGTTGGGAAGATACACTGGAGAAGGGATAGGCTACCCATTCCAGTATTCTGGCCTGGAGAATTCCATGGACAGAGGAGCCTGGCAGGCTACAGTCCATGGGGTGGCAAAGAGTCAGACACGACTAAGCGACTTTCACTTCACTTCACTTCGTGACCTCACAAACAGTGGCTATTGCTATTTATGACTTTTTTGTGCCCAGGGTTAAAACTATAAATATTTTAGATAATATAATCAAGACTTTTAGCTATTAGTACAGTAGCCTTTTCATGGACAGATGGGAGAGGCCCAAAAAGAGCGACCAAGATTTCTCAGTGAAAACATGATTGCAGTGTGCATTTGAGTTCTGTAAACAGTATAAACACTTATCTTCCGCCCTAAAAATTTCATAAACCTGACAAAATGTTAGAGAATTTTAAAAATTTAGAGAATTAAAGAGATTTAGACAAAATCTCTTTTAGAGAATAGCATCTGATCTTGCGTATCCAAACGATAACCACCTCTCCTCTCCCAGTGACCAAAACAATAAGAATTTTCACAGAAAAAAAGGAAAAATGGGATGAAAAAAATTAAACTAGTAAATAAAGTAAAAGTTTGGACTTGGATTTGTGTTGTAGACAGCTTGTGGTTTTATCATATTTTTGCTTAAATATGGAAATAAACTTTTTAAGAAAAAAATCCAAATCAAACTAAAACATTTTAATATTTTGAAATATACACAGAAAACTTTTTGAGGTCTCAGAAAGTTAATAAAATTATGTTGATTCCATATAAACAGAAGCAAGAGTAAATAACTTAGATATATTGTTCTCTGGTTTCCAGCTTTGCTATTCTAACAAAACAATCTGTAAAAAGTTCACCAAACATAAATGTCAGAAAAATATGTTTTAACATCTATGAATTGAAAGAAGAGATAAGTCTAAAATGGCCAAAACTCTCATTAAAAAATCAAAGAACCTACAGCTAGTCATCACAATTTTAAGTACCTGAAGACCAGATTTTTCCCTCTATGTTCTTTTACAAGGCACACATATCTTCATCGGACCAAGAATCTGAATTATGAGAATGATCACAATTGATAATTCAATACCATTTACTGAATACTACTATGTGTGAAGCACTATACACTTTACATACGTGATTTATGAAAATCACTACAGTGTCCTTGCGGGATAGGACTATTCCCCAAACAGTATTATTTGGTAAGCTCCAGGATATTAGCAATTTCATTTGTCTTGTTCGCTAAGAAGTAAAGTGATCACAGAGAGGAAAAGTAACCTGTCTAAGGTCATTCAGCCACCAGCTGACTAAATGCGCTGTGTGCTTAGTAGCTCAGTTGTGTCCGACTCTTTGCAAACCCAGGGACTAAAGCCTGCCAGGCTCCTCTGTCCATGGGGATTCTCCAGGCAAGAATACTGGAGTAGGTTCCCATGCCCTCCTCCAGGGGATCTTCCCAACCCAGGGATCAAACCCAGGTCTCCCGCATGCAGGTGGATTCTTTACCATCTGAGCTACCAGGGAAGCCCTGGTGACTGAATGGGATGGGATTAAAACCATGGCAGGCACCTAAATTTCTGCTTTTGTCTAAGATGATTATCTATTCATGAGAACTGATGCACATCAACTGAACTTCTGTTCCATCCTGGGTGAGAAAAGAAACTCAGTCTGGGGCATATTAGAAACAATTCAAATGAACTGCCAAGAAATCTTCATGTTTCTGTGTGCTCCTATTCTTCAGATGGCTTTTATTATACCAGAGTCAAAGGTAATTTGTGACGTTTTTCACATTGGCTTTGATGTTAAATGCTAGGCAAAGGTAAGAGGCACCAAGGCAGATAGCTTGACTTTGGAAGAAACAAGGTTTATTGCAAACTCGGTGGTAAAGCTTCTCATTAAAGTAATTTCAATGACTTCTCGTAAGTTACCTCCACTATTGATTTCTGCTTTTAAAAATTTCTATTCCTGACCCTTGAACTTCTGTAAGATATTAAAACTATGCTAAAGCTGAAACTCCAATACTTTGGCCACCTCATGTGACGAGTTGACTCACTGGAAAAGAGTCTGATGCTGGGAGGGATTGGGGGTGGGAGGAGACGGGGATGACAGAGGATGAGATGGCTGGATGGCATCACCGACTCTGTGGACATGAGTTTGAGTGAACTCCGGGAGTTGGTGATGGACAGGGAGGCCTGGCGTGCTGTGATTCATGGGGTTGAAAAGAGTCGGACACGACTGAGTAACTGAACTGAACTGAACTGATGTAACCACTAAATTTTTCCACCAAGTCTTAAGCACGCATTTAGAGTGGTGATGATATGAAAACATTAAAACGTTTCTAAACCTTCATATAAATATAAGCATGGAACATCTCTCAAATGTCAGAAAAAATAATATTAGTATTTATCATTTGACATCAGCATAAGAATTAAAATTCCACCAACTACTTTGGAAAGCACACAGTCCAAAATCTCAATTTTAGTTTTACTCACACAACTGAGAGGAAACACATATTCTTCTTTTAAACTATATAAGTTTGAAATTATGTTGTAATAGCCTGGAATGATAAATAAAAGGCAATTCATCTCAAAAGTTTAGTGACTGCTTTGCCAGATCTGCTTTGCAATTTTGAAAGATGAGGACGACTCAGCTAAGAAAAATTCAGTTCTCATCATCAAAGCCTGGTTTTAAGATTTCCAGGATATCTTCATAATTAAAATCTGATTCTCAAATAAGCATTAATCATTCAAATAAGAACCTGAAGGAACTAAGGTGATTAAAGGGAGTAAACAAGGCATTATCTCTGCCCTCAAACAGTCTCAAGTCTAGGGAAAACTAGACCTACGTAAAAACAAAAAATACTTTGAAAGCCCAGATGAGAGATCAACGTCACCTTCAATGAGACATGTTTCTTGATTAAAAAGTGGAAATAACTATTCATCTCTATAGTTCCAGGGAGCCCTGTGCATTCAACACAATGTATTCTAACTGAAATCATGAGGATATTTCCTGGCTTATAATGTGAACCCCTCTAAGGGCATGTCTCCAGTTTATTTATGTCTGTATAAGTACCTACAGTCCATGGGGTTGCAAAGAGTCGGACACGACTGAGCAACTTCATTTCATTTTTCATTAAAGTACCGGCCAGGCTTCCCAGGTGACTCAGTGGGTAAAGTATCCACCTGCAACGTAGGAGACGTAGGAAATGCAGGTTCGATCCCTGGGTCGGAACACTCCCTGGAGGAAGGCACGGTAACCTGCTCCAATATTCTTGCCTAGAGCCTCCCATGGACAGAGGAGCCTGGCGGGTTACAGCCCATAGAGTCACAAAGAGTCAGACAGGACTGAACGACTGAGCATGCACGCGAGTACCAGCCACAGAGACGATACTAAATCAATGCTTGTTGTAGGACTGGCAAGTGAATGAAACCAAAGTTTCCGCTTACTGGATTAACTGCTACTTTCTCCTCTGTAGCTCCAAAAACAGTGTAAGCACATGTACCTTACACGTACATGCTTCACTCCAATAATCAGTTAAATCAGACCAGATTATAGCATGAAAACTGCGGGAAACACGAGCTTAACATCTCTAGTGACTGGTGAAGCTCTCATTTTCAAAAATGACTAACAGGACTACAGATATTACAGTACATGTAGCTGTAAACATTTGATTAATTCAATACAGGCAGTCCTACAGATAATTAGGTGAAAGAAGAATCTCTTCAACAAAAACATATCTTTGGTCTAACCCTTTGGAGGACCAGGTTATAAAACAAATGTGATCTGATTGCGGAAGCAAATTTGACCATCCTCCCATGAACTGACTCAAGACAACTGCTAATCAAGATGAGCTACCCAGTGAGATTCTTTGGAGCCATGAATTTAGGATGGGTTACTTTTGAAGATAAAGATCCTAGCCATAAAATCCTACAACATGAAGTCTCACACAGCAAGCCAAGACAGAATCAAGCTCCATGGCTTTCTGGATTTGAGGGAGCGAGGAGTTGAGGGAGGAGAGTTGAAATCCAGAAGACATGTTGATCTATCAAAGGAATAAATTAAGAACCAGAAATGGAGAGAAACAAATACCAGATAAAACTTCAGTTATTCTACAGTTTGCCCCTGCAACTCATATCCCAGCACCGTCTCTGTGGCTAAGCAGAATCTTAGATATTCAAACTTTGCAATCGAAGATCATTTGAAAATGTGACTATGTATTTTTGCTGCTAGCCTTAAACAGGACCTTGGCAATCCAAAAGAATCAATGTCTCCCTTTCAGAAACTACCTAATGCCAGAGAATGAATGGGGTAGAGATGTGTGCACTGCAGTAAAGTTCCTTTCTGTTTTATTCTAACTACTTGGTAGGAAGAGAGGGAACATTTTTAAATAGTGACATGAATTGACAGGTGGAAGTCTCCATGCTCAAGTTACAGATCCAAATTTGGATACCATTAAGGTCGCTTTTTTCCTTTTTGTTTTGTTTTTTTTTTTAATAGATTAAGACATTGAGAAACTCATTTGAAAGACACAGCCCCCAAAAAAGTAGTAAACCCAGGTTTAAATCAGAAAAAGTTGAAAATTTTACAATTCAAAGTAGGTATATTTTTACTTACATGAATAAAAACCTCAAATAAGTACACATACACATTCATCCCAAGTCCAATTTGGCACACTGTAAAAGAGAGACATCTGGGAACTTGATTCCTAAGACATGACTTTACAGTATTGCTGCAAAATCAAGCACCCTTTTGAAGCTTTAGAGAACAGTTAAATCCCTAAAATATCATTCTGAGCCTCCTCTATTTTCACAAGGGAAATATGCTAACACTAATCTTGCTTCCAGCTACTGTTCCTTTGGCAACTAGCACAGTGTAAAAATAACAGATTCTTGATTTCTCCACCCTCCACTTGATAAACAGGTCTTTAAAAAAAAAAAATAACATTTCAAGTCACATTTTAGACCGAACATATCAATGTCCTAAATAAGAGTGTGTACTAAAATATACTTTTATTTTGCATGACTAAAATATTATGTTCCAAAGCATCGCCATCTTCTAACTGTATTATGAACAGAATGTATCTAAGGAAGTGTGAAAAACTGGATTAGAATGGTAAGGGGGCGGAAAGGAAAAAAAAAAAAAACATGTTTATAATCTGTTCCAATTCTCAGTTTAAAAAATTTCAATATAGAATTTGGTTAGACCAATGGTTTGAATACAGGACTTAGTTTGGGTCAAACTGCTAGACACAAATTAAAACCTTTAATGTTCAACCCTACCTTTCTGACAGCT
Source organism: Moschus berezovskii (assembly GCF_049115385.1). Lineage (NCBI taxonomy): Eukaryota > Metazoa > Chordata > Mammalia > Artiodactyla > Moschidae > Moschus > Moschus berezovskii. Next base: position 35,996,880 of record NC_142472.1, read on the forward strand.
TCAGTTCCTACAATCTAGGACGTCGGGGCTATGGTGCTGAGGTGCTTTCCACAACGAGTGATCTCTCTTTGGCTCTTAATGTCCAGATGCTACCACACAGACCATGCCATCTGCTGCAGGCGCTCTGCAGTGTGTGTAGCATGCCTCCCGTCCCTGTGCTTGCTCTCCTATGGACTTTCACAGAAAGTGAACAGAGATGGCTCTGTTGGGGTCACACCCTCTCTTCTCTGCAGATTATGTATGTTTCTAAGCTCAGTATGGATAGCTTGGAAATGGTTAATAATACAACGCAGTTAATCATTGGTGGAGAAGCTAAATTTCATGGCCTCACTACACATCTTAGCTAAGATAGGTTCAACCTCCATCTACCATCAGGGATAAGTCATCAGTTTGCCTACTATACTTTTGGGAAGAAAAAGAAGTGAAGACAGACCCTATCCATCCAAGTCAGTAACTTCAAAATTAAAAATATCAACTGACTTTTGCATACATGTTGCCCCAAAATAAGTGGAGTCATTCAAACATATTTGGAAAATTCAAACTCTTACTTCCTTCAAATAAGATAATTCAATTAGAAAATTAATGAGTATGATTAAAGAAATATAGAGAGTACCCTAGCTTGCTTGACTAGTAAGAATTATTACAAATTAAACAGTAAATCTCAAATTATGGGAAAATAAGATTTGTAGTTAGGTTCAGATTATCGAAGGAAGTTATTTAACAGCAATGAGTCTTTAAATTAATTGCTTCTGTTCCTTCCACTCATTCTTACCACATACAACTCTCCTAGGCTCTGTACATCATCTATGCTGTTAATCACTATTGTCCACTAACAAAAAAACAAAAACCTCACCCTTGCCAACATACAGGTATGAACTGGCCTTTCCTATCTGCTCTTAGTATGTCCTGCAAACATGTATCTTAGATTATACTTGCAGCAAGACCAACAACGGGTCTGTGAACTGTGAATGCAGTATCTGAGGGGTTGAATTTTGATAGAGCATTTAAAATAATAAATAGTTTGCCACATTTTTGTTAATTTTAATGTATGCAGAAGAGCAAGATAACATCCAAGTACTGCGTGGTCCAATTACAACAAACCTTTCCTTTAAATAAATAAATGTACTAACAGAAATACTTGTCATTATATTCATAAGTAAAGTAATATTTCAGCTGAATTGAAAGTTTATCCATCCTGCCGCACAATTACCTTACTGGCAGAGTGGAAATCTACAGACTCTAAATCAGGGCCTCTTAACCTCAGCACTACTGATATTTGTGATCAGAAATTCTTTGTTATGGGGGCTGTCTTCTTAACTAAAGGGTATTTAGCAGCGTCTCTGACCCCCTAGGTGGCAGCAGCACCCCCCTCACAGCTGTAACAACCAGACGAATCCCCTGTGCCATGCTTAGTTGTTCAGTGGTGTCCTACTCTTTGTGACCTCATGGACTATATAGACTGCCAGGCTCCTCTGTCCATGGGATTCTCCAGACAAGAATCCTGAAGTGGGTTGCCATGCCCCCTTCCAGGGGATCTTTCCAACCCTGGGATCGAACCCAGGTCTTCTGCATTGCAGGCGGCTTCTTTACCATCTGAGCCATCAGGGAAGCCCAAACATCATCAAACATCCCCTGTAGACCAAAATTCCCCTAGTTGAGCACCACTAGTCTAACCAACAGCAAGTCCTTAAATCTACAGTCAGTATAGGACAAGATCTTTGACCTACAGAAGCTGCCATGTTACATAAGAACTGAAACTAAAGAGAAAAGCATTAATTACTATTTCGTAAGGAATTATTTGCTTTCCTACACACCTGCTTCCTTTTATACAAATACTATCTCAGGGCATAGGAGCTCTAACCAACACATTTAGATGAGCCATTCACCAGCTTCCTCAGGTCTCCACCCTTCGCTTCCTTTGCAACAGCCCCACGGCTGACCCTTGCGCTCTTTGGTCCAACAACACGGCACTGTCAGGGGCGATGTTCTTAATTCAGAGTTGAGGTCCTCACACAGGCCTTCTCACTAGGACTCCTTGGACACCTCTTGCTTTTATGGACTTGCGGTTTCCACTGAAACAAGTTGTGCTGCATACTTCCTACTACGGCTGTAACTATGTGACCTCTCGGTTTCAGTTTGACAGTAATTTAATTTCATTGAAGGCTGAGCCCAGATACTGATTTTGCCTTAACACTTTAGAGGTGGCGTCTCATGAGACAGGCTGCAGGCAAGTCTTGCTCAGGGCACTTTTTGAAATTAGAAGCCAACAAACGTGTTTGACTTAGTCCCGCAGCCTACTTGAACATTGGCTACAGAGGTTCAAACAGTATGATTCTGAGAGGGAAAGACAGTTCTTCATGGACAGCAACAACTGAAGAAAAACATTTTCAGAATCAAAAATGTTTCTGCCCATCTGATAGGTGTTATGACAGGATGGCGATTAGGCAAAATAAATTCATCTATATAGTTATTGTTCACGGAAATTAAACATGACCTCAAATACTGCAGAAGTAAAACATGCCAGTTTGACGATGAAACTTAGGATCTCTCCACAGTCTTCCAGTTAGTCAGAAATGCTGAGAGACTCTTCCCTGCTATGTACATTATCACTGCTGTGCAGTTTAGAAATGCTTAACAGAACTAGAAGCACACAAATGCAAAATGGCTTGGTTCATTTAAAAAATATATGGTTGCTTTTAAAAGATTAATCCTACCCAGATTTTTAGCTTATACGGCTAAGAGACAATATATACTATAAAAGATACTTATAGACAGGGTTATTTTTCTTTAGGAAGAAAATTGGCCATATTTAAGATTTTACAGACAGCTTTTTAATAACTTTAAAGCTCTCACAACAGGGCTACTAACCATTCAAACTCAGTCTCTGAATTGGTAAAAGCTAATTTTTACATTTCTTTGATATCTATAGATAGAATAAAGGTGTTTGTTTTTCCCCTTGGAAAAAATTCTAATGAGGTTTAAGAGCCATGATAAGGAGGAAGTCATTATTACAGAATTAAATCATTTTCCTGTCACATTTATCTAGTAACACAAGCTTATTCTGATTCACTGAAAGCAAATTTAGATTTATAAGAAACACATCTTACAAGAGTTTAAAACCAGATTTCCTGAAACCATATCCTCACACATAAACAGCATTTTCCATCTAAAACACAACACAAACACCTGCGCACGTTTTCACACACACCCCCACTTTCACTTTCTCATCCATACTATTAAAAGAGTGAAAAAAAAAAACAGTTCATTTTTAGAAATCAGACACAATTGACAAAAGTCATTAGCATTGCATGTTGGTCCCGGGCACTGCTGCTTTCCAAATATTTTCTCTTTTTTCACTATCCCACTCTCATTTTCATGTTAGCAATTATGTCTTAATTTCAAATAATTATTTTCACTCTGTAAGCTAGACTATAACCTCTCCATTTTCTTTATAAATATAATAAGCCTCCTCACCACTAGCAACCAAACACAACCATGTTAGACAGGCATTAAAATATAAACCACCATTTCGGTTAACATAGAGATTTAAAATAATAACATACCATGGTCTCAATTACAGACAGCTTCACACTCACAAAGCTATTTCTTAAATAGTCTGTTTTGGAATACAGAGGAAGACAAGGAGATAATTTTTCAGTAAGCAGAACTCTAAGAAATTATTCACACCAGCTATAAGTCCTAAGTTTAAAGAAAAAAAAAAAACAACCATATAACAAACCAGTGAAACTTACTTGACAGTGACTCGATTTGATAAATCCTGTAGATCTCCAGGATGGAAAAGCTGGGCTTCTTTCAATCCAATCTGTTCACAAGCTTTCAAAAAAACGTTTATATTATCCTGTGAAAAGAAGTGGAAAGTGACTGCTTAGCTGAGCTCTCTCTCAGACAAAGGTTACCAATTTTTATGATATAACTTCCCAGCGTCAAAGTCCAATTACAGCCGAAAAAAAAAAAAAAAAGGAAGAAAGACCAATGCATTCACGTATTTAAAAAAAGTAATACTAATCTGTGGGCATGTACAGCCTTTCAGTTTTCCAGAGCATAAACGGCAGTGTTCTCTGATGCCAGGCATATGCCGTTCCTGTGATCTTTGTGACTGGCACGTTAAACATTACCTGTTAGAGGACAAGTGCCTGGCCACTGAGCAGTAATCTACACTTTGATGTCAGGTCTGCTCTGCAAACAAACGCCCTCTTCCCAGCTTTGCACGACAAGCTTCACCTCTCCTCTTTAAAAATAACTCCAGCTACTGACATTCACCCACCCAGAAACTGTTGGCAGGGAGGAAGGGAGAGGAGGAACATTCTGTTTCTATGATTACAAATTACAGAACGACTGTGGAATACCACACCTGGAATCTGGGTTTGGTTGCTGAGCCGGCTCTTGACAGACAGGGACACCGCACTCTAGGACCCAGGAGAAGCCCAGAGTTCATTGGCTGAGCCGCAGGGTCGAGGTGTGGTCCCTCCTCAGGGCCTGCACCTGCCTCGGGAGTTGCCTCCACAACCTGAAAATCTCGGTGGCCCTCCTATCTAATTTCAAAACTCAGATCCTCCATTCACAGACCCAGGCTTCTCGTTCACGTCAACGGCCGCACCCACACTAACAACAGGGACACACGCCGGTCGAGCAGAACTGGCTGGAGCTTCTGCCTGTACTCTGCGTGGAGAAAGAAAACCCTTGCTGGGGTTGAACATGGGCTGCGGCGATGGGACTCTCCACCTCGGATTTGTTAGGTTCTCGGACAGCAAGAGATTGGCCTCCTGAGACCCCGCTGCCCTCCCTGACAGGTGGTTATGAAGGACTGTCAGGGAGGCAGCTCCCATGAGGAGCTGCCACGTGGAGACAGACAGTTACTCTTTCCCATGTTGGGAAGGCAGGCCAGGATGGCAGAGGACAGGGCAATCATAGACAGGGGAATGGAGGACAGTGAAGATGCTCAATTCAATAGCTTCAATTCTTGAAGAGTGAGGGGATTCAGGAAAAGGGGAACAAACGTATGGCAGAGGAAAGCAGTGCTATTAGGGAACTCAGGGACAATATTAAAAAAGAATAAACACCTGTTTGTAATGGCAGGAAATTATTCTAGTGTATTATCAGGAAAAGGCAGCGTGAATGACCTAGCTGAAGGCTGCAATCCATGATTCATTTTAAATAAGAGGTCAAAGATTAAAGGAACTTAATTCAAAAGTTGAACAGCTCAATGGAAGGCATTCAATCTGACTTTGGCCGGGGCAGGGGGCGGGGCGGGGGGGGGGGGGGATGGGAATGGTATTAATAGTAATGTATTGGCAACATACCAAGGGGGCAAAAGTGATTATTATGTTACATTCACATAACTTTTAAAACCTATACAATCTAATTACCAAACAATTCAAATTAATGGTTCTAAAACTGATCCTCAGAGAAGCAGAAAAGAACAAACGATTTGCGGGGGGAGGGGGGGTGTTAGTTGCTCAGTCCTGTCTGACTCTTTGTGACCCTATGAACTATAGCCTGCCAGGCTCCTCTATCCATGGAATTCCCCAGACAAGAAAACTGGAGTGGGTAGCCATTCCCTTCTCCAGGGAAGCGCCCCAACCCAGGGATCAAACCCAGATCTGCTGCATTGCACGCAGATTCTTTACCATCTGAGTCACACAGGGAAGCCCCTACAGAAGTAAATCTCACTTCAAAAAAGAAAAATAATTCATTAGGAGTCTTCCCACAAATTCAATTTGCTTCTGAATGCTATAAAAAAAATAAGTTAAATTGGAAGTAAACGCATTGAGCTGACAGCCAAAACAATTCTTCACATATTTTATAAAAGCATAATAGCATTGTTTGACAAATATGTACAGAGTGATAAAAACAGATAAAGCCACACACACCTCAAAACCTTTCATCCAAGTATTTAGAAAGAAACCACTTAAAAACAAAAGGGACTATATTTCGTTGGAGACAAAGAAAAAACATACAATAAATATGATCAAATTCTGGTTCTAAGTAAAGCCTTTACATTAAAAAGCAGAATCTTTTAAATAATTCAGTGATGCTCAAGTTTTAAAAAAAAATTTTTTTTAATGAACAAAGTCTCAAATGGCCTATGCAGCAGGAACAGGTTGTAGGAAGATCAGAATTGTAACCTAAATCGTGCTTGCTGGACTGGAGCCCGCTGGTAATTTAGTTTTTGTAATTTCAAAGGACCTAGGCAGAGAGTTGCCTAAGGGGAGAGACAAAATTATTAAATAAAATTTTCATGTCTGTTGAAACATCAAGAAGCCACACCCAGCTCAACATATTAAGAGAAGGATTTAGTCATTATTTAGTGGAATCATTTTCCCTTGAAACTAGTAAATATAAATGCAAGTTAAAACAAAGGGCCAGCCGAAAACGAATCTTATCTCATTGAACTGGTAGCCAGCACAACAAGTTAGCTCTGCCACTCACCAGCTGTGTGGCTTTCTGAAACGTTAGTCAATCTTTCTGGCCCCATTCACTTCATCTGTGAAATGAGTGAGTTGTGGATCTGTAACCCACTACACCAAGGGTTTCCCAGGTGGCTTGGTGGTAAAAAAAAATCTTCCTGCCACTGCAGGAGATGTAGGAGAGATGAGCTTGATCCCTGGGTTAGGAAGATTCCCTGGAGAAGAGCATGGCAACCCACTCCAGTATTCTTGCCTGCTAAACCTCATGGACAGAGAAGCCTGGTATGCCACAGTTCACGGGGTCACAAAGACAGACATGACTGAACCACTGAGCATGAATCCAACCCATTACCAAGGAAAATACCTCTCTTGCAAGGGGAGGGAAGCCCAACTCTCCCCTAGCCCAACTGTGCACACAAATATCTCACAGCCTAACTTGCATAATGGAGAAGGCAATGGCACTTCCACTCCAATATTCTTGCCTTGAAAATCCCATGGACGAAGGAGCCTGGTAGGCTGCAGTCCATGAGGTCATTAACAGTTGGACACAACTGAGCGACTTCACTTTCACTTTTCACTTTCATGCATTGGAGAAGGAAATGGCAACCCACTCCAGTGTTCTTGCCTGGAGAACCCCAGGGATGGAGGAGCCTGGTAAGAGGCCATCTATGGGATGGCACAGAGTTGGACACGACTGAAGCGACTTAGTAGCAGCAGCAGCTTGCATAAAAATCTCAAATCAAAAGCCTAAACTAAATAACTGCAATTCCTACCCTATGAGGACCCAAAGTGGCTTCACAAAATTAGAAACAGATAAATGATCCCTGAAAATCTGCAACAGCCCCTTTCAGTTTAAAATTTTTCTATGACATAAATAAAACCAGACAGTATATAAACAGAAAAGGTTATTTTTCTGAAGATTTTCATATTCTCTTCAATCCCTTTTCCACCCCCTTCGTCTTGAATCAATTATAAGGGCAGTCATAACAGATGTTGGGTGAAGGGAATCCAGACAAATGACAGATTAATGAATTAGGAATGGTACTCACTAACAACTGAGGCAGGAGACGTACTCAGTCACTTCAGCTGTGTCTGACTCTTTGCAAGCTACAGACTGTAGTCCAATAGGCTCCTCTGTCCATGGGATTCTCCAGGCAAGAATACTGGCGAGGGTTGCCCTGCCCTCCTGCAGGGGATCTTCCTGAACCAGGAATTGAACCCATATCTCCTGCATCTCCTGCATTGCAGGCAGGTTCCTAACCCATTGAGCCACCTGGGAAGCCTGAGGCAGGCAAGATGATGAAGCTACAAAAATTTACCAAGATTGCTAGGTTTCTATGAGTCCACTGTAATACCTCTATCGGTTATCTACTGCTTCACAGCAGATTATCCTAAAATTTAGGAGCTTAAAACCACAGATATTTATGATTTCACATAGTTTCTGAAGGTCAGGAATTTGGGGGTGGCTTAAGTTGCTTCCCTGATGGCTCAAAAGGTAAATAATCCACCTGCCAATGAAGGAGACACAAGAGACATGGGTTCCATCCCTGGCTTGGAAAGATCCCTTGGAAGAGGGCATGGCAACCCACTTCAGTATTCTTGCCTGGAGAATCCCAGCAAGGACAGAGGAGCCTGGTGGGCTACAGTCCACAGGGTCACAAAGAGTCAGCATGACTGAGCGATTAAGTTGCATGGTTCTGGCTTGGAGGTCTATCATCAGGTTGAAGATAAGTTCAGCTGTGTAAATCAAGGCTGGATGTTAGCAGGAAGCCTCAGCTCTTAACCAAATGGAAAGCTCCACAGAGCTGCTTGACTGAGTGATCCCAGAGAAAGCCAAATGGAAGCTGCAGGCTTTCATGACTGAACTTCTTATACTTCAGAGCAGGTTACATCAGTTCAATTCAGTTGTTCAGTCGTTTCCGACTCTTTGTGACCCCATGGACTGCAGCACACCAGGCTTCCCTGTCCATCACCGACTCCTGGAGCTTGCTCAAACTCACGTCCATCAAGTCAGTGATGCCATCCAACCATTTCATCCTCTGTCGTCCCCATCTCTTCCTGCCTTCAATCTTTCCCAGCATCAGGATCTTTTCCAATGAGTCAGTTCTTCCCATCAGGTAGGCAAAGTATTGGAGATTCAGCTTTAGCATCAGTCCTTCCAATGAATATTCAGGGTTGATTTCCTTTAGAATGGACTGGTTGGATCTCCTTGCAGTACAAGGGACTCTCAAGAGTCTTTTCCAACACCACAGTTCAAAAGCATCCATTCTTCAGTGCTCAGCTTTCTTTATGGTCCAACTCTCACATCCATACATGATTACTGGAAAAACCATAGCTTAGACTAGATGGACCTTTGTCAGCAAAGTAACATCTCTGCTTTTTAATATGCTGCCTAGGTTACATAGGTCAGCCCTATTCAAGATAGGAAGGATTATACAAGGACATCAATAGCAGGTGGTGAGAATCACCAGAGACCATCTTGTGGATCTGATAACATAGTTCATGTTCTGGCCCCAAGATTCATGTTCCTCTCACATGCAAATACACCAACTCCCTCTCAAGGACCTAACAATTTTCATCCTTTGATAAGGTGACCTCAGAGTCTAGAATCTCATCATACAAATCAGATCCAGGTATGAAGGAGGCTCCTCAGGTGTAGTTCCTTCAAAAAAGCCCATGAATACAGTTCTCTCAACTTGAATGCCAAGAAACTAAAGCAACAAAGTTACTGCCCCACACACCCAACACACAATGGTGGAACAGGTGTAGGATAACCAGTAAACTCTCTAGTTCAGTGTGTGCCAAATTGAAAGGCACACTGATCCACAGAAATTCTGAAATCCTGCAAAGCATAGGTTGGCAGTCCTTCCTTAGAATTCAAGGCCGTGGAATATTTCCTTCATGGTTTTTTGCTTCACTCTCTGCACACTTCATTCCACCTTAAAAATTATCTTTCCCTTTCCTTGGAAAGTAGCTCATGTTTGCAGATAGGAATTTTCTGTCTGCTCCCTGACTATAGATGTTTGGGGGACCAAAGGTCCCTGTATTTTGTAACCCTTTGTCACTTTCTAAGTTTGTAAAGTTCCTGCAAATACAGTTCCATCAAAAATACCATATGTCTTCTGTGAATCTTATTGGACTTCGCTCCATTAGTCAAAAGCGCACAACCACAAATCCTTACAAAACAAGCCCTTTTCTACCTTAGTCTGCTGAGATGACTAAGGGACATCACCACTTAAGCTTCTTAGAAGTCCTACTGCTAGACTGGACAGATTTCCAAGGCTCCATATAGGATCTTTCTAAGATCTTAAAGGATTTAACAGCCACACTCTCTCAGCTTCACTTTTAGATTACCTTATTTTCCCACCAGTGTTCTGAATTTGATCTTTGCTGAAATTCGTTTCTCAATTTTTTCTGGAAAAAAAAATCATGATTTATAACATAAAAATCCTGATAATTCTCAAAACCAGCAATTACTGTGGCCCCTCACGTTTTTCATTCTACCCTCACTTTTTCTCTCACATTTTACTATAATCAGGAAGAGAAGGCCAGGCAGCACCTTAACACTCCACTTGGAAATCATTTCAGCTGAAGGACCTAGTTATTTAGGCACAATTTACAGATATAAGGGACTATCAGGTGAAAAACATTAGAACCACTTTAGAAGCTGGCTACGATACTCGTACAATAAAGCACACAGACAAGACATTAATCTGGAGTAGAAAGATAAACTGTTTTGAAGATGGTGAGTTTGAGATATCCATATCAAGATTCCCAGCTAATAGTAAATTGGGTTTGGAGGTCATGGGAAGTTTTGAGCTTAAAACATGGCTTGGGGAAATCAAGCACACATTAGTAGCAGCTGAAATTAAGGATATGAATGAGCCGTCTTAGGAAAAGCAAAGCTAATGAAGGATTCACAGTCAGACACCAATAGTTTTAAAACAGTTTAAAAAAGGCAAAAAAAAAAAAAAATAGCAATCAGAGAAATTAGAGGAAAAGCAGAAGTAAAGAGCACCACGGAAAAGAAGGGAAGAAAGGACTTCCCGAGCCATCCAGTGGTTAAAATTCTGTGCTTCCACTGCAGGGGGCATGGCTTCATACCTTGGCTAGGCAACTAAGATCCCACATGCTGTATACATGCAGCCAAGAAAAGAAAGGAAGAAAGAGTTTCAAGATGAAAGAGCCATATGGTCAAATGGAGCTACGAAAAGTTTCAACAAGGCAAGAATGAAAACTATCCAAAGACTCTGACCATCAAATGGAGGATCCTCAGTCAACATAAACTCCAGAAGTTTAAGGAGTAAATAAGTGAAACTGAAGATTAGCCTGATGCGAAGAATGGACTCATTTGAAAAGACTCTGATGCTGGGAAAGATTTAAGGTGGGAGCAGAAGGGGACAACAGAGGATGAGATGGTTGGATGGCATCACCAACTCAATGGATATGAGTCTGAGTAAACTCTGGGACTTGGTGATGGACAGGGAGGCTTGCTGTGCTTCGGTCCATGGGGTTGCAAAGAGTCGGACATGACTGAGCAACTGAATTGAAGATTAGCCATTTACTATAGAGCAAGAATCATCCAAAAATCTCCCCTTCTCAGTGCCAGCAGACAGTCTTGTCTTCAATTCAGGTTTCCCATCACCCCTTCCAAAGCTACCATCTCCCAACCATCCAATGCTCTGTTCCTGAAAGGAGATGAGTGGGAAAAGCAGTTCTCACGCTTCTTCTCCTGGACCCAAATGTAGGACCACATTCTACTTCCTCCCAGCATTTTCCAGGCTTAAACATGAACACAATTAGACATTTCTGTAGAGTCTATAGATTAGATCAAATCAAAGGAGATCAAACTCCTCTCTAACTCCATTATAAATCCTGAAAAGAGAGTTATGAGACAGTAACATGAGGCCAACATGAATTTTCTAACAGCAGATCCAAAGGTAACAAGGACTTTGTAACACTTCCCCTTAGAACCTTTCATCTCATTTTCCTTCAAAAAGCACTAATCCAGTAACATATTCTCATGTCATCTAAGGAGGTTCCCGTGTTCTTTTATCAGAGATAATGGCAACTGGGGAGCATATCAGGAGCCCAGAGTTGAATTAATCATATTTTAGCAAGTTCTTATCAGTCAATATTTTGCTATTTTACTGTTTTCCTCTTCATCCCATACCTCCACTCCTCACTACCGCTCCTTCCCATTAAAAGATAATTTCTCCCTAGGTACATACCCTAAAGAACTGATTTTCAAACAAGTACAGTATATGTACATACACATTGATAGCAGCACTAGTCACAAAAGTCAAAAGGTAGAAACAGCTAAAATGGCAATTAACAGATAGATGGATAAACAAATTGTGATCCATCCATACAATGGATTATTCAGACATTAAAAAAAAATAAAGTACTTACACATGCTATAGAGTGGGTGAACCTTCTTTAGTGCAGAATACTGCACTAAATAAACCACAGAAGCTAGAGACACAAAGATCACATGGCCCACTTATATGAGGTATCCAGAATTGACAGAGCCAAAACAGAACAGAGATAGAATATAGATTATTGGTTTCTGGAGGCAGAGAGGAGGGAGGGTGAAATGGAGAAAAAACAATCAAAAAGTAAGAGAGTAATGGAAAGTTTTGGTGTTTGTGCAACACTGTGAATGTACTAAATGCTACTGAATTGGTGGCATTTAAAATGATGATTTTATGTTATGGGAATTTCACCACCATAAGTAATGGTGTAAAAGGTGCTTCTACAAATTCTACCCAACACTCTGCAATGGCCTATGTGAGAAAAAATTCTAAAAAAAAATGTGGATACATGTATACATATTAACCGATTCACTTTGCTGTACAACTTAAACTAACTCAACATTGTAAACCAACTATACTCCAATAAAATTATAAAAATAAAATAAAAAGGTGTATTAGCATTTACATCTGAATTTTAGAATCAGCTTGTTAATTTTTGGCACTTGTTAACAATGCCAGAATGTTATCAGATACGTGCCAGTAATTAAGATGTTGTAACCATTGCTGGAAATTGAAATTTATTAATTCCAAAGTCTATGCTTTAGAATAACAGTCTCCTATCAGTCACGTCAGAATCACCAGAGAGGCAGGCAGAAAGTAATCCCTCAAGTTATGCTGTGCTAAGCCACCTACAGTCATGTCTGACTCTTTGTGACCCCATGAATGGTAGACCACCAGGCTCTCTGTTCATGGGATTCTCCAGGCAAGAATTCTGGAGTGGGCTGCCACTTCCTTCTCCAGGGGATCTTCCCAACCCAGGGATCAAACCCAGGTCTCCCACATTGCAGGCAGAGTCTTTACTGTCTGAGGCACCAGGGAACAGATTGAAGAGCTGGCCTAGACTGTAGATATTCAATATGAGGCCCACAAACCACAAGCCTTGGCATCACTTGGGAACCTGTTAGAAATGCAGAAATGTTGTATCTCCACCCCAGCTCTGAATCAGCTTCCATATTCTGAGACACTCCTCCAGGTGATCAGAGTCTTTGTAGACAAGTGTTCTGGCAAATAACAAGGAAGCAATTTCCAAATATGATCTAAAACAGAGTTTTTCCTTAGTGTGGACATGAATCACCTAGTGATTATAGAGATCACCATTAGACCGTCACCAAAGTGCCTGAATTCCATTTTTATGATACCCTAATCATGATCAAAATCATTTTAAAGCAACTCCCAAGAAGCACAGTGACAACAGTATGTCCAAATTTGCGTTTTAAGTATGGTTTCCATTAAGAAAGTAGTCAAAATTTCGGTCAGCTGGCCCGAGCTTTTTTAAATTGTTATGGAAAACTCATCCTCTAGTTTATGGCTTTGTTAATAAATGTAAGTGGTGAATTTATGTCTTTAACATCTAGGTAAATACACAGAGATCCAGCTTCCATACTTATTTGTAAAGAAAGTAAGCAGCTGGTGTTTTAAGTTCTCCTTGGGTCTTTACCTCTCTCCAATGACAACGGCTCAGTCATTTGCTGATAAGAAAGGAATTGAGGACAAGGAGAGCAGTAGTTTTGTCACATGTGAAAATAGGACCCAACCAGGAATGCTTAATAGGAACTGCCGAGGGACACTGAGGGCCCAGGAGATGATTTATGATAACTATGTCAGTAGCTTGGTGAATTGATTTTGCTCCAGCAGTGCTTGGAGGAACAGGAGCAAAGCCAGACTGGGAGGGACAGAACTGAGAGCTGGTAAGTTAGGGCTGCACCAGGTTAGAGGAATAGAGAGGGCTGAGTGCTTCAGTAAAAAAACTAGTTATTGAAATGCTTAACCTACTCGGGGTATGATCAACTACACAGGACCAATATAGGCTTTGCCAAACTGTGGCATGAATTAATTACAGTCCTGCATATTACCCAAACTAAATTTTACCTCAAAAATGAAGACTTACCCACTATATATATATATATAAAAAAAGATGGTGACATGGATGCTTAAGAAGTTCTGTCAGCAGCTCATACAAGTCAATACCAGAAAAAAAGAAAAAAAAAACACCTTAAAAACTGGAAAAAGTCCTTGTATTACTGTTTATCCTGCTCACAGCACCAACTGTCTTGCTATTCACACTGTGCCCACTGTTTGCAGAACCCAGGGTAGGTAAGGCAAGAGGTAAGAGGCTGGAAGAAAACTCAAGGAGTCGTAGGAACTGCAGACACATTTATTCTCTCCTGGCTGGCGCAGCAGCCACAGCACAGACACACTGTCTTCTCTCCTCTCAAGGTTGACCCAGCAGACACAGCCATAATTCAGCCACATGCAGCCTTAGTGTGGCCATACACAACCTAACCACAACACAGCCCACCAGGGCCTTCAGGAGAAGCTTATATATGTTTACAGACCAACAGTAGCCAGCAGCCAAGCAGGTACCTTGTGACACACATATGCAGTGCTATAAGTGATCTCAGCTGTTACATAACTTAACAAAATTATTTACAAACAGGGAGCAAGAGCGAGAGACCATGAGGCAAGAGAGCCTGACCATGCCATCTTGGCTAATTTGCTCTTTTGCTGCAGACCTAAACAGACATTTCTCTAGAGAAGACATGCAGATGGATAACAAACACATGAAAAGATGATCAACGTCACTCATTATTAGAAAAATGCAAATCAAAACTACAATGAGATATCAACTCACAATGGTCAGAAAGGCCATCATCAAAAAGTCTACAAACAAAAAATGCTGGAGAGGGTATGGAGAAAAGGGAACCCTCTTGCACTGTTGATGGGAATGTAAATTGATACAGCCACTATGGAAGATGGTATGGAGATTCTTTAAAAGTCTAGGAATAAAACCACCATGTGACCCAGCAATCCCACTCCTAGGCATGTGCCCTGAGGAAACCAAAATTGAAAAAGACACATGTATCTCAATGTTCACTGCAGCACTATTTACAGTAGAACATGGAAGCAACCTAGATGTTCATCAACAGATGAATGGATAAGAAAGCTGTGGGGTATGTATATACAATGGAAGGCTACTCAGTTATAAAAAGAAACACAGTTGAGTCAGTTCTAAGGAGGTGCATGAACCTAAAGCCCATTATACAGAATGAAGAAAGTCAGAAAGAGAAAAACAAATAACATATACTAACACATATGTATCGGAGAAGGCAATGGCACGCCACTCCAGTACTCTTGCCTAGAAATTCCCATGGATGGAGGAGCCTGGTGGGCTGCAGTCCATGGGGTCGCTACGAGTCGGACACGACTGAGCGACTTCCCTTTCACTTTTCACTTTCACGCATTGGAGAAGGAAATGGCAACCCACTCCAGTGTTTTTGCTTGGAGAATCCCAGGGACGGGGGAGCCTGGTGGGCTGCCGTCTATGGGGTCACACAGAGTCGGACACGACTGAAGTGACTTAGCAGCAGCAGCAGCAGCAGCAAACACATATGTATGGAATCTAGAAAGATGGTACTGAAGAAATTATTTGCAGGGCAGCAATGGAGACAGAAATAGAAAACAGACTTATGGACATAGGGTGGGAGGGAAGGAAGGAGGGGGTGGGATGTAAGGAGAGAATAATATCGAAACTTACACTACCTTATATAAAATAGACAGCTAATGGGAATTTGCTGTATGACTCAGCGAACTCAAACCAGGGCTCTGGAACAACCTAGAGGGGTGGGATGGGGAGGAAGGTGGGAGGGAGGCTCAAGAGGGAGGAGACATATGTATACTTATGGCTGATTCATGCTTATGTTTGGCAGAAACCAACACAATTCTGTAATGCAAGTATCCTTCAATTAAAAACTAAAGACATTCAGATTTATTTAAAAAAAAAATAAAGTTCTGTCAGGGAACAGACTGGTAGCTGCCAGAGGTGGAGAGTAGAGAGACAAAATGGGAATAGAAGAAAACAGATCTGTCTGAAAGTTATCCATGTTGCATGTTTCAAGCAAAACAAGTAATTGCTTACAGAACTCTGTCATAATGATGCTAAAACACAGATTTTATAAATCAATAAGGCACATTTAATGGAGGAAAATGACACAGTAACACTTTAGAGGCTGCTGGGGAATTGGTGTTCCTTCACTGCAGCTGCCCCCACCCCCTTCAGGGACTCTCTTACAGGTGATGTGTCTGGATCATCAGCCCTTGTTTAAGTCTCGCCAGCTTCAGGGACTCCCTGCTTTGTTAGGCTGACTCACTTTTAGTCATTTCTATGTCAAAAAAGCCCAAAGACTTCCTTGCTGTAATTGTAAAATATTGATCCTAACTCTGCCTACATAATGCAATATAAATTTCATCTTTCTTCCCCACAAGAGCCCTTGAGCTCTCCTGCGTCATAGACTCTACATGGTCCCCCCAACTCATATCTTCTTATTAAATATCCCTGGTTTCCTCAACATCTCTGGTCCCTCACGTGACATTTTTCAATTCTCTTATTATCCCAACTGGCCCTTCACTAATAGCTTATTTCCCCAATAACCTCAAGTTCTCATGAAAAGAAGCTTACAACATGTTATTGTTCCCATTTTACACATGGTGAAATTGAGGCTTAAGAGGCATGTGACTTGCCTAGCTCATCTAGTAAGTGGTAGAGCTGAGATTCAAATCAAGCAGTTTAACTTAAGTCCATGCTCTTAACCACTGTATTAAGTTCCCACTAATGTTGTGACAAATTACCATAATTTAATGGCTTAAAACAAGACAAGTCTATGATTTAACAATAGCAGAGGCTAGAAATTCAAAATCCGTCTCACTGGACTAAAATCAACATGTCAGCAGGGCTGTGTTCCTTCTAGAAGCTCTGGGAGAAAATTATTTTCTTTTCCTTTCTGAATGAAGCCCACTTCCTCCATCTTCAAAACCAGAAGCATTGGGCTTAGACTCTTCCACGACCGTCTATCTGGTTCTCACTCCACATTCCACTTAAAGGAGCCTGGTGACTACACTGCTCCCCCCACCCCCGACTAATCCGGGCTCCTCTCCTGCAACCCTAATTTCACCCTAACCGCACCTCGTCTTGCAGTATATTCACAGATGCAATGGACTGGACTGGGAACACCTTTGGGAGCTGGCCCGCCTACAACTACCGTGCCTCCTTAAGGACACGTTCCTGTGTGCTTTGTCCTCCCTTCTTAGCATGAGGCATCTGCAACTCAAAACGAGACTCCAAGTGTGGTTAATTATGCCAGAAGCCATCACTGGAAAGGTCATTAATAACAGTCATCTGGTAAAATGAGGATAACGGTGATTGCGAGGATGGGGTAAGGAAGCAGACGGAGTATTGGCACAGTTTCTCGCACTGAGGAGGCGATCAGTGAATAGAGAGAAATTATCCAATTTCCCTTGCTACAGGCCACGGCTACTTTGGATTGTGGCATCGATAGTATACTGTCAGCTAACCGAGATCATGGGAGTTCAGTGAAGATGCCCTGGAGAAGGAAATGGCAATCCACTCCAGTATTCTTTCCTAAAGAACTCCATGGACAGAGGAGTCTGGCAGGTTAGAGTCCACAGGGTCGCAAAAGAGTCAGACACGACTTAGTGACTGAACAGGAACAAAACTGAGATCACGTTGTGTTGGCCGAGAAGTTCATTCAGGTTTTTCCATACGATCTTACTGAAAGACCAGAACAAACTTTCTGGCCAACCCAATACAATGGCAACAGCCAGCTGACAACGACATCACAGTTCACAGGAAGGTGATCTGTGAATTTTAACAGATCAGGAGGCTAGTCTAATTTAGAATAAAAATGAGGTGGATACAAAGAATCTGAATTGAAAATCATGTGACACTATTAGTGAGGTGTCATGGATAAAAGCATAAAAAGGGTGATTCTGTGTGTAGATAAAATAAAACCACTGGATTTATTATTTTTTTCCAACTAAAATAGTTTAAATGTATTCCTGATAAAATATCCTTTTGGAAACTGAGACCCATCTGAATTGTTTTCAGTTTTAGATTTTGATACCCAGTACATGATCTATGCCTTATTGCTCCAACATCTATAAACTAAATAAATTGCCCATGTTTTCATCCCACATTTTTTTCAAAAATAAAAATAGGGCAAGTATAAGCTCCAAGGCAAGCTGCCAGAAACCTCTGTCCGTGTTTATGTGGATTTACATCCTGGTCCTTTAAAATTGAGCATTTTTTCTCAACTATTTAAGATTTTGCCTACAGATATTATTATCTTGTCTGCTTTTCCATCAACTCTACCGAGGCCAGAACAATAGACACACTGCAGGAATTAAGACAGATATCTGAAAGGAAAAGGATGGTAATATGAATAAGCAAAACATAAATGAGTAAAATAGGCATAATATCAAGGAGATGGCAAAAGAGAAGAAGAAAACCAGAGACTCTTATCCTGTCTACAGGATACCCCATATAAAGGTTGCCTTGGGGAAATGTAAGCCTCCTGTTACCAGATTCATTGAAAAACCAGAGACTGAGGATTTTATCTAAAATCTGAAGGTATGCAAATGTTGGTTTAAATTTTTAAAACAAGCAGAAACTGTGAAAGTCAAACAAAACCCATCATAGGATATTTCATGACCTCTAGTGAGTCTCCTGGACCCCCTCCCATGGGACCAGTTCAGTGACCTGTTACTTTAGAACATTTATTTATGGTGGACAAGGCTGGCTTCTAGTGATGATCTTCCTTCTTGTTAAATAATCACAAACCATCCCTTTAGTCATCTTTTCTATGATGTTGTTAGGGAATATTTGTAGCTGTGTCCCAAGTTCCTAGAACAGTACCTGGCACAGAGTAGGTGTTCAGTAAGTATTTTTAGGAAAGGAGGGATAGTCATGGGCCTAACCCCCATCAAGTAACTAATGCCCTGATGCCAGTCTTACACCTGGGTTCCAGTTCTTATCATTGTCATTTGCTCTTCCCTTTCCAATTTCTATGTTTAAAAGGTGCCTAAAGAGAAATGTTCAAAGTGTTTTGTATCTGAATAAAACTGTCTTGTATGACATAATCTTACTCTAAATCAATTTTTTTTTAACTCTACAAGTTAATTACAGTGTTGCTTTAGGAATTCTAATTCATTAATGTTTTGAAAAAAGTTGCCCTCAAGGCTGAAAGTTGGCACATAAATGTTCATCTTAGATTTAAAAACAAGACAGTTTTGGAACTCTAGGGAAGTGTTCCTAAACTTGTGCCAATGCCATGACTAAGAGATTATGGCTAGAAAGAAAACCGGAGTTTCCTGTCTTATAGAGCTGCATCATTATGACAGCACTGTAACCAACTTCAATGTTGACACTAAGTTTCTAAGTTTCTACTCTTTGTGATACTTATCTTCAACTAGGAGTTGGAGAGAAGTAAGGTGACATGGTGAAAGAGGAGAGTGAAAAGGTTGGTTTGAAGCTCAACATTCAGAAAACGAAGATCCTGGCATCTGGTCCCATCACTTCATGGGAAATAGATGGAAAAACAGTGGAAACAGTGTCAGACTTTGTTTTTTTGGGCTCCAAAATCACTGCAGATGCTGATTGCAGCCATGAAATTAAAAGACGCTTGCTCCTTGGAAGGAAAGTTATGACCAACCTTGATAGTATATTAAAAAGCAGAGACATTACTTTGCCAACCAAGGTCCGTCTAGTCAAGGCTATGGTTTTTCCCGTGGTCATGTATGGTTGTGAGAGTTGGACTGTGAAGAAGGCTGATCGCCGAAGAATCGATGCTTTTGAACTGTGGTGTTGGAGAAGACTCTTGAGAGTCCCTTATACTGCAAGGAGATCCAACCAGTCCATTCTAAAGGAGATCAATCCTGGATGTTCATTGGAGGGACTGATGCTAAAGCTGAAACTGCAATACTTTGGCCACCTCATGCGACGAGTTGACTCACTGGAAAAGACTCTGATGCTGGGAAAGGTTGGGGGCGGGAGGAGAAGGGGACGACGGAGAATGAGATGGCTGGATGGCATCACCGACTCTGTGGACATGAGTTTGAGTGTACTCCGGGAGTTGGTGATGGACAGGGAGGCCTGGCGTGCTGTGATTCATGGGGTCGCGGAGAGTCGGACACGACTGAGCGACTGAACTGAACTGAACTGAAGGTGACATGGAAACTTAAGGAAATCTCCTAAAAATATTTTATAACTAACTCAAAATCATCACTGACTTAATTACATGCCATTTACATGGAGGTATGAAGGCATCTGGATAAAAAGTGAAAAATGTGAAAGTGTGAGTCTCTTAGTCGTGTCCGACTCTTTGCAACCCCATGGGCTGTGTAGCTCACCAGGCTCCTCTGTCCATGCGATTCTACAGGCAAGAATACTGGAGTGGGTAGCCATTCCCTTCTCTGGGGGATCTTCCTGATCCAGGGATCTAACCCATGTCTCCTTCATTGCAGAGAGATGCTTGAGCCACCCAGGAAGCCGCAAGGCATTTGGATATTTAATATCTAATATTTGTTACCTTGAAGACATCCAATACAATCAGTCTGTTTCCTCAGATCTGATAATTGGATAACCTCAAACCATTTCAAAATACCAATGGTGATCCAGAGAAATTCCAGTAAAAGATACACTAGAAAAAAATATTTACATTAAAATACAACCACAGAAAATATCATTTTAAAGGCACAAAGTGATCTTATTTTCAGTAAATAGCTAACATTTATGCTATGATTTCTTACACAAGCGTAACAGTAAAATCAGAGAAGGCAATGGCAAGCCACTCCAGTACTCTTGCTTGGAAAATCCCATGGATGGAGGAGCCTGGTAAGCTGCAGTCCGTGGGGTCGCTAAGGGTCGGACACGACTGAGCAGCTTCACTTTCACTTTTCACTTTCACACATTGGAGAAGGAAATGGCAACCCACTCCAGTGTTCTTGCCTGGAGAATCCCAGGGACGGGGGAGCCTGGTGGGCTTCCGTCTATGGGATCACACAGAGTCGGACACGACTGAAGTGACTTAGCAGCAGCAGCAACAGTAAAATAAAAATGGTAACACTATAGTAGGCTTCTGTCTTTCTTGAGAAGTAAGAAAAAGTACTTTATGTTTGTGTTATTGGTGTTTTCGGAGAAGGCAATGGCAAGCCACTCCAGTACTCTTGCCTAGAAAATCCCATGGATGGAGGAGCCTGGTGGGCTGCAGTCTGTGGGGTCGCTAAGGGTCAGACACGACTGAGCGACTTCACTTTCACTTTTCACTTTCACACATTGGAGAAGGAGGTGGCAACCCACTCCGGTGTTCTTGCCTGGAGAATCCCAGGGACGGGGAAGCCTGGTGGGCTTCCGTCTATGGGGTCACACAGAGTCGGACACGACTGAAGTGACTTAGCAGCAGCAGCAGCATTGGTGTTTTGTTTTTAAAGAAAATAGTGAGGCTGGCCTGCTAGTAAAATACGAACAGTTTAAATATTGGTGTTTGAGACATAATCACACAGCTTGGAACAGCAGTTCAACTTCCCTTTGAAATAAAAACATATTTTTAAAGTAGATTTAATCATGAGACTACAACTGAGCAGTTTTAGTCAAGTTTATTGATATAGTTTAACCTTCACTGTCTCTATTAGGAAATGAAAGAAAAAATCTTTTAACTCAATAAAACCCCAAGGTCTGATCCAACATATATGCAGTTGTTCCAATACAGTAACAGGCAAGAAACAGCAATTCATAGAAACATCTAGCCTTCGTTATTCATCAACTGTGTAAAAACTAAGAGTGGAGGGAAGAGTTAAGGTTATAGGAGGGGACCCTCTTGTTTACCCTTATCCATTTAAAGATGGGGATCATGGCAATTAGAATTAGCTCAGCATGAATGCTGCTCTTATTGGCTAAACAATCAGATTGGCAAGGATGATTGAATCAAGAAGACTTTGCTTAGTGGAAGCCTTTCCCAAATTCACTAGGTGGAAGATCTCCTTTAATAAGTCTACAAAATCAGTAATAAAATTCAAGACCAGAAAATTGACACTACTGATATTACCATGAAATGGTTATTTTAAACTGGCTTCCCTGGTGGCTCAGACAGTAAAGGATCCACCTGCATCTCAGGAGACCTGGGTTCAATCCCTGGGTTGGGACTATCCCCTGGAGAAAGGAACAGCTACCCACCCCAGTACTCTGGCCTGGAGAATTCCAAGGACAGAGGAGCCTGGCAAGCTGCAGTCCATGGGGTTGAAAAGAGCTGGACACGACTGAGCAACTTTCCCTCTCACACCATCCTCCCCTCTCTTCCCATGCTGCAGCTTTTTATCAGTGTTTTGCATATATCAACATCCAAATATTTTCACCAATGCTCCTTATTACCAACTAGAGAGAGATTCCCTCTGAGATGTAAATTGGGTTTGACCTAGTACAGAGCAACCCTCAATAACCGTCTTTCAAGCAGGGCATATATTTATACTGGCTACTCATCCAAGTCACATTCTAATATGCCTTGCATACTTTCTCTTTACCCATACAAAATGTATTCCTCCTGCTTACCCAGAAAAGTACCACACTTGAATGAAAATAGTAATTATATTTGTACTTTTTCCATTATTTCAACTTGGAAAAGAAAGGAAACAGAAGAAAGCTTTTTTCTCCTGAAAATACTCTGTCTTGAGATCTCACATTTTGGTCTTATTTGCAGAAAGAGCTCACAAACTCAGAGCCTCACAAGCCTCCTCTCTCTCAATTCTTGGGCTTATTTTACTAAAAATTATTTTCAATGGGATAAATATAGTAGTCATTGCTTGAGAGTAATTTTTAGAAAAGTACATGATAAAACCTGGATAAGAATATTTAAATTTTACAGCTGATTCCTCAGGTGAATTTTATATTATAGCTGGAAGAGGATAACTAGATGTTGCAATAGTGACTTTGGCACAGACTAAGCTGTACTACTTTGCTGACACCCAGGTACAGGTGAGTGAAGATGAACAAATCAGGACTGATGTTACACAGGTATAAGAACAACGACCACTAATAACCTTCCAATAAATGGCGGTAGAACAGACCCACAGATTCGTCTTATTGCTTAAAATAACCATTATGAAGGCAGGAGAAAATGACACATCTAATAGCTTAAGCTAGCTGGCATCTTTGCTCATTTGCTGTATACTATGGCATTTCTAAATGAGGAGACAATTTTCCCCAGCCTCTATAGTCAATCTTACACATTTCTACTCTTCAAGGAACTCAAAAGAATAACCCTTTAGAGCAAAGATGTCCAAACAGAGCCCATATTTTTCAGGTAAGCCTAAATATACTGAGCATTTCTCTGCTAAGTCCACTGATGGACAGAAACATTCAAACAAGCAAATGATTCATAGTAAAATTCTCTAGGATACTATTGCTTTCAAACAGAAACCTCAACTGAAATGGCAAGTGTGAGATCAATTCAATCTACAGTCAACCAAAACACTAGTCCATGTAAAAAGGGTAGAGTTTACTTTCTTGATTCTTTAGCTCAGAGGTTCTCAACCAGGATAAATTTACCCTATGGGGTTACTGGCAATGTCAGGAGTCATTTTTAATTGTCATAATTGGGGGGTGGAGGGCACAGTGATGCTGCTCAACATTCTACAATGAACAGGACAGATGCCTACAACAAAGAACTGCCCAGCCCCAAATGTCAATAGTGCCAAGGCTGAGAAACCTTGCTTTAGAAAACACTAACAAACCATTAGGGGTCCAAGATGACTATAAGTCTTATGGTTAATAACTTGCTTGATGTTTTCTTCACATATTGTATTTCATGCACACTAATGCAACCCATAGTAAGATATTATTCTGGTTCAATGGCTCTTTTCACTGTCAGAATATCTTACCTGTTTTTCAGGGTTTTGTTTTGAGGTGGAGTTTTTAATTCTCAAAGTTTTTGTTTTGAGTTTCAATGATTTGAATACACCCACATTTAACACCAGCTAACTTTTCGGAAGGCTGAAACTCTGGGGTTAGAATTTTTAGCATGGCTTTGTAAAGAGCAAAGAGAATTTATTTTTTTTTCAATATTTCTTAATCACTCATTTTATTAGTATTTATATCAAAACTACCTTCAAAATGATTTTAAAAGCTATTGAACAAAATGTTGGGAAAAAAATTTAAATGATTATAAAAGCAAAAAAATTTAACAGAGACATGTAGTCCTATGAAACCATTACTGTCATGCTTGAAATTTGACTATTTTTTTTTAATTGGAGGCTAATTATTTTACAATATTATATTGGTTGGTTTTACCATACATTGACATGAATCTGCCCCGGGTGTACATGAGTTCCCCCTCCCGAACCCCCCTCCCACCTCCCTCCTCCCCTTATTCTCCCTCTGGGTCATCCCTGCACACCATCCCCGAGCATCCTGTAACATGCATCGACCCTGAACTGGAGATTCGTTTCACATATGATAATATACATGTTTCAATGCCATTCTCCCAAACCATCCCACCCTCACCCTCTCCCACAGAGTCCCAAAGACTGTTCTATACATCTGTGTCTCTTTTGCTATCTTGTATACAGGGTTATCATTTGCATCTTTCTAAATTCCATATATATGCGTTAGCATACTGTATTGGTGTTTTTCTTTCTGGCTTACTTCACTCTGTATAATAGGCTCTAGTTTCATCCACCTCATTAGAACTGATTCAAATACATTCTTTTTAACGGCTCAGTAATACTCCATTGTGTATATGTACCACAGCTTTCTTATCCATTCGTCTGTAGATGGACATCTAGGTTGCTTCCATGTCCTGGCTATTATAAACAGTGCTGCAATGAACAGAGAATTTAAATGATAGGGGGAAATGTATTTCTTTACAAAACTCAGTCAAGCAAGAAAAGCCATATCTCTAGAAGATCTATCAGAATATAATTACTGCCTTCCTCAAGAAAAAAATAATCATCTAATCATATGACTGTTTTAAGCAAAGCATTCAATATACTTCTAAATCATCTTAACATCTCCCTCTGTTGTCATTACTCAGGAGATATTCCATGTGTTTCGCACAGGTCCATCTGCCATAAATAAACCCATTGCCTCAGCTTCATAGCTAAATACACATGGCTGCTGCTGCTGCTAAGTCACTTCAGTCGTGTCCAACTCTGTGTGACACCACAGATGCAAGCCCACTAGGCTCCCCCTTCCCTGGGATTCTCCAGGCAAGAACACTGGAGTGGGTTTCCATTTCCTTCTCCAATGTGTGAAAGTGAAAAGTGAAATTGAAGTCGCTCAGTCGTGTCCGACCCTTAGCGACCCCACAGACTGCAGCCTACCAGGCTCCTCCATCCATGGGATTTTCTAGGCAAGAGTACTGGAGTGGCTAGCCATTGCCTTCTCCGAATACACATGGCAGTGGATATGAAATGGATAAAAGTCACAGCCGAAGAAAGGAGAGTAAAAAAGAAGTCATGGAAAGAGGGGGCTCAAACACTATACTCGCACAGCTTAACAAACCCTTACATAGAAATTGTGTAATTATTTCTGTATTTGACTTAACTTGGTATCTACCCCACATAAACCTCATTTATAGAAATCACCTCAACCCATACACTTGAACTGAAAAAACCAAAGGAAATGAATACCCTTGACCACAGCCTAGTTAGCCAAGACCACTCTCTCACTCAAGGAACTCATCTACCAGTCGGCCACTAACCCATGATATCTACAGCCAGGAAAGAAAAGGTAATTGTAGATTCACAGATCCCAAAATAAAACTTAAGGTTACCAAAGGCAAAATGTGAGGGGAAGGGATAAATTATGAAACTGAGAAACATACAACACTACTATGTAACAGAAAACAAATAAGGACCTACTGTATAGCACAGGGAGCTCTACTCAATATTCTGTAATAACCTCTACGGGAAGAGTGTAACTGATTCACTCTGCTATACACCTGAAACTAACCAACGGTGTAAATCAACTCTACTTCAATGAAAAGAAAACAAAAGGTAATCTGATCCATTCAGAGTCTTTGCTTAGCAAATGCAACTAAGGGATGTCATTTTCTGCCAGAAAAAAGTAATCATGTGGAATGCAGCTGCCATGGTTATAAGAGTCCTTTGGAAAATCCTTAAGATAAAACACTCTTCATCTCACTTAGCTTGAAAGCATCTCTGCTCTTACTTACTAAAACAAGCATTAGCTGCATGTAAAACTGGTGAATCTGATTAAAGTCTCGGGATGTATCATGTGAATTCCTAGTTTCAATATTATACCACTTATACAAGATATCACCAGGGGGAAATGGGGTAAAAGGCACAGGGGACTTTCCTGTACTGCTTTTCTGGCAACTTCCTCTGAATTTCAAATTTTTTTAAAAAAAATAAAGATCTCAAAATAAAATTTTTTTAAAAAAGCAAGTATTGACTAAAACATTTATCTACCTGTATTAGTTTCCCAAGGCTGTCATAACAAAGTACCACAAACCGAGTGACTTAAAAAAAAGATTTACTATCTCATAGTTCTGGGGACTGCTGCTGCTGCTGCTAAATCGCTTCAGTCGTGTCCGACTCTGTGCCATCCCATAGATGGCAGGCCACCAGGCTCCCCTGTCCCTGGGATTCTCCAGGCAAGAACACTGGAGTGGGGTGCCATTTCCTTCTCCAATGCATGAAAGTGAAAGTGAAGTTGCTCAGTCGTGTCCGACTCTTCGTGACCCCATGGACTGCAGCCTACCAGGCTCCTCCGTCCATGGGATTTTCCAGGCAAGAGTACTGGAGTGGGGTGCCATTGCCTTCTCCGGCTCTGGAGACTAGAAGTGGAAAATCGAGGTATTCACAAAGACATGATCCCATGAAACCTGTAGAAGAATCCTTCTTTGCCTCTTGCAGCTTCTGGTGGTTTGCTGGCAATATCTGCTCCTCCTTCACTCCAATCCTGTTGTCACACGGCTTTCTTCCTGTATGTATCTGCCTACATAAGGTCATCTTCATATAAGGATGCCAGTCATATTAGGTTAGGGTAATGCCTACCCTGTTTCACTATGACCTCTGTCCCCATACCCCATGTACCAACTCTAGTCTCAAACCAGGTCACATTCTGAGGTACTGCAGCTTAGGACTTCAATATATAAACATACCTCAGAGATATTGTGGGTCAGGTTCAAGACCACCACAATAAAGCAAGTCACATGAATTGTTTTGTTTCCCAGTGCATATAAAAGTTATGTTTATGTAGTCTATCATAGTTTATTAAGTGTGCAATAGCAATATGTCTAATAAAACAGCCTACATACCTTAATTAACAAATGTCATATTGCTAAAGCATGCTACCCATCATTTGAGCCTTCAGAGTCATAGAAGCAACATCAGAGATCACAGGTCACAGATCACCAGAACAAATATAATAACAACAAAAAAGTTTGAAATATTGCAAGAATTATCCAAACATGACCTAGAAACATGGGGTGAACACATGCTGTTAAAAACTGGTGCTGATCAAACTTGTCCTATTCAGGGTTGCCATGAGCCTTCAATTTGTTTAAAAACAAAACAAAACTGCAGTATCTGCAAAGTGCACTAAAGCGAAGAACAATAAAATGAAGCATCCCTGAATTGTGTCTTTCTTTGGAGGACACAATTCAACCTCTAACACTATTCCATCAAAGACCATATTCTAGGGACCTCCTTGATGGTCCAGTGGTTAAAAAACCACCTTGCAATGCAAGGGACGTGGGCTCGATACCTGGTCAGGGAACAAAGTTCCCACATGCACAGAACAACTAAGCCTGCATGCCACAACTACCGAGCCTGTGTGCCCTGGAGCCCACGCTCCACAACTAGCGTGTCCATGCACCGTAACAAAAGATCCCACATGACACAACAAAGATCCCACACGATGCAAGTGAGACCTGTTGCAGCCAAATACATTATTTTTGAGAAAGACATAATTTGAGAGCCTATTACTTCTCACAAAGGAAATCTTGTTCATTCACTCATTCAAAAGAATTGTTGATCAACTGTATGTACTAGTCACTATGTTAGGTATTCTGAACACAAAAATTACTAGTATGTAGAGTCTGGCTCAAATTTTATACCTTTCTTCCATAAGTGTCCAAAACTAAGGCTTCAGACATACTATTTTTGAGGAATTATTAGAAGTCAAGCCCTCCTAGTCCAAATACAACTGCTCAGAGGTGTTCAGCAAACGTCACTCTACTATAATTCTCTGCAGCATATTCATTATCTGGTGTTTCCCTGCTCATTTGTTAACTCATTTGCCCAATCCCAACTCCCACACCAGAGCATAAGCTCTTTGGGGGTAATGTCTTTGTCTTATTTCTCCCATATATCCCTATGAAAGTGAAAGTTGCTCAGTTGTCTCCACCTCTTTGCAACCCCATGGAGCATACAGTCCATGGAATTCTCCAGGCCAGAATACTGGAGTGGGTAGCCGTTCTGTTCTCCAGGGTAGCTTCCCAACCCAGGGATTGAACTCAGGTCTCCCGCTTGGCAGGTGAATTCTTTACCAGCTGAGCTACCAGGGAAACCAATATATATCCCTATACACTAGAAAAAATCTTACCTAATAGGCACCCAAGTATTTACTAAAAGAATGAATGTGATACAAAAGAACACTCACAGACCAGATTATATATCATCCCTTCCCATCCTCATAACAACCCTACTAGGTAGATGCAGGGACTCCAATTCACACTTGAAATTAAGGTTTTAAGAAGCTGTGATAGAAAAAAAGCATCCTGACACATAAGCATAAGAAAGAGTCAAATGATGCATGATAATGACTTCAAACCAAATGCACTTAGCTCAGTTCTATGGCTCTGGTCACTCTTTATGCTCCTAAATCCTATTAAAAATACTCAGTGTCCTGTAGTTGTGAAATTACCCTATTAAGTGTACCAGAAATACATTTTGCTTTAGTTCCTAGAGATAAAATCCAAACTAGATAGAATTTCTCATACTTGAAATAGAAATACTTGGCAAGATCTTCAGATTTAAATATAAAATACATTGGTGCTTTCATCTAATCATAGACTCAGAAGATGGAATAAAACTTCTAGTGGCCAACTATAATAAACCACCACTGCAATTCAAGTGTTCCAAATATTTGGGGTGTTTGGAATCAAAGGTTAATTTTATTTAAAATGCATGTAATTAATCCAAGAAATGACAATTTAAAAATCTAAGCATTAAACCATCTGAGAATAACTCAAGCCATCTGAAAAGAAAGAGTACTTTCAATACAATTCATATTTTAAACTTTCATAGAAGTTATTTCATAAAAGTTATTTCCATATAAAACATTTTATTAAACAATCTTTCTGGAAAGACTTCAGAAATCAAAGCTCTTTTTTTCCTTAAATAACATCTCTGACTTGCTATATTACTAGAAGTAATTCATGCATATATATATATTGCAATATATGCATATATATCAAAGTACTTTACCTAACCAAACTTGAGACCAATAAAAATACCCTATCAGTTGCCTAGTCATGACAGAAGTAGAATAGCTACAACTTGGTAAGAAGGAAGGAATTAATATTTAGCCCAACTGCTCTGGGAACTTTATATATAGACAGCTGACACTTGAACAACCCAGGTTTGAACTGCACAGGTCCACTTACACCTGGATTTTTTCATTATATTAGAAAATTGTTTGGAGATTTGTGACAATTTGAAAAAAACTCAGACAAACCATGTCGCCTACAAATATCAAAGAAAAAAAGCATATCAAGAGTGCATAAAGTATACAGAGACACTGTCCTTACATAGGCATAAGGTGAGTGGTATTTAACATAAAATTATGTGTTCGTTTTCTTACTGTTTTATAACTTTGCTTTCATTACAGTACAATATGACTCTCTCTCTCTCTCTGATTGGAGAAACTGCATATCAGACTATCACAAGTAAGTGCATTTTTTAATGTAACGATGTTTCTAACACTATATCATGAATATGACTGTAATATTGTATGTCATAAAAACTGTATAAATGATTCTTTCACTAGTGTTTAGGCTTGGCAACTGTAAAGCAATCGTAGTGCTATTTTTTGTAATTAATGCATGAATGTGAAAAGGTTAAATCTCTCAGTCATGTCCAACTCTTTTCAATCCAACAGACTGTAGCCCACCAGACTCCTCTGTCCATGGGGTTTTCCAGACAAGAATACTGGAGTGGGTTGCCGTTCCCTTCTCCAGGGGATCTTCCGAACCCAGGGATCGAACCCAGGTCTCCTGCATTGCAGGCAGATTCTTTACCAACTGAGCCACCAGGGAAACCCAATGCATGACTGCATCTAAATAAATATGAATTTCTTTTTCACATTACCTTCTGAATTTGATGTCTAGCATTAGTAATATGTGTACCATCCATGGTGGTTTGTATCATGTGAGATAATATTGATGTACATACTGATAGACAGATGATCCGTCTTGTAAATGGATGATGTAAACTTATGGTATCAATAAATACAGTACAGTACTGTAAATGCATTTTTCTCTTCCTTATGATTTTAACATTTTCTTTTCTAACTTACTTTATTGTAAGAATATAGTATATAATACATATAACACAAAACATTTGCTAACTACAACTATCTGTGTTATCAGTAAGGCTTCTGGTCACTAGTAAGCTATTAGCAGCTAAGTTTTGGCAGAGTAAAATTACATGCAGATTTTCAACTGCATGGGGTGTCAGCACTCCTAAATCGTGCATTGCTCAAGGGTCAACTGCATCCTATATTTCAAAAGAAAATAGTA
This sequence comes from Moschus berezovskii, assembly GCF_049115385.1. NCBI lineage: Eukaryota > Metazoa > Chordata > Mammalia > Artiodactyla > Moschidae > Moschus > Moschus berezovskii. The sequence goes on from NC_142472.1 coordinate 36,027,453, forward strand.
ACTTTGTGATTTTTTTCAAAGAAAAGAACTGTAAAACTCTTCTTTCTTTCTCTCCTAGACAGATATTTTCTATTTTCTGCCACCAACTTATTCCTGTCAAAATTCTGATGAGATCCTCAAGCCAACTACAAACCCAGACATTTTAGTTAAACTGCTACCTTTAATTTATAATGCCTTTAACATCTCCAAATACATGGATGGCCAAACAGAAGGTGCCTGAATGTATTATAAAAGAAAGTTGACTACTCCAAAGATAACATATTATTTACTTCCAGTTAATAGCTGTCATAAACTTCAGTGTTTTGTAAAATTAATTTTTTCTTATCTGGACTCCTATCATTAGCCTTGATTCTTTAGGATTGCTAACATTTTGAAAAATATCCCTCATCTGTCATTATAAATTATTTATCTTCAAAGATATAGACACATCTTACTATTGATCTCTCAAGGGTCTTGATCCAGTAGAGAATCTGTAAAATGATAGAGTATTTTTCATACACAAAATTCTGAATTTAAAGCTAGAGGGAATCTAGAGAATCATGAATAGTTATCTTATGGAAAATATTACTGACACGAAGCGGAAGACGGTGACTCACCCAACACCACACAGGATGTTGGTAGGAAACCAAAAGAGCAGATAGATCCAAATACCCTCCAAGACCTGTGTGCTAAGTGAGGGCAATGCCTAAGAACAAAGCACCTGAAATGTAACAATGCATCAGTTTTGGACAGTTTCCATAAACTGTGGTCACCTAGCAACCAATATATGGAAGCTGAGATTTGAAAAGAACACAATCCTCAACAAATGCAATCTGTGGAACAAATGGCCCAAGAAAGAGAACATAGGAAGTCCAAGGGCACAAAACGTAAAACAAAGAAAAAACTAAATAAACAGAATAAAAGCTTCCCAGGTAGAATGGAAACAGAGGAGAAACTAAAGCTATAAGGAGATCACGAAAAATACTTTTCCTGAGCAAAAGACTCCAAACCTGATTTTAATGATAATTCCAGATAACAGAATCTGTTTATGCCCATTTTCTTACAGAGACAAATCTAGTTTTGAAGAAAATTTATTACTTACCAAGCCTGCTATAGGTGTGGACAGTCTATTGATTTTCTTAATGACGCCAGGTTTCAGCTTATTAATCAAACTGAAAGTAAATAAAGAAACAACATATGCGGTTACAAGAAAGTCAACATTAGTTTCACGTTCAACATTTTCAAAAAAACATACATGTCATTGTCACTCATCCATTTCCAATATTTCCTTCAGGCCCAAGAAAAAAACAACCAACCAAGAAAATAAACCAGCACTGTCAACAGTAGTGAATAGGTCTCTAAGAGCATATAGACACACTTCTACATTGAAGGACATGTCCTTAAAAATAGTTCCACATTTGTTAAAGAAAGGTAATATTTGATTCTGTTTCAACAGTTTATGAATCCCTTCCATTATAGTTTAGTTCTCTTCAACCTAAGAATACCTTTTTCTATTAATCATTTGTACTGATTTTTTTCTCAAACTTATCCATGTTTTAAAAGGTAGCTACATATGCATCCATTTTCCCCCAAACTACCCTCCCATCCAGGCCATCAAATAACACTGGGACAGATGGACATGTGTGTATATGGCTGGATCCCTTTGCTGTTCACCTGAAACTGTCACATTGTTAACTGGCTCTGCTGCTGCTGCTGCTAAGTCACTTCAGTCGTGTCCGACTCTGTGTGACCCCATAGACGGAAGCCCATCAGGCTCCCCCGTCCCTGGGATTCTCCAGGCAAGAACACTGGAGTGGGTTGCCATTTCCTTCTCCAATGTGTGAAAGTGAAAAGTGAAAGTGAAGTAGCTCAGTCGTGTCCGACCCTTAGCGACCCCACGGACTGCAGCCTACCAGGCTCCTCCGTCCATGGGATTTTCTAGGCAAGAGTACTGGAGTGGCTTGCCATTGCCTTCTCTGGTTAACTGGCTCTAAATACAAACCACAAACTTTAAAAAATGGGGGGAAAAAGTTGCCTAAAGTAAATGGAAGCTACCAGTCGACATCTAAATAAAGGATAAATTTCAACCCCAAATGGGCATATTCACTAATATCTTAAAATATAATTGCTTCTTAATTATATATTTTATTTAAAATATATTTGCTGTATAATTTTTACATAAGGAAAATTCACAGTAATTTCCCAAAAAGAGCTCAATTTCAACTGCTAATTATGGTACTGATGAACAAATTCATTTGCTATCTGTTTCCAAACCACTAATGAAACATTAAGAAGTGAAAATATATTATGCTGCTTTCATCACTATTAATTCTAACATGTGCCAGGCGATTGCCAATTCTGTATGGTGTTTTCAAATCTGAGCCTGATAATTACAGATATTTTGTTAAGCTATATTTCACGTATAATTTTCTTGAGTATATACTGTCTCTAATGAAAGAATATTCTAGAATATAAAATATTAATATTTTTATTATTAAAAAATAAAATTTTAAAATAAATAAAAAGTAGCTTAAAAACCATGTCTAGGGTTTTTTGTTTGTTTTGCCAGATTTAAAGGGTACAATGGAATTCATTCAAACAACCAACCAACTAGTAGCCACTGGTAACTCATTCAAGGCTATGATTGCTTTATGATCACCACAGAATGACTGGGTAAAAATTAAATTCATCAGAATGCACCCAAATAGGATAACAGTTACCTCAGAATCTAACACTGAAGTTTCTGTTGTTGTTACAGAATCTGCAAAGATATCTGTAAGTCTCTAGATTCTGAAACATTTTTAGAACCCAACTTTGACACCCGAAATTTAAGAGTACAATTTTGGATTCTAAATCTAGATTTTTGTGACTTCTATTTTTTTGTTGCAGTGCTCTGATAACAGTGTCAAGCCATGTAGAAATTTAATATTATAATAGTGCTTCTCTATTATGGCTAGCCTGGTTAATCAATCATTAATCACTGCCAGGAAACTATAATTTGAAACAGTGATTTTTCTATTCAATAATGCTGCCACCAAAAAAAAAAATTCATTATTCTGTAACAGAGCTCCAAAATGAAAGCAAGTATAGGAGAAAGAATCAAACATTCTGAATTTACTGGTCTCCCCTTCACAATGGGCAACAGAAAGAAAAAAAAAAAAAAAACCTGACACTTGTGGAATGTCACTCCTTCAACATTCCAGAGATTTATATATACACTTGAGTGTGCTAAAAATAAAAAAAGACAAAAGTCTCAATTTAATGACCTTCAGAATGTTGTTCGACAGGATTCAAAATTACAAAACAGTGGCTTATGAAGACTTAGTCTGGTGAACAAAAGCTGTTTTTCTGTTTTCATACTTTCTTCACACAAAGATCTTTAGACAACACAGATGACAGAACCACCCTTCGACTATAAGCCTTTCCTAGAACTGTTCCTCTTTGACTCCTAATTTCTTATTTGTACACTGAAAACCATGTAGGAAGGAAGGCTTTCTCCCTTCATGGTCACAATATTTTTCTTTAATCACTAGCTGAAAAGCTAGAAAAGAATTGAGCAGGTTTATAAGATATGCTGCTACTGCTAAGTCACTTAAGTCGTGTCCGACTCTGTGCGACCCCATAGACGGAAGCCCATCAGGCTCCCCTGTCCCTGGGATTCTCCAGGCAAGAACACTGGAGTGGGTTGCCATTTCCTTCTCCAATGTGTGAAAGTGAAAAGTGAAAGTGAAGTCGCTCAGTCGTGTCCGACCCTTAGCGACCCCATGAACTGCAGCCCACCAGGCTCCTCCGTCCATGGGATTTTCTAGGCAAGAGTACTGGAGTGGCTTGCCATTGCCTTCTCCGTATAAGATATGACAACTCCAGTTTAATTCTTGTAGTTGTTCCCCATGAAGCAAGTATTTCTTGAATTCTATGACTGGTGGGTTTTTGCAATGCACAGTACTAACAGTGAAATATCACTTAACAGAAACATAATTCTAGTATAGTGTCGATCAAGAAAGTCACAGTAGTTGATCGCTGGTTTGGCACTGACTTTCCTACAGGAACTTGACTCTTAAAATGTAATCTTTCTGAGATATAAAACGTTAGACACCAATATGAGCTGGGGCAACTTATAAAATGTCAGGGAAGTCTGACATCAGTTGTCCTTATTAAAGGAACAGAGTCATAACTTCCTCCTCCACCCACTTGAGTCACTGGTGACACTGGCCAGAATAGTCAATTTACCTGTTTACTTCACGTACCATTTTTGTATTATTGTGTTAGTAATATCAAGAGAATTTTTTAAGACAGTTTCCAGAATGGATGATAACACAGCCTGCTCTCTGTTAAGTCAATGGAAGGAAGAAAGGAATAGAAGTAAAGGAAAATAGCACAGATAAACGATGTCTCCCAATAATGAGTTAATGGACCCCCTCATCAGAAAGTTTCAGAGCTATTACTCAGCAATAACATACAGCCAGTGGATTGGCGTCTTCCATTCCTGAGCATCTGCATATATGTGCAAACATGGACGTAACCACAAGGAAAAGCGACACTCTGGATAACCTGCAAACTACCCTCTAAAATATGGTGTCACCAATGGCCATGAAAAGGTGTCACATGGTCAGATATGTGGCTATGAAGGGACCCTGCTGACTGGAAGTTGGTACTTGCTAGCTGCCTCTACAAAGATTACATCATGACCATTGCAAGCTGCTGACCTTCAACACCCCCTGAAAGAAGTTCAGGGTGAAAATCAGGAATGAAGCACTCTGTGCTCTGAAAAAAAAAAAACAAACTGGCAGAACAGGCCTTCAGATAGTTAGATCTTTTCAGAAAACGGTTTTATGAGTTCCAATTCTTGCATCTTCTCATACCTAGAAAATCATTGACGTCATTAATGGTGAAATCTGCTTTGACTATTAAAAAAAAAATTTTTTTTTTTTTTTTTTTTACAATTAAAAGTCAAAATAGAGTAGCTATGGTTCAGACATCCTGGGAAATAACTATTTCCCAGATATCCTTAAAAATTATATTATGGGTGTGATTTCAGATTAGACGCTGTGACCTAATGTAGAACTTAATGCTCCTGTAATGCATTTTTGCTTCTGTACTTTGCTTGCTGCTCGTAAAACCAAAGTTACTCCATTTTAAGATAAAGTTTTTTTTAAGTAAAGATTCCTAAAATTGTAAAAAAAAATAAATAAATAAAGCCTTAAGATGAAAATAAAATAAAGTCACTAGAGGAAAATGCGGTTTTACTTTGTCAAGTGTTAAAATGGTGTCAGTTCTAAGCTAGAGTACGGAGATAATTCTCATACAGTTTTGGTAAAAAGTGAACAAACAATCTGATTATGAATTGTTTGCAATTATTTTCACATACAACTAAAGGAAGAACTTCTAGGATATTTCTTCTGAGGTGAAAAAATAGGTTTCATGAAGTTTAAACTTCTGTGAAAGGCGGGAGGAGAAGGGGACGACGGAGAATGAGATGGCTGGATGGCATCACCGATTCTGTGGACATGAGTTTGAGTGAACTCCGGGAGTTGGTGATGGACAGGGAGGCCTGGCGTGCTGTGATTCATGGGGTCGCGGAGAGTCGGACACGACTGAGCGACTGAACTGAACTGAACTGAACTGAAATGAATAGGGAGGGCATAGTCTTACAATCAAATAAAACACAAATGCCATACGAGAGGATACTACTCTCTTTCACAGATAGAACTTCTTTGCATAACAATGTGAGTCACTCAGTCATGTCTGACTCTTTGTGACCTGATGGATTGGAACCCACCAGGCTCCTTTGCCCATGGAATTCTCCAGGCAAGAATACTGGAGTGGGTAGCCATTCCCTTATCCAGGGGATCTTCCCGACCCAGGGACAGAACCTGGGTCTCCTGCATTGCAAGCAGATTCTTTATTGACTGAGCCACCAGGGAAGCCCCTTTGTATAATAAGCATTCTCTAATTGTACATGTGGAATTCCTAAAGGCAACACTGACTTCAGGTCACTGATTCTATTCAGGAACCAAATAACATGCTAACCTTCAAGCTACCCCTGTGCACAAGGAACAACAGGCAATCAAGGGGTCACTTTATTTGCCGGCACCCTTCTTACCCCACCCTCTAATCCTAGGTAGATTCATACCACGACTCCCCAAGCTTTCCCTCAAGCCATGGCATAGATATGGCCATGTGCTTTGCTAGCATACCAGAGATTTGCTCTTTGGGGAAGATGAAAACCAGAACACCTAGAGGTAAAACCAGGAAACAACTATTCACTTTCTATCTCCCAAGACAGAACACTCCCACAAAAAGGCATGACTCCACTCTTTCCTCTAGTTTTACCTACTGCCTTTCCTCCTCCTCCCCAAAACGTACCGCTCCCTCCCTCCAAAGGAGCTGACTTACAGAACAGATGTGAGGAAGTTGCCTCTGTTCAGAAACCTCGCCACCAGTGAAGGTGACCTGACTTTAAATACAAAAGTCATAGGTGACACTCCCAAGAAAACTGCACATAGAGCTCAATGTGGCGTCTGGCTCAGTTATTAAAGGCTTTCAAGAGAAACTAGAATGCGATGCCCTGTCTCTTGGACTCCAGGAACTTGTTCCAAATGCCAAACCTCATTTCCCTTTTATTGGAAAGCTCTCGGGCAGAGGTAGAAAATCGAGAGGCATCTTTTGACTTCCTCTTTCCAAAGATTTTTCCAAATGTATTAGACTGACATCAAAGAGCATATCAATGCAATGAGAATGAACTTCTTAACCTTCAACTATTTGGTTAGTCATTCACACATACATATTTCTAATCTTTCTGTTGGCTACATTTTCTAAATATATATCCCCACATGAGTCAAACCTTTCCTACCAGTATGCAAATATTTGTTTAAAAGATATAACAAAGATATTGCATATTTCTTGACAAATTAAGGAGCAATGCCTTGTTTTATGTGTTACACACTACTTAGGTATTTGCCCAGGTTTCTTTGAGATGCAGACTATGCTCAAGAAACAGGTGTCAACTAAAGACAGAGCAACCAAGCAGTGAAGGTGCTGAGAGGACATAAAGATGTCCTCTCATTCCCAACACGTCTCCAAGGACTGTCGAGGGACCTGGTATCATCAAATAGTTTATAAATCCACAGTCTAACTTCCAACACAGAAATTTTTCTGTGAATAACTCAAAACTTCTATCTTCTTTGTAGAAACGAACTTAGAAAATCTTTCTTAGTTTCACTCAAATGCTAAAAATGAGTTTGTGCTTTTTCCAAAGAGGAACCTCCCCTTTATTATTTTCTTCTGCTGCCAGATGAGTTAAACTTCACTGTTCTCTCCCAATTATCAAATGCTAACCAAGAGAGTAAGGTATCAGTTATATTAATTTAGAGTGGCTACCGTGAATAAATTTCTTACCAAGATTTTTAATTAATTATCTCCAGCTAAATTCAAAGATTGCAATGTTTCAAAAATAAAAACCACCTTGAGGAGTAATCACACATTCGTGATAAGGATATGCAATTTAACATTTTTAAGTTAAAAGGCATTCAATACAAAACCCTATGATCACTTTAGTATTTTCAAAGACTGGTAGTAAAGTTAATATAACTTTAATTTCTAGAATTCCTGTGGTAGTAATTTTGAAAACTGCTGAGTCAGGAAATAGTACAAAGAAATCGTTAACAATACGTGCTAAGGTAGCAAAGTACACAGAGCAGCAAGAAGTGAGTACCGATACAACTGATAATCATCATTTCAGGGTGACAGGACTTTCTTTTCGGCCTCACTTGGATGACTGAAGCATCCTCAGGTGAGTCTGGCAAAGCTTGAGTGTTCTGAGAGCAGAGTCCTCTTATTTTTGGCAAACTCAGCAGAGCACTAACGGATCTCACTGAGTGACAGGACATTTGCCAATACCACAGTGAGAGCAATCGGTGTCTAGCAGGAGGACTCTGGGTTCCCGTACTGGTTTTGTATTAAGTAACATCACAAATTCTGCTCATCCCTTAATGTCAATCAGAGGATTCTCATAGTCAAACTTCGGTTTCTTCCAGCATTTGCCTCTAAAACTGCCTGCATGTGTGTCTGCATGTATACCTTCCTCCATGCTGCTTATCGTTCCTTACACGCTATTTCAAGATGAAATCATCAGTGTCAAGCTCTTGGTAATGTCTGTGTGCGGTGCTTAGTCACTCAGCTGTGTCTGACTCTTTTTGACTCCAAAGACTGCAGCCCGCGAGGCTCCTCTGTCCATGGGGATTCTTCAGGCAAGAATGCTGGAGTGGGTTGCCATGCCCTGCTCCAGGGGATCTTCCCAATCCAGGGATCAAACCCAGGTCTCCCGCATTGCAGGCGGATTCTTTACCATCTGAGTTGCCAGGGAAGCCACCAGGAATGGTCTAGAAAGGAATTTGGTAACATGAACCAATTTGCTTTGACATCAGCAGGCGGCACTCCTGTGGCCTACCCCATGGCATGAAGGAACAGCTACATTGCTTCCCTGTGCCTGTCAGCTGCTCACTGCGTCATCTCCCCAAGCGCTATGGCTTTTATAAGCACTGCTTTTAGGGATGTATAACTGTGAAGAAAGCTGATCGCCGAAGAATCGATGCTTTTGAACTGTGGTGTTGGAGAAGACTCTTGAGAGTCCCTTATACTGCAAGGAGATCCAACCAGTCCATTCTAAAGGAGATCAATCCTGGATGTTCATTGGAGGGACTGATGCTAAAGCTGAAACTCCAATACTTTGGCCACCTCATGAGACGAGTTGACTCACTGGAAAAGACTCTGATGCTGGGAAAGGTTGGGGGCGGGAGGAGAAGGGGACGACAGAGAATGAGATGGCTGGATGGCATCACCGACTCTGTGGACATGAGTTTGAGTGTACTCCGGGAGTTGGTGATGGACAGGGAGGCCTGGCGTGCTGTGATTCATGGGGTCGCGGAGAGTCGGACACGACTGAGCGACTGAACTGAACTGAACTGAACTGAAAGTTGTACCAATGTTTTATGTACCACGGTTTAGATACTGAAGCTCTTTTTAATATTTTCCACTACAAAGAGTCTTTATGCATATCTTCTTCCCCATGCCCACCAACAGTACACTATATGATTCTCAAATCATATAGTTTACCATTATATTTTCAACATACAAAGTCTCATGCACTTCTCTAAACAATAAACCATGTTCTAGACTTTTTCACTACTGCTTTATCCCATAGTTCCTATCTGACTTTCTGACTGATGATTGTCAGTATGTAAAAATTTTAGAGATTAAGTCTCTCATATAAGGCAATGACTCTACTTTTTAATTGATGTGATATCATTATATACTTGTCCGTTTGCAATATTCAATTCCCTTACTAACACTTCTCATTGCACTGACCAGAATTCCTGTACTTTCAACATTTACTAGCCAACACATGGTTTTCCATTTACCTACCTGAGAGCCTTCAATGTATCAAAAAACTACTTTAAAAATAACCTCTCTCTGATCAAATCTAATATAAACTGTTTATATCACATACATTTAACACATACATTAGTCCCGTTTATTTTCAGCAGAACAGCAGTCTCATTTTTTTCCTTAGAGGCCCTATACTGACGTGTTATGTGCCCTCCCCTTAGTAACTTATGTTTAGGGTGAGAAAGCCCTGTAAATGGTACATGCAAGTTCATGAAACAGGACCAAAGCTTTCAACCTTCAAGTTTGAGGCCACAATATTTTAAAAACTCCTGAAAATTTTGCAGTCCCTCTGTATAATACAACTACCATTTGTTGTTCAGTCACTCAGTCAGGTCCAACTGTTTGAGACCCCATGGACTGTAGCACGCCAAGCTTCCCTGTCCTTCACCAACTCCTGGAGCTTGCTCAAACTCATGTTCACTGAGTTGGTGATGCCATTCAACCTTCTTGCCCTCTGTTGCTCCCTTCTCGTCCTGCCTTCAATTGTTCCCAGCATCAGAGTCTTTTCCAATGAATTCGTTCTTCACATCAGGTGGCCAAAGTATTGGAGTTTCAGCTTCAGCATCAGTCCTTCCAATGACAATTCAGGACTGATCTCCTTTAGGATGGACTGGTTGGATCTCCTTGCAGTCCAAGGGACTCTCAAGAGTCTTCTCCAACACCACAGTTCAAAAGCATCAATTCTGCAGTGCTCAGCTTTCTTTATAGTCCAACTCTCATATCCGTACATGACTACTGGAAAAATCATAGCTTCGACTAGACACACTTTTGTCAGCAAAGTAATGTCTCTGCTTTTTAATATGCTGTCTAGTTTGGTCATAGCTTCTTTTCCAAGGAGGAAGCATCTTTTAATTTTATGGCTGCAGTCACCATCTGCAGTGATTCTGGAGCTCAAGAAAATAAAAGTCTGTCACTGTCTCCATTGTTTCCCCATCTATTTGCCATGAAGTGATGGGACCAGATGCCGTGATCTTAGCTTTTTGAATGCGGAGTTTTAAGCCTGCTTTTTTACTCTCCTCTTTCACTTTCATCAAGATTCTCCTCAGGTCCTCTTTGCTTTCTGCCATAAAGGTGTCATCTGCATACCTAAGGTCATTGGTATTTCTCCCAACAATCTTGATTCCAGCTTGTGCTTCATCCAGCATTTCGCATGACGTACTCAGCATAGACATTAAATAAGCAGGGTGACAATATACACCCTTGATGTACTCCTTTCCCTATTTGGAACCAGTCTGTTTTTCCATGTCCAGCTCTAACTGTTGCTTCTTGACCTGCATACAGGTTTTGCAGGAGGCAGCTAAGGTGGTCTGGTATTCCCATCTCTTGAAGAATTTTCCACAGAAAAATTGACTACCATTACAGAAGTCAATTTTTTAATTGATGTTTACCAAGTTTACCTTCAACTGTAAAAACTAATTCTTTTTAAAAAAAAATATGTTTTGCTATATGTGGAAATAAGTTATAGAAAAAAATAACTGAAGCTTAAAAAGAGAGCACACAGATGGCCACTGTAAAACACTACCATGAAGAGAAGGCAGTTTAAAATTATTTAATTATCTTTATGAACTTGAGGAATTCCCAATACTTGCATCTTTGTTTGCCTGTATGTGGGTGCTAAGTTGCTTCAGTCATGTTCAACTCTTGGCAACCCCATGGACCATAGCCTGCCAGGCTCCTCTGGCCATGGGATTCTCCAGGCAAGAATACTGGAGTAGGTTGCCATGGCCTTCTCCACGGGATCTTCCCAACTCAGGGATAGAACCCACATTTCGTCTCCTGCATGTGCAGGCAGGTTCTTTACCACTAGTGTCACTGGGAAGCCCTTGTTTGTTTACTATCGGGTTATCAAATAGTATAGAAACTTCAAAGCTTGTATTACTTTAAGTGAAGAAAAATAGTTCTTATTATTTAAATTTTAAATGGCTATAATACGGATCAGGGTCAATAGGTTGGTGAGCTAGAGAGTTGTATGAATACAACTGTCCTCAGGAAATTCAAAACAGAAAGAGCTCTAAGTAAAAAAGCCTTCACTCTTATGGATGGGCATTACATGAAGCCCTGCATAGAAGTCCCAAGAACCCTCTGATGTCACTTTCACTCAACATGTGCATGTCTCCAATGCTAACAAAGGAAAGAGCTCTCTCACATGAATGAGAAGTGGCCAGATTGTCTTCTTGTCTGATGTTTTAAAACAATCACCTGAGTAGCCCATAGTAAATTCACAAGAGTATTGTTTAATCATTTTTTTTCTTCTTCTTTTCAAAGCATCTTCAACAAAATACTAGATCATTTTAGGAAGACAGGATAGTATTCACACAGCAGATATAAACAGAAATAGGATTTCTCAAACTAATAGGTGAATGTTTATTTGTTCCACTCTTTCCAAGCTGCAAGTCAGGGAAAGGAAGGCCTGGTGACAGCATGAAAAGAGTTTGCTCAATAATGTGAGCCATGAGTTCAAAAAGGCATCAATGTCTGAGTGGCTAACTTGGGATGGAGTTAAGACTTGGCATAATTCCAGAGATGGGAAATACAGACTGACTAAACAGAGACACACCCAGTAAGATTACCTTCAAATACATCTTCTTACTTCATAAGGATCATAAAGAATGTTTTCACTTACATATTTCCAAGATTGCTATCACAAGATGAGTAACTATGAAATTACTCACATCACTAGCTGGATATGCCCCAACTAAATATATGTAGAGAAGAGAAATAATACTGCAGAACCATGGAGCAAGACTGACTTGTGAATATTTTTAATCACTGCAGATGCTGATTGCAGCCATGAAATTAAAAGACGCTTACTCCTTGGAAGGAAAGTTATGACCAACCTTGATAGTATATTAAAAAGCAGAGACATTACTTTGCCAACCAAGGTCCGTCTAGTCAAGGCAATGGTTTTTCCCGTGGTCATGTATGGATGTGAGAGTTGGACTGTGAAGAAGGCTGATCGCCAAAGAATTGATGCTTTTGAACTGTGGTGCTGGAGAAGACTCTTGAGAGTCCCTTGGACTGCAAGGAGATCCAACCAGTCCATTCTAGAGGAGATCAATCCTGGGTGTTCACTGGAAGGACTGATGCTAAAGCTGAAACTCCAGTACTTTGGCCACCTCATGTGAAGAGTTGACTCACTGGAAAAGACTCTGATGCTGGGAAAGGTTGGGGGCAGGAGGAGACGGGGACAACAGAGAATGAGATGGCTGGATGGCATCACCGACTCGATGGACATGAGTTTGAGTGAACTCCGGGAGTTGGTGATGGACAGGGAGGCCTGGCGTACTGTGATTTGTAGGGTCGCAGAGAGTCGGACACGACTGAGCGACTGAACTGAACTGAATGAAGGGAGTCTTCATGAACTCTCATAAACACTGAAGAGAGGAGACAGATGAATGGATACTGTGAATAAAATTCATAGAAAATTATAACAAGGAGCTGACGTCACCTTTTAGACCCCTGTCAATCCTTTTACTAATTAGAAAATCCCTCAAATTAGATTTTGTCCCCATTTCACTGTTTAATAAAGCCAAGAGAGATTACATGTCGAAGGTATACAGTAAAATGATTACTACAACAGACTTGAACCAGGGAAGTATTCTTTAGCCCTCCACTGACTGGATCCCACACTCAATCAAATTAAATGATACTAAAATGATTTACAGAAGACACTAACTTCAATAGCCAATCAGATTAAAAGGCAATAAATGCACATAACTACTTTCATTACTCAGATGTGTATCTTGTCTGAAACCTCAGTGCAGCGTTTATACTCAGTTTAAACTATCTGAAATGTCAGTACACTGCCAGTTGGGAAAAAACTATAATGAGCTCATTTCCTCCAACTCTTGACTTTGATATTCCAGAATGCCAGTTCAAACTACGACTAAAGCATAAAAGCCTGCTGATATTGCTAGATAAAATAGTAAGAAAACTCTTTAATGGTGATAATGAACTAGGATGTCTAGAGATTTTTAAAGAGGCAATATGCAGACCCTATATTTCACAAGAATTGGTCATTTTTCTGGCAATGAACTAAACAGAAGTCAGCCTTTTCCTATAGAATATTTTGAATTCATTTTTAAAATCATATTTCAGCTAAAACTTGATATCTCAGATGGGTAAAATATTCACAGAGACAGTCTAATACATTTTGTTGCTGTTGTTTAGTCACTTAGTCGTGTCCAGCTCTTTTGCAACCCCATGGACTATAGCCCACCAGGCTCCTCTGTCCATGGGATTCTCCAGGCAAGAATACTGGAGTAACTTGCCATTTCCATCTCCAGGGGATCTTCTTGACCTGAGAATTGAACCCACATCTCCTGCACTGGAAAGGGGATTCTTTACCACTGAGCCACCTGGGAAGCCCCTGCTATATTTACCACTAATTTAAACGTCAAGGTTTATAATACCAGGCTTCTGAGTGGCAGGTTTTACTTTCCTCTAAGAAATTATAACTATTCAGGATGACATGATCAAATAATGATGCTTAATCATTTTGCAGACCAACCAGCTAAGCTTTTATTTAGTTATAAATTTATACAGAATATAATTACCTGGACTTTTTATCTACACTGGATCTATTAGATTAAAATGCATTCATTAACCTGCATTATAAACAATGAAATTCACCAGTAAGAGTTTTGGTTTTTTTTTAATACAAACATCATATAGTACTTTGGGATCTCATCTTAAACTAAAATTGCTGATTACCACAGCTAAATATTTACTTACTTTTGGGAATATTCATTTAAGGAATACTGGGTACTAAATAGATTGACTACTTATTTGGTAATGTACAAAACCCCAAATTGATGTTACTTCAATTAGGAAACAAAGAATGAGCTTCTGGAGGCTGTGAATTTAAATGACATTTTTAAAAACCAATGTATCTGTCTCTAAACATGCAGCCAAATGTTTGCTGTGACCATGAAGGTAGAACTATGTATTTAACCTAACAATGCTGCTTGTCATCAAAACAGTTGTTTTTTTTTTTAATCAACTCCGAATATCCTCACTGGTGATAATCTACTGAAATTGGATATATTTTTCGGAAATCACCTCAAGTAAATCAGAGCCCAGGCTGGTACATAAACTGCATTTTAAATAAAACACTTAAGTGTCACTACAAGTATGTTTAATGACCTAGTTCTGGAAAGTGATACCCCCAAAAAGGAGATCCCTTAAAGTGTTGAGTAATAACTCATCACTGGAACTATAAAACCACAAAGTGACCTCTTTGAAAAGATCGCCTATTTGGGTTGTTAGACGTGCACTTCTAATCTAAAAACACCTCTGTGCTCCATAGGTCTGCCTTCTACATAAACCCAACTACCCCAATCCTGACTTACAGGGCTTGCAATTGACATCAAAGTTATTTTTGCAGCAAGCTTCTAAGTAGTGCACACTCATAGCTAAGGTTTCAGATCACATGTGTCTAACAGTCATCTTTTTCCCTCCATCTTCTGAACACATTAAAATACATATAATTTGCAAACCAAGATAATTTCCTTTGAATGATCAATTGAGCTGATCACATAGCCTACCAAGACTAAACACTATTTGGCTACAACAGCTCTAAATGTGGCATCAGAAAAGGACAATAAACCTCCCTTAAACTTTCCTTGTGGCCCCTGTTCATATAACTGTCCTACTCTCTTATGTAGAATTACATGAAATGGACATTTTCTGTAGGTCATTGATGGTCAAACATCAACACTTAATAAGATTCAGCTTAACAACACTGCTCTAAGACAATGAAGTTTGAACACCTACCAACCGAGCAGATGAGAGAGAGACTTTTATCTTCATGGCCATCTACCTAGTAACAACTTGTATGTACATAAAGTTTGATAATTTATAGAAACCTTGATATATGTATTGGGTTGGCCTAAAAGTTTGTTTGGGTTTTTCTGTAAGATGTTATGGAAAACCCAAACAAACTTTTTGGCCAACCCAATATTATGGGAACTCTGTGAACTAGGCAGATCAGATGCTCTAATCTCCACTTTATAGATGAGAAAATAAAGCTTAGATATTGTCACTTGCTCAAATGTCTGAAAGTATGAAGCAAGGAATCAAACCTAGGCCACGTAACTCCTGATCCTTGCTGTAAACAACCTTCCTGTAAAAGGATAAACAAAATCATCTAAGTCTGAGCACATACACTCCCAGTGCATGCTTGTGGACAGATTCCATAAATACTTACGTCATAAGTGTCTAGATTGGAATACTTAAGTGCTTTCAAAAATGTGAGTACATACTTAAGTACACTCTTATACTTTATTTGCTCACATCTGCAATCTGCACCCTCACCCAGGAGTTCGTCCTTCCACTCCACAGCCTGCTTGCCCCTCACTCTCAAAGGTCACCACCTGGCAAATTGTACTCTGCCTCCACGGGGGAACAAAATATTACATTAAACATACACTTTAGGCTCCATACCATCAATCATGGTACAAGCCTCTTAGGATAACCAAAGCTTCAGATGTGATTCTTAATAACATCATATTAATTGAATGAATGGCTGGCCCATAACTCAAATTGATTGTGGTAATGTAATGACTCCACTTAAAAGTTCAAAGAAGAAATTTGCTACAGCCTAAATTTGTTCTATAATCATCACTATGTACTGATGACGGAAACAAGTTACATATTAACTTCTAAACCAGGAAACTCCATATATTAGACTACTCACAGCAAGTGAGAGCTGGTGCTATGTGATAAGGCTTTCTCCTCAACCACCCACCACTACTGGCCCATCCTTGTTTACTAATTTAAAATAATATATATTTCACTAATGCTATCTTTAGATACAGAGACCGATAACCCCTTCCTACTGTCTAGTACTGTGGGGGTGTCAATTTGCAGGGATCAAATCTCACTTGTTACCAAGAGAACATGTCAGTGACTAGAGTGGCCACGGAGTGGGGGATAAGACACCTCATAACATGCACGTGTGCGCACACACACAGACACACACACACACACACACAGACACACCCCTTTGCTTTTGAATTATTTTTTAAATGCTTTAAATACTTACTCACACAACAGAACACCATTCTCTAGAGAGGCTCGAAAGTCCTTTGTTTCAAAATTCTTCTCTGTTACTGCCTGCAAGACAGATTTGGGGATTAATTTTCTCTTAATCAGGAATAATACACAAGTCAAATTCAGTATCAAATTAATTAATAGGCATCCAAAGTCATACTTAAAGAATGTGCAGATATCACCAGAAGTTGTTCCACATAGGAAATTGTACGTGCATTTCTATGTTACAAAGAGAGCAGTTAACCACTTTAGTATGAACAAATATAAACAGAAAAAACCACAGCGAGTGTTCTCTATAATACAACCATTTTATGCAGGACAAACAAAACTTAGAAGCTTTATTTCTAGCATATTTTCTATTTTTAAAAAGCCTAAAAGCAATCTACCCTACTAAGGGTAAATAAAACCAAATTAAGGTATAACTTTGAAATATCAACTATACTCACACGTCATTAATTTCAATTCCACTCTGAAATCCCTCAAGTTTCATTACAAAGCTGTATAGCAGAGGGCATGATTATCCTTAAACATCCTCATGAAATGTCCCTGATTTGTGTAAAGAGCTATTTACTGCAATATCCTAAGAAGAAAATCATTAAATCCTGACACCGACAGACAAGAGAGAGAGGGAATATGGTATATAAACAGACAAGTCCACACTTAGGGCTCTTATATATGAGCAGGCCATGCCTATGGTTACCAACAATGTTCTTAGTGAAACTGCTGAGAAAGTGTCTACCAATTCTATCTTCCTCTGTCTTTTGAGGGTGAGTGGTTGGGAGGAAAGGGGATCTCACAGAGAGAATGTTCAGTTGCTAAGTCATGTCTGACTCTTGAGACTCCATGCATGCAGCATGGCAGGCTTCCCTGTCCTTCACTATCTCCTGGAGTTTGCTCAGATTCATGTTCATAGAGTCAGTGCTATCTAACCATCTCATTATCTGCTGCCCCCTTTTCCTTTTGCCTTCAATCTTTCCCAACATCAGGGTCTTTTCCCTGAGTCAGCTCTTGGCATCAAGTGATCAAAGTATTGGAGCTTCAGCATCAGTCTGCGTGCTAAGTCACTTCAGTAGTGTCCAACTCTTTGCAACCCTGTGGACTGCAGCCTACCATGCTCCTCTGTCCATGGGATTCTCAAGGCAAGAATACTGGAGTGGGTTGCCATTTCCTCCACCAGGGGATCATCCTGACCCAGGGATCAAACCTGTGTCTCTTATGTCTCCTGCATTGGAAGACAGGTTTTTACCACTAGCGCCACCTGGGAAGCTCAGCATCAGTCCTTCCAATGAACAGTCAGGGTTGATTTCTTTTAGGATTGGTTAGTTTGACCTCCTTGCAGTCCAAGGGACTCTCAAGAGTCTTCTTCAACACTACACTTTGAAGGCATCAATTCAAAAACATTGGGACAATAGTAGAAGAGAAAATGGAAGCCATTCAGGGAAGGCTACTCCAAGGACCTTCAAGGACTGGGACCCCAGCCAAGGGTGTTGGCAGATGCACCACAGCAGCTGGGACAGCAGTGGCCCTAGAGATGGGCCCACCACCCACAAGCAGAGGCCTTGCTCTACCAGCACCTCAGGAAGAAATCCAATCTCTGAAGCCTGATTGAAAAGCCACTAATCTTAAACCCTCAGTGAACGATAAAGCTCCTGCTGTCCTTACTCACTACTGACAGCTTTACAGTCCACTTCTGGTCCCTGGATATCTTCTGTATCTTTTCCACAACACCCAGGAGTCCCATCGCTACTCATAACAATGGGTAACTGACAAAACAATGGCTCTGTCTAGTATTAAAGGCAGTTTCTCATAAGCTGGTTCTATAAATAAGGACAGGAGCCTGGGCCAGAAGGTGATACATTCAGTTGCAGGAAGTAGCAGATCCTTTCCTACAAGGGCATTCTCTAAGAAGGGATAGATCATTGAATGAATTAAACATTTGCTGAGTGTCTCTGTTAGATGCACTTACCTGGATATTGGGTAGAGACCTTAAAAAAAAAATGCAAGGAGCTCACAGCCACAGAAATAAAACACAGAGCATTAAAACATATCCATATGGAATGGTATAACCTCGAATGTCTCATGGGTTATCCCAGCTAACCTGTGAGGCACAAACTCTTCTGAATTCCCCCAAATAGATCCAAAAAACTCAAAGTGAGTACTGATCGCAGCTACTGAAAACACAGTAACATCTCATTTATTTGGGAACTCCCACGTGCATGCTAAGTCACTTCAGTCATGTCCGACTCTTTGTGACCCTATAGATTATGGCCTGCCAGGCTCCTCTATCCATGGGATTCTCCAAGCAAGAACACTGGAGTGGGTTGCCATACCCTCCTCCAGGGGATCTTCTTAACCCAGGGACCAAACCCACAGTCTCTTATATCTCCTGCATTAGCAGCTGGGTTCTTTACCCCTAGCATCACCTGTGAAGCCCTGGGAACTCCTACCCAAAGCTAAAACACATGAAAAAGTCCCAGGAATAACCAAAGCCAATGTCAAAGTCCGTTCTCTCTAGTCAGTCACAGGAAAAGTCCCTCAGAGCTACAAATACTTAATTATCCACCACTGAAACTATCTGGAGATTATGTTCCCAAGTCAAGGTAGATCAGAAGCAGTGAGGGAGAAGGAAGAAGGGGTGCACCCCACAGACACACAGAGAGAAGAGTGACAGTCACCAGCACTGGATGGGCCAGTCGAGAGGCAGTGTAGGGAGCGATGAAATGGAAAGAGAAAGGGCTCAAGCCAGACAAAAGCATACTCAAATCCCACTTTCATTATCCTGTAGCTGTGTGATCTTAAGCAAGTTGAATCACCTCCATGAACCCTAGTCTGCTCACCTGAAACTGGATAAATATCACCTATTTGTTAATAATGGCCAAGATGCTGTGCAATCAAGTACCTAAGGGTGGCTCACAGTGGTATATGCTTAACCTCATTTCATGCATCAACCTTCGAGTAACACCCAGCAACAGACTGCAATAATTAACCCTCCAAAGAATACCTCTGTACTGGACAAACACTGAGTTAGATTCAGAATATTAACAAAGTAGAAATAATGGAATACATAGAGATATTCAGAAAACCCAACTATCAGAATGGTAAGTTTCTCCAAAAAGACAACAGAAAGGCAAAATCACAGTATGTAGCAGATTTAAGAGCATCTCCCTCCATATGACAAAACGTGAACGTACTTTTTCTTTCTACATGCACATGTGTGCGCATGCTCAATCATGTTGGATTCTTTGCCACCCATGGACAATAGTCCACCGGGCTCCTCTGTCTATGGAATTTTCCAGGCAAGAATACTGGAGTGGGCTGCAATCTCCTACTTCAGGGGATCTGCCCGACCCAGGGATCGAACCCATGTTCCTTTCGTTTTCTGCATTCTGCAGGTGGATTCTTTACCCCTGTCCCACTCCAGAAGCCCACTCACTTATAGATACTTAATCAAAATCTAAATAATGATATAAGACCTGATTCCATTTACACTATATTTACAAAACTAAACAGATTCTTAAAAGTTTATATTTTGAGGACATGGGAATTTGGCATGTTCTATACACTACTGACGGAGAAGGCAAAGGCAAGCCACTCCAGTGCTCTTGCCTAGAAAATCCCATGGATGGAGGAGCCTGGTAGGCTGCAGTCCGTGGGGTCGCTAAGAGTCAGACACAACTGAGTGACTTCACTTTCACTTTTCACTTTCATGCACTGGAGAAGGAAATGGCAACCCACTCCAGTGTTCTTGCCTGGAGAATCCCAGGGACGGGGCAGCCTGGTGGGCTGCTGTCTATGGGGTCACGAAGAGTCGGACACGACTGAAGCGACTTAGCAGCAGCATACACTACTGAGCATAATATAAAATGACACCACTATTCTAGAAGGCATTGTATGAAATGTATCTGACATCTTAAACATGGTGCTTTGGAGCACACTATGTGCAGATCTAGGATTTTATATTAAGACAGGTAAGGACAGGACAAGAACTCAGAGACAACAGCAGAACTGCTACACAGCATTTTGCATAATAGCAACAACTAAAAACACTCTGAACGCCCAATAAAAACAAACTGGATAAACTGTAATATAACCATAAAACAAAACTGCATGAAACTTAAACTCATGTCAGAAAAGTAGATTTATCACTTACAAAGAATACTTAACATATTAATTATAAGGCAATTTGTGAAAAAGTACAGAGTATGATCCCAATTTCTATAATTCTATGCATCATGTAAATATGCATATATAAATATGTGTGATTATATAAATAAATATAGAATAAAAATATTAACAGCAATTATTTCTAAGTTGTAGAATTATAGCTAATTACAGTATTTATTTGCTTATGTATATTCTGTAGTAACCACAGTGTTTCTTATGCAATAGATACACAAATTAATTTTTTTATGACATTCAGAAGAAGTCAGATTCCATCAGGTTTAGGTCAATTTCTTGTGTCTCCTACATTTTAAGGATAAAGAAAAGGACACCAGCTTTCAGGTAGGTAATTTTTCTCATTATCTATGAAATGCATACAATCTGAATGTTTAATAATCCTTACCATTCCCCTTCCATTAGTAAGAAGGTTGAAGTTCAGAAAGTTTAACTTTCTAGAAAGTTACAAAACCATCCACATGGAACAGACACCAAAAACCTACAGTATTTTATAAGCGGTCAGTAAGAGGATGTCAGCAGTATGTAAACCGTGAACTCCCAGATGTTCAAGCAGGTTTTAGAAAAGGCAGAGGCACCAGAGATCAAATTGCCAACATCCGCTGGATCATGGAGAAAGCAAGAGAGTTTCAGAAAAACATCTATTTCTGCTTCATTGACTATGCCAAAGCCTTTGACTGTGTGGATCACAATAAACTGTGGAACATTCTGAAAGAGATGGGAATCCCAGACCACCTGACCTGCCTCTTGAGAAACCTGTATGCAGGTCAGGAAGCAACAGTTAGAACCGGTCATGGAACAACAGACTGGTTCCAAATAGGAAAAGGAGTGCGTCAAGGTTGTATATTGTCACCTTGCTTATTTAACTTATATGCAGAGTACATCATGAGGAACGCTGGGCTGGAAGAAGCACAAGCTGGAATCAAGATTGCTGGAAGAAATATCAATAACCTCAGATATGCAGATGACACTACCCTTATGGCAGAAAGTGAAGAGGAACTCAAAAGCCTCTTGATGAAAGTGAAAGAGGAGAGTGAAAAGGTTGGCTTGAAGCTCAACATTCAGAAAACAAAGATCATGGCATCTGGTCCCATCACTTCATGGGAAATAGATGGAAAAACAGTGGAAACAGTGTCAGACTTTGTTTTTTTGGGCTCCAAAATCACTGCAGATGCTGATTGCAGCCATGAAATTAAAAGACGCTTGCTCCTTGGAAGGAAAGTTATGACCAACCTTGATAGTATATTAAAAAGCAGAGACATTACTTTGCCGACCAAGGTCCGTCTAGTCAAGGCAATGGTTTTTCCCGTGGTCATGTATGGATGTGAGAGTTGGACTGTGAAGAAAGCTGATCGCCGAAGAATCGATGCTTTTGAACTGTGGTGTTGGAGAAGACTCTTGAGAGTCCCTTATACTGCAAGGAGATCCAACCAGTCCATTCTAAAGGAGATCAATCCTGGATGTTCATTGGAGGGACTGATGCTAAAGCTGAAACTCCAATACTTTGGCCACCTCATGAGACGAACTGACTCACTGGAAAAGACTCTGATGCTGGGAAAGGTTGGGGGCGGGAGGAGAAGGGGACGACGGAGAATGAGATGGCTGGATGGCATCACCGACTCTGTGGACATGAGTTTGAGTGAACTCCGGGAGTTGGTGATGGACAGGGAGGCCTGGCATGCTGTGATTCATGGGGTCGCGGAGAGTCGGACACGACTGAGCGACTGAAATGAACTGAACTGAACTGAACTGAAGAGGATGTCTCAACTGCATCAGACACAGAGTTTCTAAACTAAAACAAATTAAGTTGTCTTCCATCTGTGTGACTTCAAAAATAATCCCCCACTGTTAAGGGTACGAAAAAGTTAACTCAGCAAACAAAAATGTTGAATTAACTTTTTCAATGTTCCTGAAAATAAGAGACTTGTGTCTGAACACATAACAACTGTGCATGTGTGTGTATGCGTGTGTGTATTAGAGAGAAACCAGAGAGAGAAACTGTACTCTAAATGCATATAAAATGAAAAGTTATCTGTGAACGGCTTCAGCATTTCTCCTGACATTTTCATGAACATGATAAAATGTTCATACTGTATATACTACCTACCTCAGCCTCAACAATGAAAAACATCTGATTACTGTAAACTAAAATTTTTCATTAGCAGTTTATATATTCATATAAATATAAACACATCTAAGACCTCTCCTAAGAAATTAAAACAAAACGTTCTTCCAAGAGTTTTAAACTGAAAAGAGAAATTCATAGCAGGGATTTTCCATCTACAGCAGCTGCCTGGATGATGCTCTTTAAGAAACACACAGAGAGGCCCCTACCGTGGCCAGGTGAGGTCAGGGCAGAGCCCTGAAGCTTGTGAAGCCCCACCCCCTACCACCACCACTTCCTACCTGTAACCCTGGACCAGGGTGCTTAACCTCTGTTTTCTCACAGATGCAGTACAAAGTACCTAGGTCACAGGGTTGCACAGAGAATTAAATGGATTACTGTTATGCAGCCCTCAGCGCTTGCCCAATTCAGGAAGAGCATTCACCAATGTTAGTACAATAGCTATTACGATGCATCTGTAGAATAAAGATAAAAGGTTTCATCATAGCAAACAAAGAAAAAGTCCATGTTGCCAGAAGTAACATCCTTTACTTAAAGGTACGAAACTGATTTACCACATTATAAACCTCCACTAGACTACCTTCTATATCCTGGAAACTATTAAAAAAAAAATACAGAGATCTAGAAAGGACTTCAAAATAGAGTCAAATCATACTTTAAAAATATGAACCCATCTATATTTGAAGAATTCAGTATGCTAAAAGCAGTTACAAAATCTTGAAAGAGAAACTGTCTGATAGTTTTAATCCAACAATTACTCATTGTGTTTTTCAAAAATTTTGAACCACACTCATTAGCAAACTATTTGAGGTGTGATACATTTTATGTAATGAGGCTGTGATTCATAGGACTAAATAGAGACCACCTGTTTCCCAATGAGCTATCAAAAGTCAACACAAACAAGAGTAATCACTGCGTCACCAAACGGCCACACCTTCTCTTCTATAAAAACTTGTTTTCTTCCCTCTTCCTTGTCCCTTTCCATATTTTCCTAAAGAAGTTAAAACAAAATCATTACCACTTGAAATAAGTGAAAACATACATCAGATTTCATCTAGGATTCAATCCTGGATCCGTCTCACACCACACACTTCTAATAAGTTATTGCTCAGTCCTGTAATTTTCAAACGGAAAGAGGTATTTGCCATACCTATTTTAGAGCCTACAAATGATATGTGAAAATATTTGACCCCTTCAAAAAGAAAAGGGGGAGAAAAAGGACTATGCACTATAGTCAAGGCCAGTGCATCTTGGAGCCATGTGTCCCGGTGTGCTGAATGGCCAACCTGCTGGAAAGAAGTTGAGAAGTGACAGGGCCAAGTCTGAGGTTCTCGGGTGAGATGCTTCCTGTGAAGTTATAATTACTCCCCCTGGGCATGTTAAGGGAAGAACAGTGTGGCAGAAAGCTCACTCTGCCCAAACACCACAGCCAAACCTGTCCTACCACCTGTAGCCTCCAAAGAAACCCTTGATAGGAAGTCTTTTTGTTTTTTAGGTATTTATTTTTTTGGCTGCGTTGGTCTTGGTCAAGGCACATGGGATCTTAGTGCCCTGACCAGAGATCAAACCTGCGTGCCCTGCATTGGAAGGAAGATTCTTAACCACTGGACCACCAGGGGAAGTCCTGATAGGAAATTTTTAAAGGGCATATGTTGTGGAAGAAAATACCTACCAACCAAATACATCCTCAGTAAGTGCTGAGTTGGCAAATGTCAAAAAAGCCATTTCTTTTGCTATGAAATATATTTAATAAACCAATGGGAATGATCTTCATACCCTTCACTGTTTTGTGTGGGGCCTTACTTTAATCTTCTTGCTGGATGAGACTGCCCACCAATATATAAGCACCAAGTTTCTCTACAGCTTCATTTCTCAGTTCCAGTTCTGGCCATGAAACCCACATGTCTTAAATCCCAAACATTCTGGGAACTTCTCAAAGACTACTTCATACCAGACTGGTTATCAGCAAAATGCTCATTAACACAAGTCAGCAGGCACTCACCTCTTTTAAATTTTTCAGTTCCTTTTAAGTAGCCATTTAAAAGACGTTTAGAATCCCCAAAACACTCTAGACCACATTTTCGCAGTGCAAAAACAGTGGCCATTGGAGGTTGTTTTAAAAGAGGGGAAAGGATGTTTGCTGACAAAAACCAGCTGATGAGCTTCAGCTGGGCTCACAGTTGATTCCAAGGTAAGTTACTTACTAATTGATTGGTCATCTATTACATCAAGAGATTTAAGATACACACAAATGATCATCATCACTCCAATCATATTCATGTAAGTCATGCCAAAAAACAAACAACAACAACAAAAACCCAAGGAACACAGCATCAGAAGCCAGTGCGGAACACAGGAACCACATTATGGAACAACTCACAAACAATGGGTCTGCCTTAATTGTTCCATTTAGGGACAGAATCTAGCATGTACCTTCCAGTGAGAGCGCCCTTACAGGGTGTGGTTTCCAGAGACACACCCAGGCCAGCACACATCAAGAAACTGCTATGTTTTCAGTCTGAGAAGCTGCCAAAGGGATAAAAACACACTTCCCTCCTTTTTCCATCAAACTTCATTTATAATATAATATAATCATTATATAATCCCCATGACATCACAAAACAGGTCCAATTTTTACAACGAATTTCATGAGACATACATATGACTTATGACTCCATAACTTTGACAAACCTCATTGTCATGCTAAAAACCTATAAATGCAAGGATTATGGCACACAGTTGAAAATATGAGGAAAAAACTAAACATAATTTAAATAGATAAAAGTGTCTACCTCCTAGCTCTTTCCTTGCCCAGAGTAAAATTATTGAAAAGGTTATTCACAATTTTAGAGAAGCCCATTCTTCCCAAAAGATTCTTCCCAAAAGAATGGGCTCTGTCCTTTTTATTCTTTTTATATTATTGGAGTATAGCTGACTTAGAATGTTAGTTTGTTTCAAGTGTACAGCAAAGTGATTCAGTTATACATATGCATATATTCATTCTTTTTCAGACTTTTTTCCCATGCAGGTTACTACAGAATATTGAGTAGAGATCCCTGTGCTATACAGTAGGTGCTTGTCGGTTACCTAGTATGCTTATGTTCATCCCACACTCCTCATTTTATCCCTTCCCCAGCCACACATTTCCCCTTTGGGAACTATAAACTCGTTTTCAGTATCTGTGAGTCTGGGCTCTGCCCTTTTTAAACTACCCTAATAAAAATGTGAAGTCAGAGAAGCTGACTTCAAACTGTGGTGTTGGAGAAGACTCTTGAGAGGCCCTTGGATTGCAAGGAGACCAAACCAGTCAATCCTGAAGGAAATCAACCCTGAATATTCATTGGAAGGACTGATGCTGAAGCTCCAATACTTTGGTTACATGATGAGAAGAGCCGACTCATTGGAAAAGACCCTGATGCTGGGAAAGATTGAAGGCAGGAGGAGAAGGGGGTGACAGAGGATGAGATGTTGGATGGCATCACTGACTCAGTGGAAGCAAATCTGAGCAAACTCTAGGAGATAGTGAAGGACAGGGAAGCCTAGTGTGCTACAGTCTGTGGGGGTGCAAAGAGTCGGACATGACTTAGCAACTGAACTGACTGAATAAAAATTTGAAGTCAGGGAAGCTGAGATGGGAGTCAGACTTTCTTCGTGTAAACAAATAAATAAATAAAGTCTCCCAATTTCCACAGGCCTCAGTCTTCTCAGCTACAAAAGAGGTCCTCGGATTACAATAGTCAACATCTTCCCTGTTTACTCTGCACTATCTCCCTCAGTCTTCACAGCAACCCAACGTGGTGAATGCTTTTACCCCATCTTGACAGGAGTAAACTGAGGTACAATTCGGTAGGGACCTCCCAGGTGGCACTAGCATTAAACAGTCTGCCTGCCAGTGCAAAAGACTCGGGTTTGATCCCTGGGTCCAGAAAATCCCCTGGAGAAGGAAATGGTAGTCCACTCCAGTAGTTTTGTCTGGGAAATCCCATGGACAGAGGAGCCTGGCGGGCTACAATTTGTGGGGATGCAAAGAGTTAGATGAAACTGATCATGCACACAGCACGAATGCTTACATTGGGACCTAGGTTGGTCCTTACGTACCAGGCAGGGAACATCCAATGAGTGTCTATGGAAGCACTGAGTGAACTTTACAATGTAATTAGGAACCTACCAAGTCCACCCAGCAGCCTACTCTGCACACTCTCAAGGGTAGGACTGTCTTTCAACTCTTCATTGGTTGAAATATAGCTTACACATACTAGTTACTTACGTTAAATCTAATTACTCCTGCAGTGAATATTCGCACTACAAATATTTTAGGCAAGGAAGAACAAGACCCCCTAAAAGGCATAACTGATGGTTAAACTTCAAGTGTCTGGGGGCAGGGGGGCAGGGAATGGCTGTGTCTTTGAAGAACTTGCCTCAGTTCCCAAAATCACTCACCCTAGTTTCAGCAGGAGCTCAAGAACAAACACATGCAAGAGTCTATAGAAGCATATCACTAGTGATACACCTTTTAAAAAGAAACATTCTTAAATGAAAACCTCACTCTTTAAAGCTGTTCACCACTGATTTGCTACATAAAAATTTTCCAGACTGAAGAATACATTAGAATTCAGATTTCCATTTAAGTAATCTTTCTTAATTTTAACTAAAATACTAAGAAAGTATTTGGTTAGTCACTCATTCAAAAACCATGTAAAGACAATGGCTACGCACGTACCTGGCCTGGTGCTTGGCACCGGGGATATAAATAAATAAAGCAATTCTTGGAAATTCCTCTTTAAAAGTCTAACCCTGTTTTGAAATATGTGGTTAAAGTGGTATTTTAAGCCTAGGCATCTCTCTAAAATGTGGTTAACCCTTTGAATTACAGCAAGTTCTTGGTTAGCTTATATTGTATATTCAGCATTGCTTTAAGTGACATAATTCACAAGTCACTGGCCTCTCTTAAGATCTGGCATTGTACAACACAGTATCCTGACATATACTAGGACTCTTTTTACCAATGCTAATATTACTTGATAGCAAAACCAAAGCCAGCTCACTGTCTTCCAAGGTACTGGTATGAGAATTGCACAGATCACAGAATTCTAAATGGAACCCAAAAGGCTCACAGTAGTAGAAAATCTAAACATCTGAACATTTTCTGCCCCACTGCCCACAATAAGCCCTCGGTCTCAGCAGCTAATGTAAATTACACCCCGCCACCCCACTTCTCCTGGGAAGCGCCCCAAGTCTTCAAGCAGTCAGAAAGGGAAGACGAACAGCAAGTACACAGCTCCTGGTGTGATCCTGGATAATTAAAAGCCAAGCGTCTTTATAAACACTCCAAATTCTCACTTGATCATCTTTAGGCCAAATGCCAACTACACTCAGATTTTGGGGAGAGGGCAAAAAAAAAAAAAGAATGAGTTTAACCATAGTTTCTGGTCCAGGAGAAGTGGCCACTTACCAATACCATTACCAACTTTCAGCTTACAGTCTCCAAATATTTTTGCTAAGCCAGAAGTATTAATAAACCACAAATGGAAAACAACTGGAAAGAACTAAATAAAACCAAGGGAAGAAAGATTTGCTCCAGGGCTGACAATTTATGAGCCAGGTTTCATCTAGATACGAAATCCAAGACAATCTGAGCCCTATTAGCAGCTAGTTAAAGTCACTAAAAACATCACACACAAAAATGTGCTCAAGTTTTACAGCTATACTTTGCCCTGTTAACAATCACAAAAACTACTTCTAGAGAATAAAGTACATTTTGTCTATAAATACCAGTTCATACTCCAAATTTATGCTGCGGCAGACAATAGGGAAAATACTGCAAGAGAAAGTTAGTTTACCAAAAGCCTCGTCTGGGGCATGAATTATTTTTTTCTCCTAGATCAAGGAGTTTTTTAATAAATAGCACACAAGGTACATGGAGATGTGAATATCCACTATCAGGATATTTCAAGGAGAGTTCAAATGCTTAATATAATCATAGGTTCTCAAGAGTCAAGAGACATCATTGTTTTGTGTAGAAATGTCTCACACACATTAGCAAGTCTCAACAATTACCTGCTTATCTCCAGATGAATTATTATGAGAGTCATGACTGTGGGAAACATTCATTCTGGGAAACAGTGTGTCTGTATTACAGGTAAGAGTCACTACTTATTTTACATGAACTTCAAATGGGTAGTTACACCCGTGGCACCTAGGATATGCTTTACTCCCCAGTGTAAGTTCGGCATTGAGGGATGAACTTGAGGTGACTGTGACACAAGAATTGTCTAGATGATTCTCGACAGATTCCTATTGCAAGCTAACAACGTCATCCTTCTGGTACCCAATTGTCAGCCTTCCTTCCACTTAACAATGAATTTCTAAGAAGAAAGAGATAATTACAATCCTATTCTTAGGTACATACTTGAGAGAAATAAAAACACACGTCCACACAAAGAACTTGTATATAAATGTTCATAGCAGAATTATTCGTGTTAGCCCAAATATGAAAATAACCCAATTCATTAACTGATGAATGTATACACAGAAACATGGTATAAGCCATACAATAAAATATCACTCAGCCATGAAAGAGAATGAAGGACTGACATATCTGCACCATGGACAAACCTGGAAAATACATGAAGCTAACTGAAAGGAACCAGACACAAAAGACCACATACTGTCAGACTCCATTTATGTGACATGTCCAGGGTAGGCAAACCCATGGAAACACAGAGGACATTAGTGGTTACCAGGGATTAAGCGAAGGGAAGAATGGGGGTGAGTGCTAACAGGGATAGGGTGTCCTTGGTGGGGGGTAATGAAAATGTTCTGAAATTAGGCAGTGGTGAGGGTTGCACAATTCTGTGAATATATTAAAAACCAATTAACTGTATACTTCAAGAGAGTGAACTGTATGGTACATGAATTGTATCTCAATAAACATGTTCTTAAAAAGCTCAATGAACTGTACACTGAAAAATTAGCGTATTTTATTCAAGTTTAATAAAGATGGCTTTTTAAAAGGCCTTCAACACCATCTCACACCACATACACAAAGAAAGTTCAATCTATCTTCCTAAATGTTTACTCACCTTAAAAAAAACAGCTATAAGTAATTTCATAGGAATAGGTATAAATTCGCAAAGGGAAATTTTCATCGTACTACCTCACATATAGAAATGTTTTAACTATGGTTTTTTATTTTACATATCTGCACCTTTCTATTTTTAAATGTGTCATCTTTGCAGCATCGCTAAACAATTCCACAACACTAAGTTTTCTTAAGTGCACTTATGGCCTTTTTTTATATATATAGTTCACTTTACTTAAATGATTTCAAAACAGAAAATATATGTAAGGTGTGACAAAGTTAAAGTGGGCCAAAGCTCCTCCACATTGGCTCCTGTTGTGTATTAATTACTTCCTCCCCACAACAGAATGGTTAAGAAATCAGTTCTCTTTAAACAACTTGTAGGAACAAAGCTTCTCCTGCGTTCTCTTGAGGGCCTTAATATATCAATAAAGCTTCCAGATTATCTCAAAACTAGATATCGCTCAGGGTTCTGTAACATGTAAACTGTCTAATGATCAGTTTAACATACCCGTGGCTGAGTAATAACTTTAGTTTTTTATTGGAATCATTCGTTTCAAGACTACAAATACTGAAGCACTGAGAATAATTTCTTTAACACTACAATTGGCCCGGGAAACCCTGGGAGACAGTGAAGGACAGGGAAGGCTGGCGGGGTGCAATTCATGGGGTCGCAAAGAATCTGACTTAGCGACCGAATGACAACAGCTGGCCCTCTGCACCATGGGTTGGGAATGTGGAATGCACGAATACACAGGGCCAACTGTACTAGGGCGTTTTATCAATACATGTGGGACTTGAGCATCCCTGTACTTTGGTATCACCAAGGGATCCAAGAACCATTCCCCCGC
Source organism: Moschus berezovskii (assembly GCF_049115385.1). NCBI lineage: Eukaryota > Metazoa > Chordata > Mammalia > Artiodactyla > Moschidae > Moschus > Moschus berezovskii. The sequence continues at coordinate 36,058,165 of NC_142472.1, forward strand.
AGTTGCCAAAGGACAACTGTATTCCGGTATAATGGCATGTGAGAAGACTGATATGAATGTCCCCAGACAGGATGACAGACACTCTGCCTGCACCAATGAGTGAGACTGTCTTTCTCAAAAACCATATGGCCGATGTTGAGAGCTCAATGTCAGGAAGCACGCCTGACCCCCTCACATCGTGCTGAAGACTCCCCCTTCCCCTTCTGGCTGCCCTTCTCCTCCTGGCTGCCCATGACATTCACACCACTGCAAGTAAGTGTATATCTGCCTTTGCGGCTCCCCTACTGGCCTAAGTCCCTATAGGAGATATGACAGCCGAGAGGCTGACTCCAACCTGAACACATGTTTTGTTTGGCCCACGCAGAATGTTGAAGTTGGGAAATAGGAAGCAAAGATCTGCCTTACCAGCTTCTCTCTAAAAAGAAATGGTCTGGCCCCACAGGGCATGCATCATAGCCACAGCTAGCTGCCCCTGAGTTAATGATAGGCAGCCCTGGAGGGAACACTCTGCAGACAGCCACAGAGCCTATCCTCCCATCTGTTAGGCCCACCCTTCCTCACTCTACTCACCACCTGGCTGGCCCTGCAGGCATGTCAGTTTGAAAATATATGGAGCTTATGCATTGTATCCTCAAGGCCCAGCATAATTCCTGCCCTGCAGAAAGGACTCTCATTTGTTGACTCAATTTGGTGTGTGAAAGAATCACTTGCAAAGCCTGAAAAACAACAGGGGTCTTAGGACTTTCACTAAGGGGTGATGGTTCAGTCGCCCAGTGATGTCCCACTCTTTGGGACCCTATGGGCTGCAGCCCACCAAGTTCCTCTGCCCACGAAATTTTCCAGACAAGAATACTGGAGTGGGTAGCCATTTCCTTCTCCAGGGGTACTTCCTGACCCAGGGATCGAACTCAGGTCTCCTGTATGGCAGACAGTTTCCTGCATTGCAGGCAGTCTCCTGCAATACAGTCAGATTCTTTACCAACTCAGCCATCAGGGATCCCGATTCAACAAGTCTGCACAGATATCCAGCAGCCCAACTTTTTCAGAAGCACCATTACTGAGTCTTGCTAAGAATGCTATCTAATAAATATCTCTTTAGCGTTAGGTACCTGGAGTTCTTGTGAGTCTTGATTTGCTTAAAGAACTTGGAAACCAAGCAGGAAATCCATTCCTGTTCTCTTCTACCATCTGCTGGCGAGTTTCTGGTACTGCACTGCAGTTCAGTTCAGTCACTCAGTCGTGTCCGACTCTTTGAGACCCCATGAATCACAGCATGCCAGACCTCCCTGTCCATCACCAACTCCAAGAGTTCACCCAAACTCATATGTATCGAGTCGGTGATGCCATCCAGCCATCTCATTCTCTGTCGTCCCCTTCTCCTCCTGCCCCCAATCCCTCCCAGCATCAGAGTCTTTTCCAGTGAGTCAACTCTTTATATGATGTGGCCAAAGTTTCGGAGTTTCAGCTTCAGCATCAGTCCACCCAGGATTGATCTCCTCTAGAATGGACTGGTTGGATCTCCTTGCGGTCCAAGGGACTCTCAAGAGTCTTCTCCAACACCATAGTTCAAAAGCATCAACTCTTCGGCAATCAGCTTTCTTCACAGTCCAACTCTCACATCCATACATGACCACGGGAAAAACCATAGCCTTGACTAGACGGACCTTTGTTGGCAAAGTAATGTCTCTGCTTTTTAATATGCTGTCTAGGTTGGTCATAACTTTCCTTCCAAAAGGAGTAAGCGTCTTTTAATTCCATGGCTGCAATCATCATCTGCAGTGATTTTGGAGCCCAAAAAAATAAAGTCTGACACTGTTTCCACTGTTTCCCCATCTATTTGCCATGAAGTGATGGAACCAGATGCCATGATCTTCGTTTTCTGAATGTTGAGCTTTAAGCCAACTTTTTCACTCTCCTCTTTCACTTTCATCAAGTAGGGGATTCGTTTTCTATTTTCAATGGTTAGACCCAAGTACATTTTTTAAAGAAATTCAACCAAATAGCTTAAAAATATAACACCAAGCTACATTTGGTGAAAACAAAAAAGATAAATATCTTACAATCTGATTTTTCAATTGTACAATATGTCTGAGAAACCTGTGTGCAGGTCAAGAAGCAACAGAACTGGACATGAAACAAAGGACTGGTTCAAAACTGGGAAAGGAGTATGTCAAGGCCATATATTGTCACCCTGCTTATTTAAAAAGCAGGCATAACAAATTGAAGATGTGCCTGAATGTGCAGGCAAAACCAAATGCCTGAAGACTGTTTAGACAAACCGAGCAGGGCTCCTGGCAGAGGGCGGCTGGGCGTGACAGAATGTGTGGGAGGTGAGAGGGTTAATCTGGAAAAGTTCTCCATAGTGATTACTTCACCTCCTCGAAACTGTGAGGCCTGATCTGCCAACCACTCCCTCCAAATTCTTCAGGTCACCTGCTCAGTGTTCTTCCTCCACCTCCTAAATTCTGCTCATTCAATTACAAATACCAAGCAGGTAGGCCTGTCCTTCCCCCAAGCATACCTCCAGCCTCACTTTCACGTCTCCCTGCTGAGTCTTTCCTCCTGAGATCCTTTACTTACAACATCACACAGCCTGCATGGAAAGCAGACCTCCCTTTCACCCAGGACTGAACAGCCACACCCCATTTCTACTGAAATTCTGATACCAGGATGCCCAGCTGACCAGACTCGAAACACGAGCATGAACCTTCCTGTCCCTCAACAAACCCACATCATTCTCTCCACCCCAGTTCTGGGCTTCTCCTCTGGCAGATTTAGCACTGCGACAACCGACATCACCCTGCCTTAATCTGCCCCTTCTCTACTCTGTACTTCAAAGGCTACCTGCCTATCATTCCTTAAAAATCAAAAAGGGCTTTACCACCCACAAAACCACTGCTCAGAATCTTCCAAAGGTCCATTTGACCTGCAGACTAAGCCCACCCTCTCTCCCTCCAAGTCTTTCAGCCCTGGATTTTCACACATGATTCCTTGATTATGTTGTTGTTCAGTCACTCAGTCATGTCCAACTCCTTGCAACTCCATGGACTGCAGCAGGCCAGGCCTCCCTGTCCTTCACCATTTCCCAAAGCTTACTCAAATTCATGTCCATTGAGTCAGTGATGCCATCCAACCATCTCCTCCTCTGTCATCCCCTTCTCCTGCCCTCAATGTTCCCCAGCATCAGGGTCTTTTCTAATGAGTCAGCTCTCTGTATCAGGTGGCCAAAGTATTGGAGTTTCAGCTTCAGCATCAACCCTTCCAATGAATATTCAGGACTGATTTCCTTTAGGATTGACTGGTTTGATCCTTGATTCTATGTAAACACAAGAAATCAGCATCCTTTAATGCTTCCATCCCTCCATCTCAACAACTCAGAGTATGCTCCTCCACTGTCTTCTCCAAACACCACTACCCCAGAAATTTTCCTTCTCTCTACTCTTCTGGGAGATCAATTTTCTGAGCCGCTAATTCAGGAGTTACCCCATTCTGCCTCATGTCACCACCATATGGTCGTCTCTTCTTCTGCCATAGACTGAAATTTTATGGAGGTCAGGAACCTCCATCCAGGTTACACATCTTCTCCTGCCTGACCCCACTGTGTAACGTGCACAACAGCAAATATTTGAAAGAAAAAAAAAGTCTCAATTCATTTCTCCTAAAGGTCCAAACTGAATATTCATTGGAAGGCTAGATGCTGAAGCTCCAACACTCTGGCCACCTGATAAGAAGAGCCAACTTACCAGAAAAGACCCTGATGCTGGGAAAGATTGAAGGCAAAAAGTGAAGGAAGTGGCAGAGGATGAGATGGTTAGATAGCATCACCGACTCAATGGACATGAATCTGGGCAAACTCTGGAAGATAGGGAAGGACAGGGAGGCCTGGCGTGCTGCAGTCCACAGGGTCTCGAAGAGTCAGACAGGACTGAGCGACTGAACAGCAACAACAAAAGGCCAAAAGGAGAAAAGTAAAGAGAAACTGCTGCATGAGGTACACAGAGAATGGTTAGTTCAGATTCAGAGATCGCAGCTCAGCCAAAAATGATTCTTTCTGGGGAAAAAAAAACAGGTGTGATGAGAGAAAGATGAGGGCAATCACTACCTGGCAGCCATGGAAAGCAGGAGGAGACAGGAGAACCAATGTGCCTCCCTGCCTCTCAGGCCACGATCCAGAAACCAGAGTCCCAGTTCAGACAGATGGTACCTACACTGGGGAAAAACACCTGAGAGCTTCTGGCAGCACACGAGCGCCTAGACTAATGTCTTGAGGGGAAATGGAAAAGCCAAAAGCCAGCATTCACTAATATCCTCCTCCCCTAACAGAGCATAATGACAGTCATCGTACATCCTGGAACAGAGAACAGAATCGGAAGATGGAAAAGCTGGAGCAGAAGGAAAACAGATTCAGTGTCGGCAGGGACGGGGGCGGGAAAGCGCATGAAATAATGATCACCCCAGCCCAAGGCTGAGCCAGATGGCAGCCACGGTCAATGGAGACCCACGCAGGCCGCATGAAATTTTGATGAATTCCTTCATGGCCACACCACGAAAGCCCATATTCCAGAAGAACAAATGTCAGAGTGGAACAAAAAGGCTAAAATCGCCTGCATTATTTACTCATCTATATTTGGACATTTTTCAAAATGTGGTTGTTTAATAAGTGCTTTCACGGATGAGAATGGTCACTGTTTATGACACAAATCCTGCTTCTTTTTTGAAGCCTAAGCTGATGCTCCAGGCCATTGTGATGACTGTATGACCACAAAAGACTAGGTCATACAGCTACCCACACACTTGATCCAAAATGAGAGCCAGAGTCATGGATTAGGGAGAACCATTCTCTCCCATGGACTTCCCAGCTGGCGCTAGTGGTAAAGAACCCTCCTGCCAACTCAGGAGATGTAAAAGATGTGAGTTGGATCCCTGGATCAAGAAGATCCCCTGGAGGAGGGCATGGAAACCCACTCCAGTATTCGTGCCTGGAGAATCGCAAGGACAGAAGAGCCTAGCGGCCTACAGTCCACGGGGTCATAAAGAGTTGGACGCAACTGAAGAGACTTAGCACAGCACACATACTCCTCCGTGCCACTTTCTAGCATCTCAACCTGAGAAATCAAGCCAATTTACAGCTTCTGTAAAGACATACTCTGAATCCTCAACATGAGCAGACCAACTTATACAAGAGTATGCACAATGCCCGACAAAGTCGAGCTTGTCTAAGCAAGGCAAGATGCTTCTGAATTGCATCCAGTCCAAGTCTAAAGTCAAAACAAGGCTGGAGGTCACTGGTCTTGCTTGCTGTCGATAAAAGCCTTGATGAAATTAGTTGAATCTGGAGAGGATTTTTTTTCTGGGAAGACATTGTAGAAAAAGGCACAGCCATGTGATAACTGGTGTGAAGTGACGTTCCAAGTTGAAAGACCTAAAACTTGACTGAAAAACCCAGAAGGAACACTGAGTAGGTATACATGTGTGCAGGATCCAGAGGTAACTGGCAAAGAATTGAGGGAAACTCAGCCCTCCTGCAGGTCCTGGGTAAACACCTCTAATTAAGAGATACTGAGTATCTTACTCTAATTAAGAGATACTGAGCAGTTAAGACTCGGTGCTTCCAATTCAGGTTCGATCCCTGGTCAGGAAACTAAGATCCCACATGCCGTGCAGAGAGAAAGAGACACTAACAGAGCTAGCGATTCAGAAACTAGCTGGGCAACCTGGAGTGTGTCCAGGTCAAGACTATTTGAGCAGGCTGTCACCAGCTGGGTTTTCCCATGTAATGTGAAAGGACAAGAGAGCAAGTCTAAAGACAATCTCAAGAAAGTGGCTCAGTAGTAGGCTGTGCAGACTACACTAAGCAGGGGAGGGAAGCAGAGACAGGCAGCTGGTAAGAAGGAAGAAAGGGGCTTGAAGCTGAAAACCTGTTTTCAAAGCAACAGGTTTAGTTGCAGCTGTAAGGTAAGATGTTGGACAAGCTGTCGAGGAAGATGCCAGGATGTAATAACGTGAAAGTGCAGCCCTCCCAGGAAATAACTAAATCCAGGATGAGGACATCAAAGAAAGCGGCTGGAGTAGAAATCGAAGTCGTGGACTGGGAAAGTGAGAGAACCTGACGGGCCCTCCCAGTAGTCCACATTGTTTTGCCCAGCGTGATGGCAGGTCAGGACAGGAGGGAAGCATGAGTCAAGTGCTCAAGTCTTCACTGAATAAAAAGGAGCAAGTGAAAGGTCAGAGATCAACCAGTAACGAGCAGGAAAGATACTGGACAGTCTAACCCCCTGGCCTAAGATACAGATATTTCATGTGAGTATTTCAGGCTAAGCACCTGAAAGTGGCCACTTCTTCCAGCCCGAGGTGTGGGAGAGATGGCAAATTCCACTGAGAAAAGCTACTGGAAAAGGGAGGACTGGGTTCCTCTTATGGCACAGAGGTAAAGGGAGGGTTTAGAGGTGGGGTAAACATTGCCAGGTTCGCCATAAAATTGTTCCAGGGGACAGAGTGGAAAAGTCTGGGAGGGAGCAGGGCACTGGACCAAGAAGCCAAGCGTTGGGCACCCTGACTGAAGCCCCTCCATCTTGGTTGTACGAAGGCAGAGGAAGGACATCTGAGCTTAGTCGGCTGCGGGGAAGACCTCAGTGTGATCCTAAACATTTCCGTGTTACATTGAAGAGTAAGTAACTCGTGACACAAAGTCAGGCCAGGACCATACAGATCCTGCAATTTTTTCTTATGATAAACCATCCTGCATTTTGAAACTACACTGAACAAACATCCTCTATTTAACACACACCCAGAAGATTGATGGGATGAATAATATTTCAAACATTAAGTCACTGGTCTATAAACAGAGAGCTATTTTGGCTATATTCACATTACCTGAAGCAAAACTAATTTTTTAAAGCTTCTTAAAAACATTCTTCTTAGTCACAGTTTGGCTTAGAAAAACCTTCCAGTTTTCTTTAACATGTACATTCCAAATGGACTTGTCAAAACTTTTCATCTATTAAAATCAAATCTCCAATTTTTAACTTTAAATATTTATAAATACAACATATAGATGATCCTTTGCATATTCTGAGAACTTCATTGAAACATTATCAGAAAAAACTAGCTATAATTATTATTCAGCCACTAGAAATAACTGTTCATCACTAAACAAAGAACATGCAAAGTGCATTCAAAAAAATCAATGTACTTTATGAATCTACTTAGTACTATGTTAAAACAACATGAGAGATAACTTATTAACTTAATTCACTGAAAAGTGAAAGTGTTAGCTGCTCAGTCATGTCCAACTCTCGCAACTCTGGATTGTAGCCTGCCAGACTGCTCTGCCCAAGGAATTCTCCAGACAAGAATACTGGAGTGGGTAGCCATTCCCTTTTCCAGGGGATCTTCCCTACTCGAGGACTGAACCTAGGTCTCCTGCATTATAGGCAGATTCTTTACCATCTGAGCCACCAGAAAGTCGTTCAGTCATGTCCGACTCTTTGCGACCACATGGACTATGAAATTCTCCAGCCCAGAATACTGGAGTGGGTAGCCTTTCCCTTCTCCAGGGGTTGCCAGGTCTCCCACACTGCAGGTGAATTCTCTACCAACTGAGCCACAAGGGAAGCTCAAGAATACTGGAGTGGGTAGCCTATCCCTTCTCCAGTGGGTCTTCCTCACCCAGGAATCGAACTGAGGTCTCCTGCATTGCAGGTGGATTCTTTACCAACTGAGCCACCAGGGAAGCCCTTAAACCAGAAGTGGGCAACTAGGGTCTGTGGGCCAACACCAAGGCTGTCAACTGTTTTTATAAATAAAGTTTTATTACAACATAGAACACAAAATTCAATTGACTGCAATGAGATTTCTCACTACGTTGGGCAGAGAGAGTCAAGTAGTCCTAACAGAGACCTGTTACCCTACTACCCATGAAGCCTAACAGGAAATTAAACATAGGCTTAGGCTCCTGGTGACAGTTCCAGAGGGTCTGCCAGGAGGCCCAGCATGGGCAGATTGGGCCAGAGAAGACCCCAGCCAGGCCCATACTTTCCTCAAGGATTTTCTGTCCCACCCAAGTGAGCAGGTAAGGATGTTCCCACTGAGAAAATGGACTGTCTATAATCAGTGAACCCTAGAAAAAACTTACAGTTCATGGAAATGTCAACAGTCTAGAAATGCCTGGAGAACCTAGCCACTGAGAGCTATGCTCAGCAGGGAGTCTTCCCATATTGGGAAGAGATGGCAGCTCTGCCCCAGAGCTTGCAGACTTCTGAGTGTGCAGCCAGCAAGAGAAGGTGTGTCTGTTCTAAGAGTTACTCTCTTAAAGACTGCTTCCTCCTGACCCAAGTTAAGTGATGCTGTATTGGACCCTAAAGATGAAATCTGAACTCACAGGAAGAAAAAGATCAGATAATTAGAAAAACAAATTTCAGATTTTTCTTCAGAGGGACCAAAAGCTGAAACAGAGCTCCATGTAAATGCATATGAAGTGTGTCTTCCTGGAATTTTCTTTAAATAGGTGGAATAAAGTTCAAGAATTGCATAAACAACATTCCAAACATAAAACCCAAACCTCAAAATTGGGAAGAAGAAGATGGAATAGACAGAAACTCTCCAGAAAAGATAAATGAAGAATGAAGACGCATCTTATTGGGAACCATCTTGAAATAAAGCCCAGTGGAAGGAACAGTATTTTTGAGACAGTGATAGGTTTGAAGACAAGGGAAAAAAAAATGATAATAAGTAAGGCCTTCAAAAACAACGACCAGGTTGTGGATGACTGGACTATGGAGAAAGCTGAGAATCCAGCAACCAAATGACTAGAGAACTTGGTGTAAAATCGTCAGAGCCACTGTCAGGCATAATTCTGCAAAAGTCAAAAATGATGCTGCAAATTCACAGGTTGTTTGAAAAAAGAATAAACTGGTAGGGTTTCCCTGGTGGCTCAGTGGTAAAGAGTCCTCCTGCCAGTGCAGGAGACACGGGTTTGATTTCTGGTCCATAAAGATCCCACGTGCCGCAAAGCAGCTAAACCGTGAGGCACAACCTGTGCTCCGGAGCGCAAGAACTGCAGCTCCTGAATTCATGTGTGGCAACCACTGAAGTCCACGCACCTAGAGCCCGTGCTCCGCAAGAGGAGAAGTCACCACAATGAAAAGACTGCATCACAACTAGACAGCAGCTTCCGCTCGCCACAACTAGAGAAAGCCCCTGCAGCAACAAAAACCCAGCGTAGCCAAAAAAAATTTTTTTTAATTTTTTAAAGAGAATAAACTTGTATGGGGAGGTGGGGAAACTAAAACAATAGGAAACATGTGTCACTTGGCCCGTATGCTTCACTGCATGTGTGAGCTCCATATGCTCAATTTACTGAAAAGATTTCCCTGCTTGCATTAAATGTGTCAGGAAATTGACTCAAGTAGGAAAAAAAAAAAAACATAAAATTTGGGATCTAATCATGGAATCTCTTTAATTTTTCTCTAAGGAGCTTACAAAAACAAAATGAATGAAATTAAGCTTTCTGTTATTTGTATAAGAGATTTAAGCAGACATATGGGGAAATGATACACTTGTATACTCTAGAGTGTAAAATCCATTTTCATTTTCATCCATTTATTATGGCATAGTCAATGAGCTTCCCATACTCTAACTCAGTTTAATCGTACTTATTCTGAATCTGTACTGTTATTTGTTTATAATGGATTAGTCATCTTTGGATGAGTCTCAGTTGATACTGTCTTTGTAAATGACTAATTACTTTAATGTTAAAAAAGTAACGATTAAATTTTTATTGGAAAGGTATAGTTAATATTTCATAATCACATGGTAAAAGCAGTTAATTTTCATGTTCCTTCAAATAAAATATTTCAGGAAAAAAATAAAAATATAATAAGCACTACATAGAGATGTGCAATGAAAACTGGAATAACTCCACTTGGGGAGAAAGGAAAAAACAGACAAAAAATGACATTTTCTTGGAGCTATTCAGGTAGAGAAAAGGTAGACGTGGGACGAGTATAAAGCCAGTACTGTTTCTTCACTCCAGAGGCCACTCCCCTTTCACATAGTCCTTAGTATCTGAAAATATGGAAGTGAAAGTGCTAGTCATCAGTCACGTCCAACTCTTTGTCACCCCATGGACTGTAGCCCGCCAGGCTCTTTTGTCCATGGAATTGTCCAGCCCAGAATACTGGAGTGAGTAGCCATTCCCTTCTCCAAGGGATCTTCCTGACTCAGGGATAGAACCCAGTTCTCCTGCCTTGTAGGTGGATTCTTTACACTCTGAGCCACCAGAGAAGCCCTTATTTGAAAATAAGGGCTTCAGTAAAGAGTTGTTGAATAAATACTGCCCTCTGGTGGCCCAAAAGTGGTATCCCCTATCAGGGCTTTCTCCCAAATTACTCAAATTGTATAATACAATACTGTGTTCTAAAAATTTCCAAGTTCTCTTCCTTCAAAAGTTATACATCCTTTATTCCAGTCACTTAAGACTTCAATCTCACATTACAGCCTAATGTTACTGACAAAACAAATCCTGATACAACCAAGCTTTAGACCTTTCCTATAACCAGTATTCACTTCATAGAAACATATCCTGGAAGGTCACTGATAGTAGTCCAGAACGGGAAGAAGAGCCTTCATGCGGACAGGACCTGTAGACTGTCCCTCAATCCTCATGGGCTGATCAATTGCACACATAACAATTTCTCCTAAATGTTTCTCGTTTCTCCTAAATGTTCCTCTGGTTCTTTCCCTGTGAGAATTTACTTTCAGGTATTGTATCCACAAATTTTGCCTAGATCCTTCTGTACACATTCCATTAATCTGTCCTATGAAATATAAAATATATCAAGGTATTTTACCTCTCACCAGGGGTATTAAAAAAAAAAAAAACAAGTAAGAGGGAGATCTTGATCTGCTGGAGCCTCCTTTCTCAGTGAATTAATACACCTGAGTAGCCACTCTCTCTCCCAATTTATTACCCCTTATTTCATATACGTAATTACAACTGATTAAAAAAAAATGGAAGCCACTCCAGTGGCCCAACACACATCATAAACCTAGATCCAAGTCAGACTGCTCTTACAGAAAACTGCCGAGACACCTAACATACACCAGTCACAATCCTCCAGTTCGGCTCGGTTGGTTCACCTCACCCTGGAGAACAGGACCTGTTAGCCTTCCCAGGAAATCCCTGGTCACCTGGTCACTCAGGCTCCAAGCCGCTGCCTGTAAGGTTCTCAGCGACCGTTAGTCGCTGTCATGTCTGACTCTCTGCGACGTAGTCTGCCAGGCTCCTCTGTCAATGCACTTTCCAGGCAGGAATACTGGAATGAGTTGCCATTTCCTCTCCACATAATCTTCCCGACCCATGGACTGAACCTGGGTCTCCTGCACTGCAAGCAAACTCTTTACTGTCTGAGCCACCAGGAACTCTTGCCCAAATGCCTCAGGAACAGCGCTCCACTCCTTGTGGGGCCTTGAACTCCCCCAATGCATGGATTAACTTCCCTTGAATAAAGATATCAAACTTGATACTAAATTGTATTATTATTTGTCACAACTCATAGACACTTCCTCTATATCCAGGCTATTAAAAGTTTCCTCCAATTTCTCTCACTGTTGAATGTTTGGGTCTATCAGCCACCACCACAGGCCACAGAGAGTTACGCGCTCAAAGGTGAGCCAGAAAGCATGTCTTTCATTTCAACATGTGCTTCATGAGCCGTTCTGGTACAAATCATGAACAGCTGAGTCGTGAGTGAGTTTCCATAAGACAAATCCAGTAAGTATTCCAAGGCTCCGCTGCTTCCTGTCCTTGACAGGGCCTTGAGGCCACTCAGAGTGGGCAGACGAGAAGATCAAAATGCACTGCCAGGCTTTCATCTTTTAATTGTTCTCTTCCTCTGCCTTGCTTTTGGAAGCAATAGTGTGGGATGAGGCTTTAGTTTCCTTCCTCTTTACACAAACACGAGTTAACTACAGCCAGAAGGGCTGCAGCCCTAACTTAGTCGCTAAATAACGTCCAACTCTCAGGACTCCATGGACTGTAGCCCCCCAGGCTCCTCTATCAGATTATCGAGGCAAGAATACTGGAATGGGTTGCCATTTCCTCCTCCAGGGGATCTTCCCAACACAGGGATCAAACCCTTGTGAACCCACAACTCCGGCCTTGGCAGCTGGGTTTTTACCACTGAGCTACCTGGCCAGAAGGGATAAGAATACTCAAATCTGTGGTGTGACAGCCTGGTTCCCAGGGGCCAACAGGGTTCACAGAAACTGCATACCCAGGTTACTCCAAGTTCAAGTTTGCCTTTATAGGATGTTCACTAAGTCTATGAAAAATGAAATGGAGGCAAATTCCATGGAAAATCTAAACCAAAGAGTACTCAGAGGCAAAAAACTTTCCTGTAATCTAACAAATTCTAGGAAATTTACCTGTGGTATAACAGATTGGAAGGTTACAGAAAATGCACTTAAAATTTCAATTATCACTACTTTTACACAATAACTTACAAATAGCTGAGACAGGTAGAATTTTCTAGAACTGATCCAATAAATCACAATGTCATAGATGATCAAACCTTGAAGGGGTAGCTAAGATTTCCTAATAACTGACAAACAAAGCTCTTTGTAAATTATAAATCACTATATATATGAGGATAAAACTAAGGCTGTTAAGTGAAAGAGATAAAAGTAAAATGGTTAGTGAAGAATGGACGGTATATAGTAATAAGCACAGGCTTTCAGTCAGACGCCTGTCATCCCATTCACGCTCTGCCACTCTCTAGCTAAGTTATGGAATAGGTAAGTCTCTATTTTTTCTCTTACTGAACCAAATTTTCGTAAGAAGGATGGCCAACTCCTATCCTTCCTGTAAGACTTTCTGCCTTCAATGGTAAAAATTTTTTAAGAAAAAAAATGACTACAAATTTTCAACGTGACTAAATTTAGATACCTAGAAAATATTCTTTTCCACTACTTCATAGTACTAAGAGATATATTTGATACATTCAGTTCAGTTCAGTTGGTCAGTCGTGTCCGACTCTCCGCGACCCCATGAATCACAGCACGCCAGGCCTCCCTGTCCATCACCAACTCCTGGAGTTCACTCAAACTCATGTCCACAGAGTCAGTGATGCCATCCAGCCATCTCATTCTCGGTCGTCCCCTTCTCCTCCCGCCCCCGACCTTTCCCAGCATCAGAGTCTTTTCCAGTGAGTCAACTCGTCTCATGAGGTGGCCAAAGTATTTCAGTTTCAGCTTTAGCATCAGTCCTTCCAATGAACACCCAGGACTGGTCTCCTTTAGAATGGACTGGTTGGATCTCCTTGCAGTCCAAGGGACTCTCAAGAGTCTTCTCCAACACCACAGTTCAAAAGCATCAATTCTTCGGCGATCAGCTTTCTTCACAGTCTAACTCTCACATCCATACATGACCACAGGAAAAACCATAGCCTTCACTAGACGGACCTGGGTTGGCAAAGTAATGTCTCTGCTTTTTAATATACTATCAAGGTTGGTCATAACTTTCCTTCCAAGGAGTAAGCGTCTTTTAATTTCATGGCTGCAATCAGCATCTGCAGTGATTTTGGAGCCCAAAAAAATAAAGTCTGACATTGTTTCCACTGTTTTTCCATCTATTTCCCATGAAGTGATGGGACCAGATGCCATGATCTTAGTTTTCTGAATGTTGAGCTTCAAGCCAACCTTTTCACTCTCCTCTTTCACTTTCATCAAGAGGCTTTTGAGTTCCTCTTCACTTTCTGCCATAAGGGTAGTGTCATCTGCATATCTGAGGTTATTGATATTTCTCCCGGCAATCTTGACTCCAGCTTGTGCTTCTTCCAGCCCAGCGTTCCTCAAAATAGCAGTGGCTAAAAGACACAGAAAGGAAAAAGCCCGCAAAAATAGAACAAAGGAAAGTCCGAGGACTGGAGTGAGAACTCCAGGTGAAAGAGGAGCCAAAATTGAGCCTCTCATGCCTCGAATATGTATTTTCCTTTGCTTGTCAAATAAAACTGAGCTTTAACACCAAGCTGTAACACTGGTCCATCCATTGCTTCAAATTTTTGCTGCAGCAAGACAGAACTGAGGAAATTACACACCCCCACCCCCCAACAAACCCAATTTAAAAGGTGGGCAAATCTGAACACTCTATCAAAGTGTTTGTTATGTATCAATGACAACTAAGCACACAAAAAATGCTCAACATCGTCAATGTAATAAAAAGAAAGATTCACTATGGAAAACAGTTTGTCAATTTCTGATAAAGTTAACATACAATTACAAGAGGACCCATCAATCCCACGCCTCAGCATTGACTCAAGGAAAACAAAAAGCCTGTCATGAATGTTCACCATGGTTTTATAACTGCCAAAAACTAGAAAAAACCCAAATATCCTTCAAATGGGAATCGATAAACTGCAGTACATGTGTCCCAGGAAAACCACTCAGCCATGAAAAGAAATGAAATACAGATACAAACAACATGAATGGGTCTCAAATGCATTATGCTAAGTGAGAGAAGTATGATTCCATTTATGAGATATTCTCAAAATGACAAAACCATAAGAACCCAGCACGGCCAAAATTTAGTAAGTTCATACAAAAAAGAAAATATTCCTTAAAAAATAAGGAACTAGGACTTCTATTAGGACACACAAATCTTGCTAACTTCTACTTAAGAGTTTCAGCAAATTCAGTAAATTTGGCTGAATAATAAGTGTAAACAGATAGGAGGAGATAATACTGATAAATACTGTTAGATAAATAAGGTAAACAGATAATATTAAGTATTAATATCATTAAGTAATAAAGTTAATACTTATAGTTATTCTGTACGTTTGTCTGGTTTATTCACTAACATATCCCAAGCACCTACAAAAGTCACTAGCCCAGAGCAGGTACTCCTACTTACTGAATATTTCAACAAAAAGCAGCTTATAAATATCAGTACAAAACACATCCCCAGTGTAGTCAAAATTTAATTGCAGATGCTAGTAAAACTGAATATGTGTATGCGTGAAAGTCGCTCAGTCGTGTCCAACTCTTTGCGACCCCATGGGCTATACAGTCCATGGAATTCTCCAGGCCAGAATACTGGAGTGGGTAGCCTTTCCCTTCTCCAAGGGATCTTCCCAACCCAGGGATTGAACCCAGGTCTCCCCCATTGCAGGCAGATTCTTTACCCGCTGAGCCACAAGGAAAGCCCAATGGTTAATTCTCCCAGAAAATAACCAGTTTTAAAGAAACATTAACTAAATGAAAAAGACGCTTACTCCTTGAAAGGAAAGTTATGACCAACCTAGACAGCACATTAAAAAGCAGAGACATTATTTTGCCAACAAAGGTCCGTCTAGTCAAGGCTATGGTTTTTACAGTGGTCATGTATAGATGTGAGAGTTGGACTGTGAAGAAAGCTGATCGCCAAAGAATTGATGCTTTTGAACTGTGGTGCTGGAGAAGACTCTTGTGAGTCCCTTGGTCTGCAGGGAGAGCCAACCAGTCCATCCTAAAGGAGATCAGTCCTGGGTGTTCATTGGAAGGACTGATGCTAAAGCTGAAACTCCAATACTTTGGCCACCTCATGCGAAGAGTTGACTCATTGGAAAAGACCCTGATGCTGGGGAGGATTGGGGGCAGAAAGAGAAGGGGAGGACAGAGGATGAGATGGCTGGATGGCATCACCGACTCAATGGACATGAGTTTGAGTGAACTCCAGGAGTTGGTGATAGACAGGGAGGCCTGGCATGCTGCGATTCATGGTGTCGCAAAGACTCAGACATGACTGAGCGACTGAACTGAACTGAACTAAATGAATCTCTAATTAACCAAAAGTATTAGAGTAGATTTTTGTAGAAAGGACTTTCTGAGGTCTGTATCTCCCACTAGTGGCCATACCATTACTCCAAACATGCAAGTCTTTATTAGTGTTGAATGTATGTATGACTAGCTATGTCACTTCTGAATTAAACAAAATCACAGAAAACAATCCAGGAAAAAAAAAAAACAAACAAACACGTGGGCTCATTCGAAACCATAGGCAAGGCCTTAAAATCTTTTCTAAAAAAGAAAGATAAGTTGCTCTTATCTTGGACACAAAATAAATATTGAACAACCAGGATTTGATCCAAAAGCAAAACTTTATCGCTTTCATATAAAAATCTTCAATTATAGACTAAAAGTGGTAAGTCCAGTTTACAATGTTAACCATCTAATAGGTTAAAAGCCCTTGAAAAAGGCCTATGGGCAATCACAAAGAATGGCTACCTTATTACAAAAAACTATTATCCCTGAATAGTTGTTTTTTGTTTTAAAAACAATAGTAGGGGAGGGTGTCCTCAACCTCTGTACCTAACACCCCTCTTAGCGGCTAAAAGCTTTAATAATGCAAAGTCTTCTCATCTTAGTTAGCTAGAGAAACATGGTTTAAGTTTCACATTCAGTGGGTAGCTGCTGTGGAATGCATTAAGTAAGGAATGTTTTATCCAGAGGAGAAAAACCTAATCCTCAGGTGTGGATTGATACAAAGGGAGCACCATTCACGGAATTCAGAAGGATCAACACCTCACAAATTCTTGCTCCCTGCCCTGGTGTTGCATTACCTGCTACACTGCATCTAAAGTTCACTTTCCCCCTGCAGTCAAAGATGCAGAGAAAGTATCCATATTAACGTAAGGAAACCAGCTTCCAGTGCTTGA